>NC_141039.2:29947500-30265000 GCF_052040795.2 Danio rerio | reverse complement strand
TTTTGGGCATATTTCATGAGTTACATATTAAGTTGATTGAGACTGATCTCAAAACTAGTTTTAGAACAGTTATTGTTCACTGAGCAAAGCAAACTGCATTTTTGCTAATTAAGCTGCCAACAACCAAAGCACGGGTGCTTCAGCAAGATGGCAATCTCAAAACTCGACGCATTACATGAAAATCTTCTAAATCTTCAAACTAAAGTGAAAATTAAACTCTTTCTGTTAACTTTAAACACCTCAGATTACTTTTACTGTTAATATTTTATAATATAAAATACCTCTTAATTCAATCTTACACAAAGCGTGCTGGGAACTACAAATTCCCCCAACCAGGTAGTTGGACCAACACAATTCCTTTATGTTCACAATTCCTCCCAACCCAAAATGCTTAAGTTAACTTAATGGTTTACAAATTTAAGTGGACTGAACAAAAAACAAAGAAACTGGCCAAAGAAATTACAAGAATTGTGTTGTTTCAGCTCATTTTAAACAGGTAGTTTGAACAAAAGTTTTTTGAGTGCATTGACTAGTGTAGTATTTCTTTTCCTACTATGGAAGTTAAAAATGTCTTTCTTTATGTTTAACAGAAAAAAAAAAACTTGGTCACACTTTACAATAAGGTTTCATTAATGTATTTACTAACATGAACTGATTATGAACAATCCTTGTACAGCATTTATTAATATGATTAATATATTAATATATTAACATCCATATTCCTGCTTGTTAACATTAGTTAATGCACCATGAGTTAATTTGAACAATGAGCAAATGTATTTTCATTAACTAACGTTAACAAACAGAAAGTGGTACTAAACACTTGTTAATGAGGGAAAATAACATAAGAGGTCATTTTAATTTTTGGGGTAAACTATCTCTTTAATGCTAAATTTACCCCTGATTTTCACTTGCTGGCAGGTTTCGAAATCAGAGGCAAGCCAAAAAATAAAAAATAAAAAATAAAATAAAAAAAACTGAGATAAACGGCATATTGTCACAGATGCTGGTAAAAATATTTGGCAATTTTGCAAAATATCTGAACCTGTTGGAGATTCAAAATTATGCTGTGTGAAATGTGTTCTAAATGAAAAACACATCAGCAATTACTGCAGCCAATGAAAGAGCAAGATACAAGGCAGAGGAGGAGAAGTTAGACCAGTCTCAGATTGAATATGCTTTACATTAACATTAAACTGAAAAAAATAAGAAACATGTTTGACCAGCTGCAGTAGCACATTGCAAAATTATTATAAACAAATATATTTTTCTCACTTGCAAAATCTTTGTTCCTTGCATCTCCCCAAAAATTTCCTCCGCTATAATTTTTTTCCTTTTTGCATTCTTACTGCATATCAGCGCACAGACCATTTGAATAGCAAATTATTAAAAATACTTATTGCAGGGTACAGCTGCCTGATTAGTCGAAAAAGATCATGATCTCGAATCGACCCCCCACACGATCTTAATCCAGCAATTTTTATGATTCAGCCAATTATATTTTCAAGTTCAGGAGAAGAATAAAGGCAGTTGCACAAGTCTTCACATTGTTTAAAATACATACCTCCAATTGGTGTTAAATGTGTCACATACTGTATTTACAAGGAATGATTCACCCAAAAATGTAAAATACTTAATGTAGTTAGGCATGGGACGATAACCATTTTCAAGGTTTACTGAAGTTTGGAAAAGTGAAGGTTTTAAAATCGCAAATTTTTTTCTTTTATACTGTTCCTAAGGTATGTGTACGATTTTTTATTTATTTATTTTTGTTTTTTAGGACAACAGTATCTCCAGCAGAAAATATATTCAAACCTACCATTTTAAATTGTAAAGAAATCTGTGTTTTGGAAACTAATGAAGACAGCAGAAGTCAATAATTTATTTGAATTATTTAGCCTGACACGGTTACTGCTCCAAAAATACTTTAAAAGTTTCTCAAAATTAAATATATTTTGTTCAAAGGGGGAAAAAGTTTTTGTTTTTTACCCAGACCTTTAAAAACTATTTATTTTAGAGCAGTTATCACAATACTTTGAAACTGTGATATTCTTATCCAAGGTTATCATGCTGTTGGAATCCTATACTGGCCCATGCCTAAATGTAACGATGTGTTACGGCTGCGAAATCACACATGAGCTGATGCACTGTTTGTTTACTACCAAGAGGACGCATGCATCCCCGTAAATGATGCCTATTAAGTGAACAGAACCAACATCAGCTGTGAATAACAGGTAATAAAGTTGTAAATACTGTTCAGTTTGTTGCACAGAGTGGTCATTTGAGAGCGGCGCTGGAAGCATGATTTGCATGTATGCTTTTTTTCTCAGAGTGATACCAGCTATAACATGAGCACACTCTGCAGTGAAAGTGAAACCAAAAGCACGCACATCATTTCAATGATCATATCACATTGTGAAGTTATGATTATGTCAAGCATTTGATATGTTTTTTCTTCTTCAAAGTGTTTTGTATGAAAAAGTTTACTGGATCAGTATGAACAACGCGGTGGCGTAGCACATTTGGTAGCACATTCGCCTCAGCTGGCATTTCTGTGTGGAGTTTGCACGTTCTCCCCGTATTTGCGTGGGTTTATTCTGGGTGCTCTGGTTTCCTTCACAAGTCCAAAGACATGTGGTACAGTTTAGTTGGGTAGGCTAAATTGTCCATAGTTTATGTGTGTTGACTGTGTGTGTATGGATGTTTCCCAGTGATAGGTTGCGGCTGGAAGGACATCCGCTGCGTAAAACATACATGCTGGATATGTTGGTGGTCCATTCCGCTGTGGCGACCCCAGATTAATAAAGGGACTAATTCGAAAAGAAAATGAATGAATGAATAAATGAATGAATGAATAGGTCAGTATAACTACTCTAGCCTATATAACATTGAATATAATGCAAGAGGAAATCTGATAATGACAAATGTCTCATTTTACCAAAGAAAAAAAATGGTCTAATACTGTTGTCAATGACAGGTTGCAAGCATATCTCAAACAAAATAATTCAACTTTAGAATTATGAATAGTTGTATTACGATGTAATCACTGTAATTACTGTGATTTAACAACCAGGACGAATTTAAAGTCTATTTATGTTTTTCAAGTTTTACCATATGTTTGAGAATTGATAATAATAATAGCCTACTCATTTTAACCTTTATTTTACATCTACAGAATCATTAGAAAATCAGGATCTTGATTTTAAGCAATAAAAATCACTGTTTCTAGCGTAGTCATGCAGTGTGTATTCTCCTGTCACTGATCCATTGTGCAGTGTGAACACAGCAGCAACTGTATGTTACCCCAGATAGTCATGCAGTGTGAAAACAATGACGTGAATAGGAATTAATGAATAAAATAAATTAAAATGACTTCTGCAACCCTTAATAAACACATTAAATGATTCTCTTAAATATTCTTTTCACATAACTTTTGTATCAGAAAGAGAAGCTGATATAAATTAATTTGCAATGGTTGACTTCAAAACTGTTTTTCAGTTTTTTTAGTGTTCTATTTTTCATTGTGTTTTTTTAGTAAATCATGACAGGATTTAAAAACAACCAGTAGGTAAATCTGGCACTTGGAACAGTTTTCTGCTATAGTTTCTACAGTTTAAACCAAATCTTTATCATTATTGTTAGAATGATCCGTTGTGTGAACAGAATCGTGTTTAGGAGTTGAGACTGAATGGTCTTTTTTCAGCCACCCAATAAGTTGTTAAACGCTCCCGCCGTTTAATGGCGTCTAATGATTACCTATTACACAACCAGGACAATACGGACAAGCCCAGAATTGCCAAGGGGGGCCAAATTCGCTTGTGCTCACCCGCGAATCTCATAGCAACAGGTTGAATGGGAGGTGAGTTTGAAGCAAATTGAGAGGATGCGACCTCAAAGAAAGCTTTTGCTTTCTCACACGTCGCTCTGTGATGGACTGCCAAGTCACGGACGATCCTACTGTACCCCAACAACCTCTGACCCCAAGCCAAGCTCCCGGTGACCCGTACTCAGTAGCCGGGCAAAACCTTTGACCTCTCTGCGTCTCGACAAACAACACCACGCAGACTGTGATGCCGCTGGACAAAAGAAATGAACTGAATAGACTGCAAATGGACAGATCTACACAAATGACAGGTCAACAATGTGTCTGCGAGCTTTGATCTATTCACACAAGCAGTGTGAGAAGAGACACAGAAGAAAGAATCAGTGACAGATGAATAACTATCTCCTAAGAGCATATACATCTACAAAAGATGGCCATCGGGCATTGATTATTTGTTAACACGCCTAATAGGTCATTACGGTGAATTCGCTTTTTAAAATGCATTGTAAAAACTGAGTGATCTGAAAGTTTTAGTGAATTTTAACCTAGACATTTTGTAACTTCGGTAGAAAATGTGAATAAAGTTTAAATGTTTTAGTATGCAAAAGATGCTAGGATGTTCAGAGTAGTTGTTAGGTTCTTCTTGATGATTGCTAGGATGTTCTGTGTGGGATATGGTTGCTTAGAGCTTCCACTTGGCAATGGTTCACTGTTAGTAATATTGTATTGTATTTTTATGGTAACTTATTAGCAGCACTGTTGTCAGCAATTTACCGCAAGTGCCCATTTACAGTAACTTACACCAGTCAAAAGTTTGGGGACAGAAGGATTTTTGAAAATTTTAAAAGAAGCGTATCCTGTTCACCAAGGATGCTTTTATTTATTAAAAAATACAGTAAAAATTGGAAAATTGCAAACATATTATTGCTTTATAAAATAACTGTTTAAAACATTGATGAACAGAATAATTTTATTTCAATTATTAATTAAAATTAACAATATAAAAAAATAAAAAAACTGACCCCAAATTTTGACCAGTAGTGTACATGTAAATGTGTTTTACAGTAGCAGGGCCATACCGCAATTTCATTTTACAGTAAGATACCCTTACCACAACTTCTTTTTTATGGTAAAATGCCCCACATTTTAATTTTACAATATGATAATTTTTACAGTAAGTTTACTGTAATTTATTTACATTTTACTCTGGACGTACTTTTATTTTTTAGTATTTTGAATTGAATAAATTCCAAACAAGTGACAAGATCATGTACAACAGAATTTTTTATTATTTGTTGTTATTATATCCATTTTTAATGCATAAATGTACATTTTCAATACATTTTGTGATACGAGATGTTAATAATTGTTTCATCAACTGTCTCATTTTTTCTTCAACTACAACAGATTACAGTAGAATACAAATTGCTAATATACAGTAAGTTGTTGTAAAAGGTTTATATAATGATTGTTGTACTTTTACTGGACATTTTTGCAGTAAATACTGTAAAATTTGAAATTTTACTGGACATTTTTGCAGTAAATAACTGTAAAATTGCAACAAAGTCTTCTAAAGTATTTCTGGGGTACTCTAGACAGTCATTAAATCCAGTCATTAAAACCGTGTATAGACCATCTGTAGAGACAATTTCAATATGGCAAGATCATTGTTCCATGAACAGTTCCTGCTTGTCATCAAAGTATTTCAGAACTGCAACAAGATGTGATTCAGTCATACCCAATGTTAACACAGCTGTCATTAAAGCTGAATTCATAAAAGCAAAGGAAATTAAAATTCTAAAACAGGAAATCCATTAGGACTATTATTATTGTTTACATCCCTCAAAATGGTCTATAACTCGGAATGTCATATTTATTCATTCATTTTCTTTTCGACTTAGTCCATTTATTAATCTGGGGTCACCACAGTGGAATGAACCGCCAACTTATCCTGCATATGTTTTACGCAGCGGATGCCCTTCCAGCTGAAACCCATCTCTGGGAAACATCCATACACACTCATCAGACTCATGCACTACGGACAATTTAGCCTACCCAATTCACCTGTACCGCATGACTTTGAACTGTGGGGGAAACCGGAGCACCCAGAGGAATGTCATATACTTCAGCAAATTTTGGATAAATCAAAAGTAGTGCTGTCCACCTAATCAAATCTAATAATGCTTCTAATCAGTCCACAGTGGAATTGGTTGCAAGGGTCTTATACTACAGATGGTTTCTGGGGATTTCTTGGGGTGTATGAATGATTGCTTGGGAGGTTTTTTGGTTATTCTGTGTGGGGTTTTGCCAGTTTAGGAGCATACCTACAATATGCTTTTCTAGATACTTGTGGGTTCCTTATTAGATATGGAAAAACTTGAGAAAGATTTAGAAAAAAAAAATGTTCTGTAGACTTACAACTCAAGTTGCTTAGAAAAACAATAGCACAATTATCTTCAGCAAGCTCACAAATAGTCTATCCAGCGTTTCATTTGCATATGAATTGCACATTGGAGGTTGGTTGAAAATGACTAAAAAGGCAGTTCTTAAAATGTAAGTAAAATGTCTAAAATCAAACGTGGGATAACATGACTGAAATATCAGTCTACCCTCACACACTGTGGCACTAGATCATGAGTGGATGAAGTGGATTAAGAGGTGCTGTTGTAGCGGCGGGAGAGAAGAGGAGGTGATAATGCGCTGAACTTCAGACAGACCTGCTGAGCTCTTCCCTCTAGAAGCCCCGAGGGCAGTAAATGCGGTAGACCCTCCGCTCACTGACACAAATGTGTGTGTTTGCACAGTTTAAACACAGCCTCATTCAATTCCTCGGAGACAGACTCTCTATACACTGCCAAAAAGCCAACGGCAGCAATTAGATAGAGCTGTTTTACGAGGTGCCAGAGAGAGAGAGAGGGAGAGAAAGACCTGTGTGGTTAGACGCTGGGAAAAGAATGAGGAAAAAAGAGGGAGAAGGAAACAGAGGAATGGAAATGGACTGTTAAAATTAAATAAATGATGGCAGATGAAGACAGTAGTGTGACTGGTGTGTTGATAACAAAAATTATAACTTTTAAATAGTGTAAGATACAACAAATACCACTACCAATCAAAAAACAATTCAACCGTTTGATTTAACTAAGCAGACAGGTAAGGTGGTAGAGCCTCTAATTGGATAATTATTACATGGACAATTGTGTTTTAATTGGTAACAATTTATTTGACCCTAACCAGTTCAGAGAGTAGCTTCTCATTATCTCAATCATGTGTAGGCCAAGACCAATGCTCTGATTATGGAAAAGATGTTTATCTGTTTCCAGGTCAGATTATTGGTATCAAGCAAATAAAAAAAAAAAATCATGCAGATTGTTGAAACAGCTAAAATTAAGAAATTAAGATTAAGATCTGTCTGATACATTATTAAAAACTGAATGGGTATGGGGAGAAAATTATGTCATAAAAAGTTTTAAATTATTATTCTTAAGGTCTACATGAACCAGAAGATGTGACTTTTTTAATTATTATGACACAGGTAATAGAGAAACAAGATATTAAATGAGAAAACAGTGGGCGTGGCTTGTTTTTTTCTACTGCTGATTGGATGTAAAGTACGTACTTCATTTATTAGATCAGGAAAAAGGTTTCAGGAAAGTTATTACAACATATCAGACAGCTCGTTCTCACCATTTCTGTTTGTTGTCAAAGGGCTTTCAAAACTGAGAGTTGGAGGGGTGTGGTTAAGTCTGTTAACCACGCCCAATACCTCAGACAGATGTAATTTGAAAATTTAACCAAAAACAACCAGAAAGGGGCAGCATGGTGGCAGAGTGGGTAGCGCATTCGCCTCACAGCAAGAAGGTTGCTGGTTTGAGCCTCGGCTGGGTCAGTTGGCATTTCTGTGTGGAGTTTGTATGTTCTCCCCGTGTTACCCCACAGTCCAAAGACATGCGCCACTGGGTAGTCTAAATTGTCTGTAGTGTATGTGTGTGAATGGCTGTGTATGGGTGTTTTCCAGTGATGGGTTGCAGCTGGAAGGGCATCCCCTGTGTAAAACATATGCTGGATAAGTTGGCGGTTTATTCCGCTAAAGCGAACCCTGATTAATAACTAAGTCGAAAAGAACATTAATGAATGAAGTAATGACACTTCCACATTTCAGTTGCATTTTCAGATTTCAAGATTTTCACGATTACAAGGACAAGCTATTTGTTTTCAAACATGGACAGATGTTCGCCACAAAACTAGCAATGTGAGCTAACAATGTGTACTATGAACATCTGGATAATATGCCTGCCAAAGATCATTATTCACATGACTGTATAATTTTTTTTAAATCTCATGTTTTTGATATATTTATAGTAAAATATTTCTACATTCAGTGAGCTGTTCTAAAGTGACTGAAGTCCTCTGACTGAAGTTACCCATTCCAAATCAGGGACTTTTTTTGACACTTACAACGTTACTAACTCATTTAAGTGGACCCAAAAAGATTGGTCATCTGTGAAAGGCTAATGCAAAAGAGGACATTATAATCCTGAGACTGAATTCAATACTGCAGCTGCAATTGTTCACCAATTCAGCACTGAACAGAATAAGGATCCGTATCTTAACATACAGGGTTCTATTTTAACGATTTAGGTGCAAAGTCTAAAGCGCATGGCACAAAAGCATTAAGAGCATGTCTGAATCAACTTTTGCTATTTTAAAGATGGAAAAATACACTTTGCGCCCTGGCACATAGTCTAACAGGGTTGTGCTTATTCTCTTAATGAGTTATGGGTGTGTTTTGAGCATAAATTGCATTAAACCAATTAGAGCCTCATCTCACATTCTCTTTAAATGTCAGTTGTGTCGCACCATGCCGCATTTGCTAATTATATGGCAAACTTTGTAAGTGAAAAAACGGAATACTTTACTAGTGAGAAAACAGCTAAACAGACCATCTGCAGTGTGAGGATAAAGAAAGAGCCTCTTCCACTTGGCCTCTTTACTTTCTATTTACTTTACTTTTACTCTTTACTTTTCTCCTTTACTTTCAAGAAGTAAGGAAACGCTGTACGCACTATACTGAAGACTTTCATTAGCCTAAATATTTAATTTTGTTTGTTAAGCGCAAAGATTTGTTCAAAACTATTTCTAAATGAATTTCTATTTCCCAGCAAACAAATAAATGAACAAAAATAATGAAGTTTCAAAAAACTGAGTTATATCCAAACACACATCCTATTCTTATGCCCCTTATAGGGTGATGCATACGTCTCAAAATCCTGACAGGTGGACACATCTAAATTAGTTTTTATTAAAACAAAGATAAACATGCATTTATTAAATATTAAAAATACTAATAATAATAACATTATACAAATGCAAATTGTCATGAATACACTGAAAAAAGCCCCCCAACATGAAGGCATGGATGCAGTGGTTTTTATATTTATGTAGAAAATAATACATTTTGTAACTTTTTAATCCTTTATTTTTTTTTTTAAATGTAAAGATATTTGTGTATTGCTGTACATCCTGTGTATTAAGTATGTGTACGTGTTTTGGACTGCATAGGCTGGACTTTAGACCAGGTTTTATTTGGTCAATGGTGCGGTGTATTTCAGTTGCTCAAGATAGAAACGCACTAACAATGCGCCTTAACAAACCTCCCTTGTAAACCGGACCTTTTCAGAACAATTGGCCTTGACACACAGCAAAATGCATAAAGAAGCACCTTGAAGCTGAAAACACTGAAATAATGAAAAGACCAGCCCAGTGTCCAAACCTAAACCTCAATAGAAATTCAGGTTTAGTGATGAAATGAATGGAAAAACACCTTGGGGACATGGCTAAGTAATCACTATAGTCAAATGTAGAGAAGACTAAAAAAAGAGCAAATCTAAATTAACAGCAGTTCATATGTGCTAAAGTCATTCAAAGCAAGAGCCTGTACTTCCTACTAATGTCTATAACCTTCATAAATTTTTGTTGTATTTTTTTCTTTGAGCTACAATCATTGCTGTTCTCTAATTTGATCACTGTGGTTTCTAGCACGGTATAGCCACAAATAAATTTAAGTGTTGTCTGTTGTTTGTTCTAAGATACCTTAAAATTAACAGCATATATGTGCTACTTTGAACACACACGTTTAAGTGCTCATATATCTTAAGTTAGAATTAGACAGAGGTCTCCCTCTTTGGCCTTGGTCTACCTGTTTCTTAAATTAGATCGAGTGAGGAAAGAAAAAGATGGAGAAAATGAGTGAGATGAGACTCCCTCCTTCGTTAGCAGCTCCACACCAGCTGGGCACCACACAGTGCACTTTACTGGGACAGATGGCAGCGTCACCCACACTGATGCTTCATTCCAACCTGTGCTGGCAAAGACGCCGCCTGCCAGCCAACCGGGCGGAAATCATTAACACTGGAGGGAGACTGTCCTACAGACACTCGGAGCAGGGCTGGGCAGAGAAAGGAGAGAGCGAGAGCGAGTGCCCTGTAAAGTGACCTACGCTGAGACAATCTGTCATGACTTAAGTAATTATCCAGATTTTTATATATGTGTGCATGGAGAAAGAGAGAGAGAGGGGAATACAAATAGAGTTGTCATTATTCAGGGGAACAGTATAAGTGTGAGCCAAAGATGAAACTTACACACACATCTTTGGTTTTATAGAGTTGTAGAGCAAAAGAGCACATACATTTGCACTCCTGCTCCATTTCTCAGTTGTCAAAATAAGAGTAAATATTTACAATTTACATTTGTTTGGTTAGCGCAAATTGCTGTTTTTTAATTAATCCATGCAATTCTCTGAAATAAAAATGTTTTGCAATCTTCAATCAAAGTCTGACCATTTGCTTTAATGTTTGGAGTGGCAATAATTCTCTGTTGACGTCGGTTTGACAACCTCAGCCACAATACTCTTAACCAAATATGCACTTACACAATCAACAGCATAGTATTGTATTTAGTGCCATCTAAAATGGAACACATGGTTTTTTACTAAGTGGAAATTCAAACCATTTCCCCGATGACGTTTGCCAAATTAGTAAAATAAATGACCAAACTACCAAATAATACCTGCCATGAGTATAACCGGAAAATTTTGCTTTCACCATCCAAAATAAATAATGGAATCTAACATGAGCGTCTGAAAGCTCCACCCCTTCCGCTACAAAAGCGACTGTTGAGTGTGTTAAGTGTCCAACATTCCACACTTAATTTTAACAATTAAATAAGTGCATCATCTAGGTATGTAAAGTGCACTTATTCTTTTTAGAGTTTTCAGTGTGAACACACTACTTACACTATTTATACAGCACAATGGCGTAGAATAGCGCATAATTATGCAATGTGGGATGCACATAAAGCCTTGTCCTCTACTCAGTTTTCCATTTCAGTTAAAAGTGAACATAGTGAAATAAAAGATTTAGAAACATTTTTGTTCACAGTTCAGTAGACAATGAGTAAACCACACTTGTTAAGTTGTGTTCTTTGGAATCCAGGGTCCATGGGTTGATTACAGTTAAGTCATATTAGCAATTTTTAAAACTAATGTTTACTAGAGTTTGGACTTGCTACATCTCGGATACTTCACTTAGTCTCTATCTGCTCGTTAAGTATGACGTCATGGGTAGTGGCTTCTGTGTCCAAGCGCTATATCAAATTGTATGGTGGACTCAACAAAAGGTAATAATAAATGTTAACAAAGTGATGTAATATTTTCGAAAATCATGATCGCAATATATATATGTGTACATATATATATATATATATATATATATATATATATATGTGTGTACATATATATATATATATATATATATATATATATATATATATATATATATATATATATATATATATATATATATGTGTGTGTGTGTGTGTGTGTGTGTGTGTGTGTGTCCATGCCTAATATCCTATGGTCTGAAAGGGATACATTCACAATACACAAATTCGTAACTTTTTGCTTTAGTGGCTAATTCGTATGAATTTGTACAATCTAATTTGTACAATTTAGTACGATTTGCTCATCACCCAATGTCGGTTGGGGTTAGATGTGGGGTTAGGTGCCACGTCTCCTTTTTAAAATCATACATTTTTGTACGACTGAACTCGTACAAATCCGTATGTATTAGCCACTAAACTGAAAAAACGTAAAATACTTACGCTTCTTTGTGAGATCAGACTGCACACACACACTCGCACAACATGGACAATTTAGCTCACCCAATTCACTTATACCACGTCTTTGGACTGTGGGGGAAACCCACAGGAACACAAGAAGAACGTGCAAACTCCATACAGAAATGCCCAGCCGGGATTTAAACTAGCAACCTTCTTGCTATGAGGTGACAGTGCTTAAAACTAAGCCACCATGTTGCCCTCTCAGATACCAGTATATTAACGATTTATAAAAGATAAAAAACTGTATGACCATCTGAGATTAGGAATGGATATAAACATTCTGATCATGATTTCAAATAGTAATACAGCACATTGTGAATGTGTAATAGTAACATTTGTTGTTTGCTTTTAGCATCTGATACGGTGTTTGATGTGTGACATCAGACTTTACAAGCAAACTGCATTATGGTTAAGATTAAGGCTTGTTGCTTGCAAGTTTATTTTTGTAGGTGATCTACGTCGATTGGGTGAGAAAACAAAGTTCTGGCTATCAGTTTGAATCACAGAGATGCTGCCATTGGACAAATATTTGCTAAAACAACAGCTAACACAGGCCTTCTTAATTAAGCTTCATTACACTGGACTCCCAGCAGTTAATCCAAGTTGGAGTGTGTATGTGTGTGTTTACTCAGATATAGTCAGGAACCAGTATATCCTCAAAAGTGTTTTAAATCTGAGAAAGTTTGCTTAGGGGTATATGGAGATAAATGAACTGTTACCAAAAATACCTCATACTAAGTTTCTTTCTTTTTTTTTTTGGTGTATCTGAAGTTTTATTCAAAGTTTCAATAGATTTTTATTTGTTTTATTTTCCATTTTATTTATTAGTATGTGTGGTTTTTAAATAATGTAATAAAAGTAAATAAATAACAAGTAATAAAAGCAATAGCAAAGTAGGTACAGATACTGTGTTACCAGATATAGCTGACTTTTTCCAGCCCAAAAGCTGTCCAAAACCCACCCAAATGTGCAATAAACACACTAAATATTAGCTTAATAATTTATTTAATTTTTATTTATTTAAATCTAAATTAACCTAGTTACTTTAACTGCCACATTTTTAATCAACACCAACAGTCACAGAACCACAACATAACTGGATCACATCGCTGTGTAGATTACACTCCTTATTAGAGTATGTTTTACTTACGAAATGGGGTACGAATTTGTCCCAATTAGCATTTTAAATTCTTTTAAACACAATAAGGTGCTACTTGTCAATCAAACAGCATTTCTATGTTTGTTCTTGCTGTCGATTGCGGGAAAATAGATCGATAAGTGTTATGATAAACCACTGTGAGTTTAACTGCAGGCACTGTGTGATTCACATACATGCGAAGGGGAGTCAGATTTGTGTGGAGAGTCAGCTTTTGATATCTTTCCTTTACCACCTCTTAAGGATGGGCCCAAGTGGTTTGTGCAATGCACTGGTCACTAGTACTAACTGAATGGAGCAGGAGCACACAGTTATGTTTTGTTAAATATGTTGCATTTAAAGTTTACTTTTCAAAACCGACCATATTTTGCAAACACTCTCAAATTCAAAACTACCCAATTGGGCGGAACCATCCAATCTGGCAACACTGAGTAGGTAATATATTTTAAAACATTTTTAAAAATGTGGGAAATACAAATTTTATCTTATCGTGAACACTTTTGTCAAAAATATATTAACTAAACACAGTGAACTGACTAAGTAAAGATAAAGGTTACACATTTTCATGCTAATAAATACATTTTCCATTCAATCAGTAAGTTTGCAGTTTATAAGCTTTGTATAATAAAATAAGATTTGTATAATAAAATGTACACTAACTGCTTTAAATGTCAAATTATAATGTCCTTATATCTCAGTTAAGATTAAAATTGTATACATTACTGATTATTCTAATGTGTTATTAAGTGAAGTATTAAGAGCGAAGGTGTTTAAATATTTTTTTTTTTCTTTTAAACATTTTGAACATGAAGATTTATTCTTGATCTGTACAATCTGTGGTATGTCCTGATTTAGACACTAAAAGCAAGGTAAATGTGTTTAAGGAACAGAAGTCCCTTTCTCAGTCTAGCACCTTTGTGTTGTGTGTTTACTAACACTGTCCTGATTAGTTTAGAGCCACATGGCACAGAAAACAGCCCTGCAAACACCCGGCAACTTGCACAAGCCTGAGAAAAGTGCACTAAAGCAGCAACTGGGACTATTTAGGGCAATAAGTGATAAAGCAAACAACAAGAGGGCTATCAAAAGTTAATAGCATCATTAACTGGGAAAAGAAATCACAGACTTGCTAATTGGTTTCTGTATTTGTTGTTCATGAGAGAGAGTTTCATTCCCTGTTAGAATTTAATGAGGAGAAGGAGGTTTTGGTGGTTCAGATCAGGGACAAAAATAAACTTTTCCATTGAAGAGCAATGTTTGCCCCTGGTATTGATTTCCAGAAGCTTTTTCTTTTTTTTTTTGGTCTTATAAATGAAAGGTTTTTTTTTTCTTTTCTTTTTTTTTTTTGATAGAATTACTTTGTTTATTTTATCTGTGTTATTCTATATCTTATTTACATATGATTTCCAGTTTTATTTTACATCATGTGTGATCTGGTTAAACTTTTTTACATATATAAGCATTAAAAAATGTAATGAAACATGCATATCTAAACGTTTTGTCTTCAATCATTTTATCTATGTTTCAATGCAGACAGCATCAATTCTGCCAAAAAGATTTTGTGCGCATGATTTTTGTGTTTTTATTGTATAGACATCATACATAGACATCACCTATAAGCTATAAAACTGCAGGTTAACTATGTTTATAGATAATAACTTATTATTAATTGTTATATTTGATTGTAGCTTTAACTTAATTTCATTGTAATGCAATAATGTTAATCTCTTTTAAAGCTGCTTTGAAAAAATTATTATTGCAAAAAGCAATATATATATATATATATATATATATATATATATATATATATATATATATATATATATATATATATATATATATATATATATAGCGGCAGTTCTGTGGGTTCAAATGCCTTGTTGATCCCAGAGTTCAGAGGAGAATGGCCAGACTAGTTCAAGCTAATAGAAAGGCAACAGTAACTCAAATAACCACTCGTTACAACCGAAGTGCAAAAGAGCATCTCTGAACGCACAATATGTCCAACCTTGAAGGGGATGGGCTACAGCAGCAGAAGACCAGAAGGCTTCAATTCGCACAGGCTAACCAAAATTTGACAATAGAAGATTGGAAAAATATTGCCTCGTCTGATGAGTCTCGATTTCTGCTGCGACATCTGGATTGTAGGGTCAGAATTTGGTGTCACAACACAAAAGCATGGATCCATCCTGTCTTATATCAATGGTTCAGGCTGATGGTGGTGGTGGTGGTTTAATGGTGTAGAGGATATTTTTTGGCACACTTTTGGCACATTAGTACTAATTAAGCATTGTTTCAACAATACAGCCAACCTGAGTATTGTTACTAACCATGTCCATCGCTTTATGACCACAGTGTACCCATCTTCTGATGGCTACTTCCTGCAAGATAACGCACCATGTCATACAGCATGAATCCTCTCAGACTGGTTTCTTGAACATGACAATGAGTACACTGAGAATTGGTGGCTGTGAAGGCCATTTGAGTACAATCCAATAGAGCACCTTTGGGATGTGGTGGAACCGAAAGCCGCAGCCGACAAATCTGCAGCAACTGCAAGATGCTATTATGCCAATATGGACCAAAATTTCTGAGGAATATTTCCAGTACCTTGTTAAATCTATACCATGAAGAATTAAGGCAGTTTTGACGGCAAAAGGGGGTTTAACTCGGTACCAGTAAGGTGAACCTAATAAAGTGGCCGGTGAGTGTAAATGGGCAGTTTTTGTACACATTAGATTTTTTTTTACACATTAATTTCCAATCCTGATTGAGCTGTTAATACAAATCTCCAAAAATATACACTACTTCCCCTTCATCTAAACTGACCAACTGTCAGTTTTTGATAATTATCTTTCTTTCCAGAAGGATACATCGAACAATATTACATCCTCCGTTGGATTCTGTTAAAACATAAATAATTGACATGGCATGATTAATAAATGCAGCAATAGGACACGAGGTTGTCACTGTCTGAAATTAATCACATATTCTCTTTCAACTTAAGCCACGTTTAAATCTATAATTAGGCCACTGAGTACTTAATGACAGTCTGGCGTCTGTACTGCGATCAGCCTCCCTTCAGAGCAGCCCGAGCCGCCCTCCTCTCGAACCCTTGCGAAATCTCATCACAACATTGTCTCTGTTCTGCTCAAACACACACACACACACACACACACACACACACACACACACACACACACACACACACACACACACACACACACACACACACACACACACACACACACACACACACACACACACACACTGCATATTGTTCTAGTAATTACAACCCCTTCAATATGGGTGGGAGAAGGATTTTGACACCAGAGTTGAAATTTCCTCAGGTTGAGGCTGGAGATCATCTCAGGAAGTTTTGAATATTTTTCGACAGGAAGTAGAAACATATGGGCCACACTCCAGGTAAAGCCAGCATTCTTCAGAATATTATAGAGGCCTCCTTTCGCTCTCTCTCACACACACACACACACACACACATACACACACATACACACAAAAACACGCCACGTTCCCTAAAAGAAAAGTCCAAAGCTCCTCCTAAACTACTCGATCTGCTCCTGCCTGACATATGTTTGTCTTTCTACCAGCGCCTCTAATTTGATACAGTCCTGGACGCCGTGTGTATTTTAGGGAAATCCTGGTATGCGGCGCTGCATTAGGGGGCCGGAGGAGCGCTCAGAAACCTCAAACTTTCAGAGTTCATAAGATGAGATGCCAGATGTAGGATGTCTGATACATCCAATCTGATTAGCTTGACTAAACTGAACAAAAATGAGCTGCTGCCTTAAATGTTAAATTTTGAATAAATGCAACTGTTTAAGTAAATTCAACCCTTATCTTATGTTTTGTCTGAAAAATGGCTGATTCAAACTCATAATTTTATTCGCATCCAAATTTCACTCTTCATCCTACCCCTTATTGGGGATGAACAAGTTGTACCAAAATGTACAAATGAGTCAGCCACTAAAATCAAAAATTTACCAAGGGCCGTGAGATTGTGTAGGAAAATTCCATTTAAATAGCATTAAATTGACATAAATATTAAATTTATTTATTTCCCTTCGGCTTAGTCCCTTCATTTATCAGGAGATGCCACAGCCAACCTATCCAGCACGCACTGTAAAAAATGATATGACAAAAAGTCACACTGTAAAAAATGCTTGATTCCACACAATCAATTTGTGTTGGGAAAACGTGAATACCTTATTATTTTTTTTACAAATTTAAGTGAATTGAACACAAAACTATTACGTTGTCGCGAGAAAACTCTAAAGAATTGTATCATTTCAGCTCAATTTAAATAAGTACAGTAGTTTGAGCAAACAGCAAACATCATTATTTGAAACTTAATTTTTTACCCAGTTTAACTAATGTAGTTGAGATGACTCAAATTTAATCTGATCCAACTAAACAATTTAAGGCACTAAGATTTTTTTTTTTGTTACAGTGTACAGGCTAATTATTTTTAAATTGTACATTTTAGTAAGATTTGCACCCAATGAGGGGTAAAAAGATATTTATTGACTTTGTTGAATTTTTAAAAAATGAGTAAATTTGGCGTTTTATAAAAAAATAAGTTAAATCAACTTGACAGTTCTAAATTACAATGGGTTCAATGACATTGTTTTTAAGTAAAGTCAGCTTGTGAGTACCTTATCACATTTTACAGTGTATGTTTTATGCAGCGGATGCCCTTTTAGCGGCAACCCAACAATGGGAAACACCCATAAACTCTCACATTCACACACATACACTACGACCAATTTAGCTTATTCAGTTCACCCATATCGCATGGGGGAAACCAGAGCACCCCTAGGAATCCTTCACAAACATTGGGAAAACGTGCACACTGCACACAGAAATGCCCACTGGCCCAACAGGGACTCAAACCAGTGGCCTTCTTGCTCTGAGGCGATAACGCTAACCGCCATCGTGGCGCCCTAAAATACCAAGTTGACAATCTTTACATTTTTAATTTATTTATTTAATTGCTGCTTATTAAAAATGCCTTTATAAAATAATAACAATACCAATACTAATAATAAAAAAAATATTATTATTATTATTATTATTATTATTATAACAATAATAATAATAATTCCTTACATTTATATAGCAATTTTCTAGACACTCAAAGTGCTTTACACATTGGGGAGAATCTCCTCATCCACCACCAGTGTGCAGCATCTACCTGGATGACACAACCGCATCCATATTGCACCAGACTGCACACCACACACCAGCTGACTGGTGGAGAGGAAACAGAGTAATGAAGCCAATTATGATATTGGGATGACTATGAGGCCATGATTGAAAGAGGCCAGTGGGCAACTTTGGCCAGGATGCCAGCTAGGGTTAAACCCCTACTCTTTTTCGAAGTACATCTTGAGATTTTTAACGACTACAGAGAGTCAGGACCTCAGTTTAACATCTCATCTGAAAGACGGTGCTCACTGAGCAGTATAAAATCCCCTTCACTATACTGGGACGTTATGACCCACACGAACCACAGGTTGAGCACCCCATGCTAGCCTTACTAACACCATTTCCGGCAGCAACCTACAGTAACTTTCTTATGTGGTCTCCCATCCAGGTACTGACCAGGCACAGCCCTGCTTAGCTTCAGTGGGCGACCATGTGAGAGTTGCAGAGAGCTAGCTGGGGGGAAAAAATTAACTGAAACACAATTCTTGATTTTTTTTTTTTTTTTTTTTTTACTTCTTTATGTTCAACCCACTTAAATTTGTTTTAAAAAATTGTGCATAATCAGATTTTGTTGGAACAACATGAAGGTATTATGTTTTGAGCACTTATTTTAAGTGTTGTATAACTTAAAACATTATAAGTGGGAAAATTGTTAACTGATTTTAATACTTCAAAGTAACATAAAAGTAAGTTTTTATGACTTATTAAATGCATACGTTTTTTTTTTTTTTTTTACAGTGTACCAGCCAAAAGTTTCCCCATGTTTTAATGCTGCAAAGGCTTTTATAGGCTTTTGGTGCTAGTTTGCTGTCTTTAATCTAATAATACTCAAGGCTGTGAGCTGTAAGGTAACTATGGAGATCACTTAAGCTTACCGATTTAAGCTTTCTCTTGCAGTTTAGGTAACTAATACCTGATTAAATCCCGCTGCAGACAATAGGCTTGGTGGTGTCGATTGATGTAGCCTGTGCACCATGGGGGTTGGTGAGTGGATGAAGGGCTGCTCTGTAAAGGATACCCTCTTTATCCCACCCCATGAGGGGCGCTTATAGTCCTGGGGGAGCCGGTTGTGTCCCTGAGGTTCGTCGAACCAAAACACGCTCGCACACAGACCGGATTTTAGCAATGAATGTAACAGACTGTTGCTCTGGGTTGCGGTGTGGTGAGATCATTTGGCAGATGGCAAGAAACATCACAGAATCAATAGAATTAATAGGACGCGTTGAGATAAACAGATGATTTCGGTTAGCACATAGTCACAAGTCTGGGCTGCGATTAATTAAGGGGAAATTAAGGGTTCATCAATGCAAAAAAGAAAGAAAAAAATCAATCAATGCTGTCATCATTTGCTCGTCCCTGTGTTGTTCTAACATTGAACAAGGGATATTTAAAAAAAATGTTGATAAATGATTTGGGGTATATGCAAGTTTGAGTATTTATGTGGTGTAAACATAATTTCACAAAAACAAAAAATGTGCACTTGAATGGACACAGTAGTCAACATTTGAAATGAGTCAATTTTTTCAAAAGATAAGAGTGGGTGTTGTTTAATATTTTTAGGACAAGTTTAAAGAAAGGTTTCTACCACTTTAAAAGTTGACTTGTGGGTAAAAATGTAAAATTATAATCAAATGTTTTCTTCAGTAAAAGCTTTTTAACTGTACTTCTGTTTCTTAGTCATTTATGAAATGCAAGTCAACTTCTACTGTAACTTTACATATCAAAACAAATACAGGAAAAACTAAATTAATACCCATGTTAAACTGAGTGCATTTTTGTCAGTCTGGAGAACAAGTATTTTATTGCATAATGATGAATACTTGGGTGCAAACTTACAAGTGAACTGGTGCTGTTTGTTTACTAATAGGGAGGACGTGTGTTGTATTGTTTATCAAAATAGGCAAAATTGGCATGTAAATGGGTGTCTATCAAAGCATCGATACAATTTCAAATGCAAACTTTCTCTGTGTGTTCACAATTATATTTACATTTATAAGTAAGTACACCCATCACAAATCTATCTTTAAATTCATATTTTAATGGGAAGCTATACAATATTTTATTTGTGCATATACATTAGATTAGTCAATACTGGAGCCAAATCTGGAGCTTATCTAATAAAATAACTTACGATTACGGTCCAAAAACTAGTACATCTAAATTGATATTTTATAGACAAATAATAAATACAATAAAAAAAAAAGAAAATCAAGAAACGCAAAAAAAAAAAAAAAAAAAGGTTTTGGTCTTTTATTTTGTGTTTTCTCCTCTTTTTTTGCAATATTTTGCTTGAATTTAAATGTATTATCTTTTATTTTCTAAATATGTTTGGTGACTAAAATATTATTAAAAAATTTGTTTTGTTTAAATGCACCAAAATGCAGTGCCTATATTCACTGAGAAATAAATAAAATTATTAATTTTCATAATGGGGTGTACTCAATTATGCTGAGCACTGTAGGTTTTAGACAAATAGTGAAAGCTACCATTTAAATGTGTGCCTATGCATTGATACACTTCACCAGCACAATATTTTCATATAGTAAAAATGGAGGACAAACATATATTGTAAAACATCAAAAATAAAACAAACATGATTACATAGTCAGATTTCTATTTCAAAAATGTAAAAGGCACTTGTAGGGCTGCTGTAATAATCAATATATTGACCTATAGAGCAATGCATCAACATGCCCTTAATAATTTTGGTGACAGCATCATACAGTATATATCACCCATCTTGTTTACATCCAAATGCCTCTGTCATCTGATCTGATTTCTTATCACTCCATTAGTAACAATGTTTACTAAAAGCTGATTTTTGTTTTATTTTAGTTATTTAATTTGACGTTTTTCTACTAAAGGTTTGAAGTTGTCCAAATAAGCCTTTCAAAGCTGCGTCTACTTCCAGAAAAGTGACACAAAATTACAAATAACAGTAAAAAACATTTTACAAGTACATTTTCATCCTACATCACCACTGTCAAAGCTTTTATAAGGTCATTAACATAGCACTAACATCAAATTAAATAATCGTAGGTTTGTTACGGTAGGTTTGTCCCTTAAAATTGTTACACCTATTACTGCATGTTGTTTGGTAATCAGTGGCATAAAATAGAATTAAAATTACAATAATATCACAAACTTCATCTAAATTTCATCCAAACATGACTTGTGTAATGTAACTCAAATGACAAATTAGACCACTGTGTTTTATTTCTTCATAAAATAAAAGTAAATGTGTCTCATTTTACACAATTAAAGGCAAAATAAGGGTGACTAAATGATGACGGATTCTTGATTTATTGGTGAATTAACCCTTTAAATATTTATAAATGACCTTTTTTAATGAAACAATGACGATAATTGCTCCAAAACAATGACATCACAGCTATCAGATGCATTTGCATGTAAGGTTATCCCAAGCATGTCGCTGAATGGGCCATATCAACAAGCCTCCACTTCAGGGTACCTTTTCCAACCATCCCACCACCAAGCCAACAAGCTCTCCTGCCCCCTTATCTATTGTGTTGGCCCCCAGGACCCCCTCTGAGCATCAGTGACCACAACAAAGCACCGGGGAGAGTTTTAAGCTTCTAAGATCAGCAACCTAGTGAGCCTGAAAGCAATGCTAATGGCTAATAGTGCATGCTAAGCATTAAACTGACTAGCGCTGAAACAAAGGAATAAATAAACTGTGAAACGGATTCAAATGCAGGCCTTGTGAAACGGGCCTGTTTGAAAGGTTTTTGTTGCCCTGGTGAAAGTGGGTGGAGGGCAACGCTGATGTGGTCAGCAATCGTGTAAAACATCTGTTAAATCCAGAAACTCGGTTGGAAATGATGGAGCTGAGTTTAACAGCAAACAGCGCGGATTAGAAATGGTTAATTGGTGAGCCGGTGAAACTGAACCAGACTCAGGTCTGGACAATGATCTACTGTATCAGGCCACGGGCGGATGACCTTTCTTGGGATGAGTTCACGTTATCAGAGGATCTCGGACGTTTAATGACACCTATTGAGTCTCTTAAGAGCCGATTACATACAAACTTTAACCCACCCGCTAATTGATAATGAGGAGGTATTAGCTGAAGCATTTACCCTCAGGTTGTGGAGCATGGCTTGGAAAGATTTTAATCAAGCATATGTTCATTCTTAAACGTGAATGAAGACTGCGTTTTTTTTTTTTTTAAAGCAGGAAAATTAACTGTGAAATGTTTTAGTTGGGGGAATCTTGTACAGTATAAAGAAAAGAGGGAAGAAAAAAATTCATTTCCATTTTGTGTTTTATTTCTTTTATTTTCTCCTGTTTAACAAATTTTATTAATATAGTGTTCACCAAAAGGAAAATTCCAATAATAGTTGTAGAAAACTTTTTCAAGCCTAATATCATTCATATGTCTGCACTATAAAACATTATGATTAATTAGTCATGATAACATATGTTTTTAGTTCTTTGTAACTTATTAAACTAAGTTAATCCTGACTCATACGGTTAATTTGATTCAGCTTAAAAATTTAAGGCAACCAGGTTTTTATTTACAGTGGCAAATTCTGACTGAAGATTTTGATCAAATGTTAATAAAATCTGAGAAATATTATTCTTTTTTCCACAATGATTCCTCTTGTACATTGTCTTATTATCTTTTCAGAGAAGCCTGTCTCATTTCCAGTAAAAGATAAAACTTGCTGGTTGAATAAAAGTAACTTTAATTAAGAATTTTCCAGGGGGTGTGAAATAATTTAGGCTTGAGTATATGAAGAGTTGCAAAAACTTCTAAATGCCATCTGAAATGATCCTCTAAAATGAGCATTTTTAACAGGCTCCTGTGTGTATGTTCAGTAATATCACTTTTATGGCAAAGAATAAGTCCTTTTCCTTGTCTTTAAAGTGAAATAACTCAACATAAACATAAGAGGCTGATTTTTCATTTTCTATTGAAATTTTCAGACGTTTTTTGCATCTGAACTCTTTATATGTTTATGTTAATATATGAATTAGAGTTTCAACAAACATGAAGGAAAAACCCAATGATGGTTAAAGATAAATAAATAAATAATTTTAAAACACCTGCTCAAATAAATGGTGTCACAGTTGTGCAGTGGGTAGCACGATTGCTTCAGAGCAAGAAGGTTGCTGATTCGAGCCTTGGCTGGGTCAGTTTGCATTTTAGTGTGGAGTTTGCATGTATTTCCTCCGGGTTCTCCGGTTTCCCCCACAGTACAAAGACATGCGCTATAGGTGAATTGGGTAAAATAAATTGTCCATTGTCCAGTGTATGTGTGTGAATGCCAGTGTATGGGTGTTTCCCAAGGATGGGTTTCAGCTGTAAACGCATCCACTGTGTAAAACATATGCTGGATAAGTTTACGGTTCATTCCACTGTGGCAACCCCGGATTAATAAAGGAACTAAGCCAAAAAGAAAATGATTAAATGAATGATCAAATAAATTTTATTATAGTAGTTCTGTTGATTAATTTTAGGGCAGCACTGTCTACTGACAGTTAATTATTCATAATTACATGCAATTAAACCAAACCTATAATTAGCATGTTGCTATTATTACGCACTTAAAACTTATAATTACACAGTAACGGAAAACTACTACAGTATGTTCATTAATCAAAGTTTAAAAGAAAAATAAATATTGTAACTTTACTGTTTTCCATATAGCTAGTTAATGACAGTAACTACTATCGTATTGTAGTTTGGACCTTATTGTGAACAGCTGCCCTTTTATTTTTATTTTTTTCTAACCAACTACTTCATGAAACAAAGTATTTCAGTTGCATGGTTTAGTTATCAACAATAACCCTGGAATTAACACAACTAATCAACGAGTTTCATTTAAATGTACATTTATTTGCAATTTGCAAATAGATTTGAATAATAGAATGTAACCAAATGCAGAAATCACAATTAATTAGTCTCGTCCAACAGTAAGATAAACCCCCCTGGAAATCAGTACGATATCAACCTGTCTTAACCTTTGAGGATTTCCTGATAGCTCCGCACACATTGTCCTGCACCAATGAGCCAATTACCCCTGGAGTGTGTATTAAGATGACCAGATGACTGCGCGCTGGAGCTTTTGTAAATGACAAAGACTCAGTGATAATGAGAGTAGGATCCATTGATGAACAGCAGTGTGATGCCATCACAGCTTCATTTCCCTACTTAAGGAAGGAGGAGAGAATCAGGTGGAGAAAGGGAAGAGTGGAGTAAAGGGCAGAGATTGAGAGATCTAAACACTGATGACCTTTTAGGCTGATGCTGTGATTGCGGGTTTGAAGGCTTCCATTGACATAACATTTAAGGTAAATGAGCTGTTGGTTTAAACAAGTGCTTCTCAGTTGTCTTCGCTTCCAAATAGCACATGATTGTGGTTAGTTTACTTACTTTGCATGACTGTATTTAGTTATGTTTATTTGTTTTTTGCAATCTGCAGCCCTTTCAGTTACCACCAGAGGAAAAAAACACATCTATCTTTTACACGTATGTAGGTTAGGGCTGGGCGATCTGGCCTTAAATCAAAATCTCGATTTATTGAATATTTTAACTTGATTACGATTAATGAACGATTATTTTATTTATTTAATTTTTGCCTCATAGTTCACTGACAGGTTTTGTGCAGTAAATATGTTCACATACAGAAGGGTGGATTACTTGATTTTAAAATAATTGAGGGAAATACACATCTACTATCTATGATTATTTATTGAACATCAATGCTGAACAACTGAAATTAAAGCACACCTTGTCTGTATAAGAAAAAAGAAATAATTTTCAGTGTTTTTCATATTAAAGTAGGAATTAAGCAGTGTCGTTCTAAATAAAAAAAAACTCTTACATATCCAATATTTTAAACAGTGCATTTCTTGCATCTTTTGTAAACAAATATTTTGATATAAGTATCACTATTATTGTAATGGAAAATATGCTGTATCAAGGCATCTCTTGCGCAGCTTCCCATCATCGTCAGTGTAGTGCGAAGTAAAGCTCAAGAATACTACTTGACCTGAGATCAGATGTGGCTGCAAAGTGGCCATAGAAGAATAAATCAGCCTCAATCTTTAACAGAGCGGGGTCACGTGACTCCACATGTGGTAGGGAGAGCAATTTTAAAAATCGTCCTGGAAAAATGTTAGTTCTGAATGTTGATTACTTTTCGATTAATCGACCATCCCTAATTAAGGTTGCATCAGTTTAACCACATTAGTTAACTATAAAAAAAATCAATACTTAAATTAATTACGAATTTTATTTTATTTTGGATTTTAAGTAAATAATTTAAAAAACAAGCTTTGAACTAACAATAAACCCCTGTATACATTTAATAACTAAAAATAATAAGAAAACTAAATACTTTAACAAATGTATAGCTTGTTATTTTATGACATTTTGTTGTTTTTACTAATGTAGAGTGACGGATATTATAAAGTGTTTCATTTTTAGTTCATCCCAATGAAAATGAAAAAATATATTTTCTTAATGTTTTCTATTATGTTAAGTGACAATAAATAGATTTAGTTAGCAACAACATCTTAGATTGTAACATAATGAATCGATGAGTTACTTTAAAATCAACTAACATGAACATTTAATAATTTTTCACACACTTTTATCTTAAGTGATTAGCAAAGGAGAAACGCAACACATGATTCATCCTATTTTTATTCTATTGTAATTTTAAAACTGCAACTGCTCTATTTTGCAAATAAAATTATTTAAAAAATTGATTTTCCATAAAAAAAAAACTGTAAGTTCAAATACCCTGGTTTGGTTAAAGTCAACATCCTCCATCAAAACGTTTTAGCGGATTTCTATTGTTCACTAGATTTTACTTTATTTGTTTATCTTTCTTTTTTTTTATTCATGTTTTTCTGAATTTATTTTTTACAGTTAGTTTTATGCAGCAACAATGCTAAAACATTTTTAAAATTATTCTACATTTGTTTTTTAAACTTTTCCAAAACGCAATGTTGCACCAATCCCGCTTACATGGATCTTCAAAAATTGATCGATAACACTGTATTAATGCTGCAGGACAATAGGTGGCGATATAATTTGTAAAGAAATACTACACATCTCTGCGCATATAGTCCTGCTATCCACTATTGTTGCTTTTGTTGTCAAATGATCACGGATATGCACATAATGTCACCATTTTCCAAGTCTGCATTGTTAATACAAAAAATAATTGATACACTGTAAAAAAAAAAAAAAAGTCTGTTATTTTACATTTACAAAACACGTTAAATTACCGAAATTTGCTGTAAAATAACAGACGTAAAATTACAGAAATTTATCGGAAATTAAATTTAGGAAATTTCCGTCCTTTAACGGCTGTTACTTTACAGTAAATTTCTGTAATTTAACGGCTGTTATTTTACGGTAAATTTCTGTAATTTAACGGCTGTTATTTCTGTAATTTAAGGGCCGTTATTTTACCGCAGCTGCCATAAAAAAACATAATTTTTTTATAGTGTATCCATATCATTTTCAAAATCTTCCATTCTGAAACCCGTTTCCAAAAATTTGCCCCCAAAACACTAAAATGCATTTACAGTTTTTATTTGAAAACTCTGTCATGTGAATGCCACATTGTTATCTTTAGTCAATTCCTAAATCAGCGCAAGATTAATGTAAATAAATAGCACTAAAACCACTAATTCCTGAGCTCTGCAACAAATATTTGCCATTCCTCCATTTTCACAAAGAGCAAATCAACACCTGGTCTGTGAGAGCAGTTCTGTTAGAGGACATCCGGGAGGAAAGGAAATATTGGCACACACTTCCTCCACTGCTGTCAACTAAAAGGCCGACACACATACACACACACACACACACACACACACCTTCTTCATGTTCGCCTGACACACACGATCACACAAATGCGGGTAATTAATCTCCTCTTCATTAGGATTACCTTTGTTTCTTTCTTGTGGGATTTAAAAAATGTCTGGATATTATGAACACAATAAAGCACTTCAACAATCCAAGGACAACAGATATGACGGTATTCAGAATATATGCAATAAAAACAAAACCCTACTGCAATGACACACACACACACACACACACACAACCTAAATGGTCATTAATGCATTCAGTTTAATGGCTCATTACAGAGGGAGGCAATGTTTAGCCAACAGTGTTAGAAAGGTCAGCAACTGAGGGGGGAGGTTAGAGAGGTGAGGACAGTCAGGAGGGGGGATTCACCAGGACCCATGGGATCTGGAGTCCTGCCCTCTGTTAATGGACTGCAAAATGAGCCCCGGTCCCCCGTGTCATCAAATCAGATACAGAGGCAGATGGAGATGGAGTGAAAGATGACAATCAGGGTCAGAGCCTTCATATTAAAACCGTGCTGTTTCAACACTCACAGTTGGAGGTGGAGGTTTAGGAAGCGCTCGTTTCGCTCTCACATGTATGCAGTAAGATGAAAAAAAAAAGCTCACAGGGGAAAAAAAATTAAAAACACCGGCATTTCAAAGACGCTTTGATTCTGTGTCAGCAGAAAACTGATCAAGCCATTTCCCTTTTAAAGTAGTAGCGGCTTTTGGTTTTGGTTTCTCTTTCTTGGGCGTTTTAGGAAATTCACACTTTATGTACACGAGGAAACGAGGCATTTTGATCTTCTTCATGGCCTGTAAACTGAGACCAACCTTCAATTATAGCTCCAGCGCCAGTGAAGGCAGGAGATGCAAATGGAGAAAAAGACCATTATGGTGTAGTAAATATTTGGTGGGCTTTTCACTCAAGAGTCAAAACAGGCATGGAAGTTGAGACTGGCTTTATACATTTATATTGTGAATTATTTTATGAATCAGTCTTTGATTATTTGATGTAATGTGCTTGTCTAAGACAATAAAAGTGTTAATTGTATACATACTTTAAATGATATTTTATCCATTAGAATATAAACAATATAGTTTATATAAAACCAAATCTAACGTCAGCAGTGTACAGTTGTAATTTCAACGTAAATGCATCCATGGCACCTCTGAAGATCAATAACCAGGCTGTGTACAGATATCTAAATGCTGCTTCAGAAGCACATCTATGCTGCCTTTGCAGTGTAAATTCGGCGTTATTATACAAACTCAACACAGCATGTTTAGATACAACGAACAAATAAAAGAGAAATCAATAAACCAAACAATTACCAGACTCAGGGAAAGTGATTAAAGCATTGAAAGTAGTCTAACTGATAGGCTGGAATGGATTTTCATTTAGCATATTTTTTAACAAACTGGCACAGACATAGTCTACAAAACAGAAGTTGGGGATAGAATATCCTGCTTTAAATAAAGATGTCAATTAGCTGTTGAATATTAGGGTAAACAAGAAAGTCTACCCTTGCACAGCCATAATGTAAAAACTCCAGAAAACACTGGTTCTCTCATGGTTTCCTTACACTGTAGGTTATTATAATAGTTTTTATCTAAACTATACAATCTACAATCACACAAATGAGAGTAAAAGGTTTGTTGTCAAAGTACCTGATTATGTTTTATTATGTAAATTAGTAATTTTGGTGAAAACTCAAAATTGGGAACTGTTATCTTCATTTGTATGTTTTTAAAATTTACTTGGGATATTATTTATTTTTTTATTTATTTTTACTAAGGATGGTTTACCCAAAAATGAAAATTCTGCCATGATTTATTCATCCTTCACCTGTTTCAAACCTGTTTGAGTTTCTTTCAAACAGTGTTTGTGTCATTACTATGATTTTTTTTCTCCCCAACATTCTTTTACAACGTCTTGTTTTGTGTTCAACAGAAGAAAGAAATTCATAAACATTTACAACCACTTGTGTGTGTGAGTAAATGGTAAAAAATTCAATTTTAAGAGAACTATCTCTTTAAGATGGTGTAAGTTTAAACTACTAAACAAAATGTACAGTTGCCAATAAGTTATTTAAACCTTAATTTCTGAATGTAAAACTTATTTATAAACCCTTGAGGGCAAAATACAACCGGAATTACAATATAAAAGAATTCAACAATTCCATGAAGAACCCTTAACATCCATGCAAACTTTTTATCCAACAATTGCAAAAAATAGACTTATAAAGTGCTTTTCACACTAATATAAAAAAAATAGTTCTTAGAACTCTTTCCCCATTTAAGTTTTAAGAACTTTATTACATTTTTAATGAAACCCAAAATGATCCTTCTATTGCAAAAGTGTCGTCTTCTTGGTTTTGTATCATGCAGCTCACTTTTGATGAAGAGATTGCTGTCAGGATGGATTTTTAATATTAATATTAATGGAAACGTGGATTATAACATCCGAAATCGTCAACGGCAGGTGACTCCATAGCCATTTTAAAACGTGAAACTCCTTAGCGCCAAATGGAGGACTAACTGCTGTAATTAAATCATTAAATCCCGCTCTCCGCTTCGCAGGACACGAAGAGAATTGCCTAACCAGCTCGCCAAACTCATTTGCTACTCAAGCATGAAATTATGACTTTTTGGATAAATAATTACAAAGCTAACATCTGATAGCAAGGTGCACCCAGGGGGAGGATTAGCGCAGACAGGGGTGTTAGCCCTCATTACCAGCCGTGGATGAGAGGAGGAGAGAGAAAATATACTGGGATGGAGAGATAGGCTGTGGTTTTAATTGCAGGCTTCTCTGGTTGGCTCCTTATCACAACCTCTCAGAGGGATCAAATGGCTCCTCTGAATGGAGCATTTCATTAACCTGTCACCTTATCACGGGACAACCTGTGTGATGCTAATGTGCAAATTACCATAAACGGGATCGTTTGTTTCCCTGTTGGACATTACTGAGACCCTCTCTGGCACGCCGTGTGAACGCTTGTGTGTGTGCGCGCGCGCTGTGAGAGGGAGGGGAGCGATGATGATGATTCTCTCCGCTCCATCAAATCACTATTACACTCCATTATTGCCTTCTTCACGACTCCACACTACCAGACGTTGAAGCCGCTTATACATACAAACTCCTGAGCCGCATGCGCGTTAAATAAAACATGAAATATTGACTGGAGATAGATAGGTTATGGCATTGCGCAATCAATAAATGTCAGTGCATTTAATCGTAGATGGAGTTAATAAACACTGTACAAAAATGCCGTTTTCTATCCTATTTACATAACACTTTATTTAAAATGTTCATAGATAATAATTATATCAAGATAAGGAAAACTTGAAGCATTTATTATATATCAGTTAAATGCACAGACCGCTTAGATGATGCAAACATTTCATATTGATATGTGTAACTAAATTACATAATTGCACTATAGTAACAAGTTTATCAGTCTGTTTGTTAGCGTCAAATGTCACTTAATTCATAAAATCATGAAATTTAAAATACTTTAAATATTTTGTAACAGAACAAACTTGTCTTAAAAACACTGCTAAGAAGTTTTTAACTGTATTTTATCGTTTTATTTTTGTAAAATTAAGATTTTTTTCTTTTAATTCTTTAATTTTTTTTAAATATAGTACACTGTATTTTATTCATTTAGCCTATTAATTCGTGTGTTTACAAAAGTAAGAATAGTTAACCAGACAACTCCACTAGCATTTTTGCATTAATTGTGTCTCGTTAATATTAGCTATAAGCTTTATTAATTAAATTATTTACCTTAAATTAATATGAAGAAAGTTCAGAAATGCATAAATGCAGTCATGCCCAGCAACACTGCTCTTAACATTTTATAATGCAAAACTATTTATTTTATGTTAAATATTTATATATTTGTTGTCACATTCCACATTTTTACGCGAACAAGGCGTATATGTAACTAAGCACTTCGTTTACACTGCCACAAAAACACACAATAACACACACTGCAGCCTACTTATCGCGTGGCCCCGGATAGGAGGGGCCTCGCGCTTAAGTATCATGCCAATCAAGCCGTCAACTTCAAATTGTGAGAGGTCCAGAGGGTAGACGCATCACTAGACGTTCCTCCTGAAGAGACCGCGCTTCTGCACCAAGCGAGAGTTATTGCTGTGATTGAAAGTGGATTGCCCTTCTCTCTTGTAAATCTCCGACAGAGTTCCTCGGGAGTTGGACATGTCGTTCCCCCAACTGGGTTACCCACAGTTCCTAAACGCCTCCCAAGAGGTGTACGGAGCGGAGCGCACGGGTGTAATGCCGTCCTCTCCACGCGAGGGAAGCTCGGACAACAGCGCAAATCCCGCGACTGCAGCGGCTGCTATCACGCCGATGCTCGGCATGTATGCGAATCCGTGGACCGTGCAAAATTATAGCGCCTTCTTACCTTACAACAGTGCCGAGCTGGCCCTGCTCTCTCAGATGGTAAGACAGTTTATATATACATGTTATAAAGTATTTTACAGTGGTAAATATCTGTCTAATATATATATATATATATATATATATATATATATATATATATATATATATATATATATATATATATATATATATAAGATGAATTAAACTTTAAACATTACATTTTGCATTAAACTATTAGTTTTAAATGTTTATCAGATGTATATTAAATGTTTTATATGGCAGTGTTTCGAGAGGTTAAAAATATAAACGCAATCTTTAAAATAATCGGAATTGAACGGATTTAAAAACTAATGTTTTTAATTAAAAACAACAAATTGTAATTTGTAGTTGTTCTACTTTCACAGACTAAAACAGTTCTGCATACATAAAAGAAGAACAAGAGACAATGACTGCATTTATTTTTAAGATTAATTAGCGATTTTTTTAATTCTCTAACATTTGAAATAATCTCTATTTTGGCACTGTAATTATCGAATAATAATTATTAAACTTTATATTTCCAAATTATAGTTCTGCATAAGTAATTTTATTTAGGTTTCCAGTGTTTGTTTTAAAAGTAAATCACTGCTAGAAGTTTGCAGCAACAGTTCATTTCTCGTGTTGAAATACTACTTTAACACTTTTCAAAATAATACCAAAATAGAAGGAACGACATTCGTATTACTCTTTCCTGTGCATGTCTACAAACCTACTGATAATTAATTTTTCTAATCCCCAGGGGTCGCAGTATGAGCTGAAGGATAACCCCGGGGCTCATCCTCCAGGATTTGCAGTGCACGCTGCGCCCGGTTTTTATCCATACGGCCAGTATCAGTACGGTGATCCGGCCCGGGCCAAGAGCGCTACCAGAGAAACCACCAGCACACTGAAAGCATGGTTGCAGGAACACAAAAAGAACCCGTATCCCACCAAAGGTGAGAAGATCATGCTGGCCATCATCACGAAGATGACCCTTACGCAGGTGTCCACCTGGTTCGCCAACGCGCGCCGGAGACTCAAAAAGGAGAATAAAGTGACCTGGGGTCGCAGTGCCGAGGACAGAGACGGGCGAATTTTCGACAGCGACAACGAGGATGATGCGGACAAAAATGACGACGAGGAAGAAATCGATCTGGAGACCATCGATATGGACAAGGCGGAGGAGCCCAGAGTGGACCAGAACAAGGAAGCAGCGAATAACCCGCACGCGATTGAAAACATTGAAACACCGCGGATATTATCTTCCCCAGCACTTAAAAACACGGACAGTCCTATGTCGAGTGGTAATAGAGAACAGAATGTGGTCAAAAGCGTTGGTGAGGTGTCTCCTGGTGGAGCAGTGTGTCAAAGGCCTGGAAACAGCAAACCCAAAATCTGGTCTTTGGCGGAGACGGCAACAAGTCCTGATAATACGCAAAAACTCAGTATCCCGTCGACGCCTGCAGGCCTCAGGGCCTCACCTTCAACCCATCCTGCTTTTCTCTCCACAAACGGAATTTATACTTGCCAGATTGGGAAACTACACAATTGGGCGAGCGCCGCTTTCCTCAGTGCTAATTCTCTGATGGGTGTGCGCTCACTTTTGAGTCAAAACAGTAACTTTCCAAACCACAGTCCCGTTACAAACCCCGAAAAGAAACCTTCGTCTGCCTCTGGATCTCCATGTCTTGACAGCGACAACTCATCCGACAGTTTCAGTCCCAAACATAATGGTTGGTATTCAATATTGAACAATAATTAGAATAGTGATTTTTAACACAGCCTATTAACTTTCCACATTGTTTTCAAACCACATTAACGTTTGTTTTGAAGTGCAAGCTGTTCATTCTTTATCTTTTGAAATTTAGATCAAGAGAACGTTCAGAGAATTGAATCTCCAACACTTGCATCAAGATCACCGTTTCCAGTCATCCATGACAGGTAAATGATGAACAAGTCATTTTAATTTCCGTGCACTGATTTTGATTAAATCAAACTCACATAATTGCAAAAGAACACAGTTTCAAATGCAAGAGTCGCAGTTACAACTTGCTTTCCCTAACATTTCTCCATTAGATATAATAAGTTTTGGATTATTTATAACGTTTAAATAGTTAGAAATCCTTTCACTAACATTTAAATAGTAATGGTACATTGAAACACATTTTCGTAAGCCATAATAAATACATTTAAAAGGCTTGTTAATTGCTTGAAGTTACTTATTTAACGTCTCATCAGGAGAAAATCAATAATTTGCATTTAGGCAGAGATATCAATTGTGTCATTTGTTTAAAAACATTTTGACTCATTTTCCCCCCATTTCTGTCTTTTCTCTACTCACACAGGTCTCATCATGAAACATCACAACGCGCTTTGAAGACAATTTCTTGAACACAGAACTTATCAGAAACCTCTAAATTATTTAAAGAAAGTGAAATGTGACAATACAGCAACAGCATATACGTCATCGGATAGACCAAAATATTTTTTGTATTTCTTATTACGCTCCCATCCAGCAATATAATTTTTTTTTGTATTTTCTTTTCTATTCATTTCAGCATGTTTGAGTTTACCGTGTAGGTCGCCTGCATTTCTTTTAAAGAGTTAATAAGAGTTATTTGTCAGAAATTGTGAAAATGATATATTTTTGTGTAATAAAGAAAATGAGATAAATTGTGTTATGAAATTAATTTTCTAAAGTTAAATAACTAAGTGTTAGTTTTTAAGTCAGAAGCCATAACCTAAGTAGACAATTTGAGTTATTAAGAGCTATATGTTGTCTTTTTAAAATAAAGAAACAATTATCATGTTAAAAAGGATATTTGGCCAAGTGATGAAAAAATACGAGCGGCTAAAATTTATTAGACTAATAACGTAACTTAACTTAACATAACTTAATCCGACAACAGGTCAGCACATGAGTTAAAATATATGGGCTATTTGAAATGTATCCACATAATTTATTTCGCAATAATTGGTCAAACAACTTAAGATACCTGATAACCACATTGTTAATTGATCGCAAATCAGTGTGTAGAAACATTTTAGGCATACAGCTTAGAAACATTCACAACTAGGCAACGGCGACATCTATTGGCGATTTTTTCGAGTTTATGTTTGGAATGCACTTATATTAAAACTCCAAAGAAAATCACGTCTACGTTAATTAAAAATATAAAACACAATTTACTCAATCACTAGCACATCATTCGTTGTCTTTACTTGATACTTAAACTATCGAATAACAAAAATGTAGCAATATGTTCTTAAAAATATGTCAGCGTCAAAGTGATTTCTTTAAAAATAGACGAAGGGGTGCATTCTTGTTAGCCCAGATTGAGATACTCTTTTTCTGTTCAAAAACAGAAACAAAATTGGAGTGAAAACAGTTTGGTAAAATTCAAACAAATGACTAGTTATGCACGATTAAATTGTTTATGAGAGTTCATAGCGCGGTTTCAACAGAAGGCGAGAGCTCTCCTTACACAACCTCGACAGCTGACTGAAATATGGAGACAGAGGAATATGGATCGCAGCTGTTCAAATGCCAGCGCACAGCATGTGTGTATACTCGGAGGAGAGTGGGGTGTGCATGGAGATTATGTCAGTGATAAGTACAATATAAAGGCCTGCAAAGAATGGAGACCGAGATACCTGAACTTTAGGCTATGCGTCACAGCAGGATAAATGAGCCAATCGCACAAATGATTGTTTTATAAATTTCTATATAAATTCAAATCAAAAACGTGGACCAAAAGTTCAAGAATTCTAACTTTTGATAACAGATTTTGCGCTGCATTACAAAATATGATTTTGGCAATTGGGATTTAGCTAATTAGAAACATTAGTCTACTTCACAACGTAGATTTCATTCAAGTGAACTACCAACAACAACACAATAATGCCTGCTATTGAAACAAGAGCTAGCCTGGCCTAAAAAATAAATAAACTTATAAATAAACAAATTAAAATACACACAACTTTGAATATAAACTAAATATATAAGCGATATTTTGGATATTTATGAAACTTGTTAGGCTACACATTTTTAACTTATATGCAACCGCGACCTTCCGCGGGACCTCTGAAATGACGACCTCTCAAACCTTCAGAGAAAATAAACGGCTGCACGGGCCAAAAAAGGTTTATGTGAAGACGTGAATTAATTTTCAGTGTTTGGAAGTGTGTTTATATTCTGTTTGCTCTGTCACAGATGCTGCAGTAAAGTAAGTGTTTTAGAGAGCGAGATACAGGGAAAGTTAGTGACAGAGGCACATCTGGATCGGGTCACATTCTTACTGTGTGACAAACAGACTGATTTATGGATGCCCTAATCAAACACATGATCCCAAATCAGTAAAGCGACATTTTGAAAGCTTTTCGGGATACAAGACGTCAGCAAAACCACACATTCCTGAAAACACGGTGCTCAGCGAGAAGTTCATGAAACATATAATTTTTTGACCGAGGTTCAAACCCAAAGGTCAGACAGAGGCCAGCAGCACTGAGCACTTGTGAGAGTGAGTGTGGGAAATAGACCAGACCCATTAAATCACTGACTGTTGTTTGAAATTTATTTATTTATTTTTGCTCGATATGACAATGAATCACTCCAGTGAGAGTAAACATTCGGTGAGTACCTGACCATCAAGCAAGAATCTCAACTGTCAAAAATATTGCACTAAATACATAGCTATTAATCTCTGAATATAGTTTATTGATAGCTTTCAATCAAATGTTTCTTCAGTGCTTGTTTTAGGCACAGCTCAGCAAACAAGTCTTTCCTTGTCAACTATTTTTTTTTTCTTCAACAAATATGGACTATGACAAAATATTCAGTCAGATACACGCAGTCTTTGAATATTGAACAAAAAAACATATTCACATTTTCTCATATCAGCAGTTTGGTCGCTGAGTTCACTGAAAGCACCAATAAATATATTATGGCTGTCTAATGAAGCACAAACTGTTAGTTGTGGAACTTTTTTCTGATTGTATTTGAGTTCAGAAGATTCCATCTTACTTTGTAAACTCATTTACATACACTTATTTATTGACAAATAAAAAAAAAATTAAAAAAAACGGTCAAAAACAAGACAATTTTGGGAGTGACGGAGATCAAAGTAAAGCAATGTATTAGGACTCTGCTTTAAAATGGCACTTCAAACAGCAAACCTTTTCCCCATTTTCATGCAAGACTGCCACATAAGGAATTTTACTATCTTTGGGTCCACCTGGTCAGGTGATGTGTCAATCAAAGCAATGACGCTATAAAGAAGATGTCAGTCATGTTAAGGCATTTCTGTGCTATGCTAATGCTAATGGTGCTAGTTCTGCCTGGGCCTTTGTGGCCCATTCGTGATAAGACATAAAATGGCTGCCTGTTTGAAAGGCTAGGTTTAGGCTTCATGAAATGAATATATTAAACCAAGAAGGTGTGAAGGACAGAGAGATGGAGGGATGTACAAAAAAATGAATAACTGAATAAAATGAAGCAAAATAAACGAAGTGGGAAGAGTGTTCAAATGTTTAAAAGGGGGATAGGTTTCTCTCATGAAAAAAACATGAGAGAAATCTGACTGCGCATTTGGAATTAGTTTCAAAAATAGAAAATGGTTTAAGGTAACGAATGCGCATCATAACAGGTCTAACCTGAGGTTACCCTGACAGACTAAAGCCGGCTGGACTAGCTGATACAATCAGGTTCCCAAAGCACATAGAGGATTAATATCCAAGTGTAAGAGAAGAGTGTCTAAGCGCCATCACCACATGTGCTGTTATCTGTAATCCTGTTAAATAAACGTCATACCAACCCAAACAGTCTGGGCAGATGCACTGCAAAGTGAGACTGAGATCTTACAGTCCTCCATCTAGGGCTCTGTGAAGGAGACATGCTCTTCTGAAAGACTGACTAACTAATACCCAAACTCTGTCTTTCACACACACACAAACCAATATGCAGCGTTTGCACACAAACGCTGTTCGCTAAGTAGTCATTTTAGCACTTTTATGTTACAGTACACTTCCACAAGACCAATTCCCTAGAGCAAACTGAAGTTAACTACAGGAGTCTTGCTCAAGAACCAGAAAACCACATACTCATGAAAATGCAATGTTCAGACTGCAGTCAATTAAAGCTGGTTTACAGAGATAGTTCATGCAAAAATTATAAGTCATTCCTTGTGTACTTGTCCTCATGTCATTCCAAACATACAAGACTATTTTATTTCTTCTGGAAGGGGGACAAAAAATAGATACTTCTAAATCATTTTTGGACTATAATGAAAGTCAATGTTTTGGACTCAATAAGTAAAAGACAAAGGTAAAGCATTCATCAAAACATCTTATTCTGTATTTCGGTGGACAAGATACGTCATACAGATGCATTAGGGTGCAATAAACAACAGGGGAGAAAAGTATTTTTTCGTTTTTGTTTTTTTACATTTTCCTTCATAAATAACAGACTATACTTGAAATAAACTACTCACCTTTTTATATGAAATACAAATATAAATGTACTTATAAAAACAGTTTATATATTTCACTAATAAGGACAAGACTATATTAAATTAAAAGCAAAAAGACAGTATTATTATCCAACTGGGTGCCTGTGACAGTGTTTGGGGGCAAGAACACTGAAAAATAAATAAAGCCTTACTTCTTTTATAAAGTTACCCATGTTGTTATTAATATTCATTTTAAAACTATTCATTCAATCATTACTTTTCCTTCAGCTTAGTCCCTGATTATTAGGGGTCGTCACAGCGAAACGTACCAACTAATCTGGCACATGTTTTATGCAGCATTTGCCCTTCCAGCCGCAACTTAGTACTGGGAAACACCCATACACTCTTGCGTGCGCGCACACACGCGCGCACACACACACACACACACACCCACCCACACACACAGCGGCCAATTAAGCCAATTAAGTTCTTCCAATTCACTTACTGCATGTCTTTGGACTGTGGGGGAAGGCCGAGGTCCAGCCAGGACTCAAATCAGTGACCTTCTTTTTGTGAGGAGACAGTGCCACTGCACCATCGTGTCACCCCATAATAATTATTAATATTATTAATATTACTATAATAACAATAATAATAAGTTAAAAAAAATTCCATTCCAAAATGTCCAGTTCTTGTTTTGAGTCAAGAACAATTTTAAACCTAACTTGAATGAAATATTACAAGATGGGCATAATAAAGATCACTCTGGTTTCTGATTCTAAATGTAAGTGTACACTACCTGACAAAAGTCTTGTTGTCCTTCCCTGTGTAAGAGCAACAAATACTTCACTTCTAGTTAATCATTTGGAAAAGTGGCAGAAAATAGATTTTTCCAATGAATAATCTTTTGAACTGTATCCCAATCATCACAAATACTGCAGAAGATGAGAACTCAAATCGACCCAAAATTCTCACAGAAATTAGTCAAAAATCATGATTTGGGATAACATTCAGTATGGGGGTATGTGAAAGATCTGAGATCATCCAAGCTCATGGGAGTCATTTACAATATTAATTCTTTTTCCACTGCACCATGACTTTATATGCTATACTGTACATTATTTATGTTAAGTGACAAGACTTTTGTCCAAGCAAAGTCACACCTTACTGTCCCAATTAAATAATTAAAAATCAAGACATGATCTATAAAGGCAAACTACTACTGTTATTTCAAACACTATCAGTCCCAAACAAAGTTTAAAGTTCATTTCTGGAGTTTAAAAAAAGCTTGGCAACTTTTTGCAAAAATTTGCTCCAACTGACACTGGTACGTGGTTCTTGGAGCTCTGCTTTTTTCACATCTTAAATCTACAATTAATTTCATCTGTGCCATCAATCAGCATTAAAAGTACTTTATAGTAATAACTGAAGAAGTAATTCTAAATGAAAGCAACACAGATTTTCATTTGTAATATTGTAGTTTATATGTCACCCTCAACCACAAACCAGTCATATGTGTCAAGTTTTTAAAATTCAGATTCATACTTTCTCATAATAGTTCAATATCTGGTTGAAATATGATCATTTGAAAATCTAGAACCTGACCATTTTAAATATTTAACAAAGAGTAACTCAGCTTTAAAGTTATCTAAATTAAGTGCATGACAATGCAAAAGAAAAAAAATAATTTTGAAATATTTACAGTAAGAAAATTACAAAATATCTTTTTGAAAATCGATCATAGCCTATTCTAATGATTTTTGGCATAAATTTTGAACTATACAATGTGAACCTGGCTACTGCCAAAAATATAACTGTGCAACAAGATTAATTTTGTGGTCCAGAGTCACATATAAATAAATATTGCACGACTATATTGCACTGATAAGCTGAATTGCAAAGCTGGTGCAAATAAATCCTCTACAATTAGATGCTTTCTACACCGCTGCCATTTTTGTGTTTTTTTTTTTTTTTTTTTTTATTGCAAAGAAACAGCACATATTTACACATTTAAGTATGTATAATCAACACTAGCCAGTGGGTATGGCTTGTCAAAAATAAAATAAAAAATAATAATACATTAAAGAATAGAGTTACCTAATGAATTAATCAACTAAATTGTCCAGTTGGTTGGGTGGGTTTTCATTTGTTCATTATGTTTGTGTGGACAATAACAAAGACAGTAAGAAAATAATGCAGAGTTCTGAATTTTATGTCAACTACCACTTTTCTTCTTCATAGATGAGGTCCTAAATTAGCAGGCAGTCATCCATTAGAATGATATCAGTTAAGTTTGAGGGCGTTGTAGGGCATATAAGCTGTGAACAATGTATACTAATGTGATTTCAGCAAGCTTAAACACTCTACCACATGAGGTCTATATCGACCACAGTTGTTATGAAGCAAATCAAGAGAAGCCAAATACATGATGAAATTCACAACTTACAATAAAGCTGCCGTCATGTGCAATACAACATAGACTGACTTCAATGTTATCTCACAGAATGGCAGCAGCTGTTCATCTTTTTTTTTCCTTTCATTATGAATACACAGTAAAATAGGAACTCCTTTTATGATTTTTTTTCTCTGTTAGTTTGATTCCTTGATTAAAATAGCTTATAGCCCTTTTGATGAGATGAATTCTTATGCACAACCAGATTTTATGCTATGGATCGAACATATGGTGCTTTATTTCATTATTTAGACTACTTATGTGAATGGATTTTTCATTTGATTTTGTTTTGTTATGCTTTTGTTTGTATTATCTGACTAATTGTGTGTTTGTTGAGTAGATGAGACATAAAATGCACTTCCCGACCCCTTTAGATAAGCTATGAGCATTCGGTTGTGTTCAGGCAAGACTTAAAATAATAAACAATCCTGGTATATGGAGGTGAATTGACCCACCTCCCCATGAACCCTCAAAATGCAGCACTGTATTGCCTTTTTAACATCCCAGAGGTAAAATAATTAAAGGCAGTCAAAATATGGATTCACGCCTTATAGGATGGGGGGGGGGGGGGGATTACTGCATCTGAGACTTGTTTATGTGACATATGCTTTTCATTAAATGAGAAAGCTGTTGTTCTATACCAGTAAATAGCATTTTGTGCTGATTCGGTTATAATTTTTTTTTTTTTTTTTAATCCTGGTTGACTTATTTTTTTAAGCTGAATAAAATTAACCTTAAAAGTCAATTGAACTTACAGTATATTATGATAAAGTAACTTAAAACAGCTTGCATAACTTGTAAAATTAAGTTAGAACATGATTAACTTAGTTTAATAAGTTACAATGAACTAAAACAATCTAATTGATCACATAATGTTTTATAGTGTAGTTATGACATAAAATGAGATGCTAAGTATAAGAAATGAGATACTTTGAAATTTTTGAATAAGAAATCAAAGCTATGAAATTCTGTAGGACATAATTATGAAAAAAAAGTAACACTGATAGAATATCATGAAGCAAATCAATAACATGTATTGAATATATAATATGAGATAACCTATAATGCAAATCTTAATTGTAATTACAAGCAAAATAGGACAAAAGATAAAAAATATGTTAGGTTTATTATTTAAATAGCATTTAATAAGAACATAAGTTCCCAAAGTGCTTTCCAAATGACAACTTATTAAATGAAGTAGAGCTAAAAAAGAAGAACATAAAGTAAGGAAAGTTGGATTATCTCAGTCAAATTTGAGATGAAGTTGAACTTTTGACCTACAAAGTCAAAATTATGAAGAAATAGTGTAATAAAAACACAAAAAGATGCCAAACAGGATTAATAATTATAGGATAAAAAGCTGAGAATTAAAATAAAATTTTTGGGAAATAAAAACAAACTGTCAAAAGTGATTTATTCATTTTAAGTCATAATATAAAAAAACATGATATTTCTGAATTTCATAATTGTGAGGTGCTAAAATTGTGACATTAAAAATACATATAATAATGTCAACATTTTATTGCATAATAGCATCTTATAATTAACCCGAAGTGTGTTAACTTAAAATATTCTAAAATGTCATGATTATGTCTTTTTAAACATTTTTACTCGAAATGAGCTATCTAAAAATATTCCTTATTATTTTTGTTTGTTCGTTTTAGTGTTTTTAGTGCTGTTCAAGTTATGAAAAAATATGACATTACCCCTTCAAAACTTATTTTCTTGCTCAAGAAAAGTACTCATTTTAAAGCCAGTGCCTAAACATAGCCATTGTAATGATTTCAGTGTGACGTACAGTTGAAGTCAGAATTATTAGCCCCCCTACCCCATTTTTTCTTCTGGAGAAAGTTTTATTTCGGCTAGAATAAAAGCAGTTTTTATTTTTAAGCAATGTATTTTTCCGATAGTCTCCAGAACAAACCATCGTTATACAATAACTTGCCTACCCCTAACCTGCCTAGTTAACATAATTAGTTAAATCTTTAAATGCCACTTTAAGCTGTATAGAATTGTCTTGAAAAATATCTAGTCAAATATTATTTTCTGTCATCACAGCAAAGATAAAATAAATCAGTTATTAAAAAATTACTTATTAAAACTATTATGCTTAAAAATGTGTTCAAAAAAATTTTCTCTCCCTTAATTGGGGGAAAAATAAACAGGGTTAATAATTCAGGGGGGCTAATAATTCTGACTTTAACTGTAGGTAGATCAAAACAATTTTAAAATGTGAAAATTAAAAATGTAGTAACAAAGACAAATTCAGTTTTTATCAAAGACAAAGTTATGAAAGCTATTATATCACAAAAAAAACATGGTTTAGACTTTACAATAATGTGCTCTTAGTTAATGTTAGTTATTAACTGGGGAATGTATTGTTTATATAGAAACGCTTTGTTCCTTGTTTGTTCATATCAATATAAGGTTAATATTTCTTAATGTTATTTAATGAGGAGTTTAGTTCATTGTTAGTCTATGTTTACTCACAGTGAATTATCACATGTTAAAAAGCACAACTTTGCCATTTCATAATGCACTTGTAAATGCTGAAGTATAATTAATAAATACAGTACTGTACAGTAAGTAAACTATGTAAATAAATACATTACTAATGGAACATTGCTGTAAAGTGTAACTAACTGAATAGTTTCTCTATTGTACACAATAAAGTGAAATAGTGACAGACACATCATTTCTATATACAAACATTTAGAAATATCGTCAAATAAGTGAACATTTCTTTCATATTACACATTAAACAGAGTCAGATCTATTCAATGATGTGACTGAGTTCATTTGCTGTTGATTTCATCAGGGGTGATTCATAGCACACAAATGGCATTTCCTGAGAATGACCCGAGTGAACATTTATCACACACTGTGCACGCTTGCAAATCATCAAATGAAAGAACTGACTCCCAACCAAGGGCTCCACAATTACTAACATGCACACTGTGCCTGTCATCTGTTTAACAAATTACTATGATGACTATAATTAACATATGGTTGTCTTTGTATGAATGTGTATCCTAACGCCATTTTATTGCAGACTAAATCTGCAGTCTATCTTATCTTTTGCTGCCACCTAGTGATGAGTTATTATTGTACACTCCAAAAAATGCTGGGTTGTCAAAACCTTACCTCAAAAATGGACAAACCCAATATTGGATAAATTTTTCAGTTGCATTTAAATTACAATATTTACCACAGTTTTTAAATACCTCAGTTAAATATCTCTAGAATCTAGACTTTTTTAAATATGCTAATTATCTCTGACTGTTTTAAATCATATTTTAAAATATTTGCTTTAAGAAATTTAAATGATGCTCACTTAATTATATAACTATTTTTACAATTCTGCCAGGGTTATTTTTGTTACAACAGAGAATGAGTAATCACTTGTATTGTCTGCGAAATGCATTTTTAATGCAAGAAATATTATTTTTAATGTTTCATGTTAACTTAAAAAAAGTAGTACAAGCACAAACCACAATAATGTTTTGCCATCACATACTAACCAGTCACTTTATTAGGTACACCTCTTACTAGTACTGGGTTGGACCCCATTTTTTCCTTCAGAACTGCCTTAATTCTTCATGGCGTAGATTCAACATGGTACTGGAAATATTCCTCAGAGATTTTGATCCATATTGACATGATACCATTACACAGTTGCTGCAGATTTGTCAGCAGCACATCAAGGATGTGAATCTCCTGTTCCACCACATCCCAAAGATGCTCTATTGGATTGAGTTTGGTGACTGTGGAGGCCATTTGAGTACAGTGAATTCACTGTCATGTTCAAGAAACCAGTCTGAAATGATTCACACTTTATGACATGGCACGTTATCCTGCTGAAAGTAGCCATCAGAAGATGGGTACCCTGTGGTCACAAAAGGATGGACATGGTCAGCACACAGGCTGTGGCGTTGACACAACGCTCAATTGGTACTAATGGGCCCAAAGTCAAAGTGTGCCAGGAAAATACCCTCCCCCCCCATGTTTGGAGGGGGAGGGTTGTGCATTCAGAGATGCTCTTCTGCATACGTCGGTTGTAACGAGTGGTTATTTCAGTTACTGTTCCCTTTCTATCAGCTCGAACCAGTTAGGCCTGTCTCCTCCGACATCAACAACTAAGGCACTTCTGCCGATAGAACTGCCGCTCACTGGATCTTTTCTCTTTTTTGGACCATTCTCTGTAAACCCTATAACTGTGCTTGAAAATTCCAGTAGATCAGCAGTTTTTAAAATACTCAGAGCAGCCCGTCTGGCACCAACAACCATGCCACATTCATTCACTTAAATGACATATCATCCCCATTCTGATGCTTGGCTTAAACTGCAGCAAATTGTCTTGACCATGCCTAAATGCATTAAGTTGCTGCCATGTGATTGGCTGATTATAACTTTGCATTAATGAGTAGTTCGACAGGTGTACCTAATAAGTTGGTGTGTGTGTGTGTATATATATATATATATATATATATATATATATATATATAGAGAGAGAGAGAGAGAGAGAGAGAGAGAGAGAGAGAGAGAAAGAAAGAAAGAAAGAAAGAAAGAAAGAAAGAAAAGGAGAAGGAAACTGGAGCTAGCATATATCAAAATGTGATTGATGCTTTTCAAATTCTGTTTGTATTAGAAAAGTAACTACACTATTTTTAGAATGCATTTCATGAGACCAATCTTCTAAATTTCAGCAACATTTCATGGTTATTACTTTACTTCAAAAAAGATAAAATTATGTTATTTCAGAAAATGTTTTTTTTTACATGTGCAAATGTACAAACAGCGCAAACACTGCATCAATAATTGAATAATATAAGAAATCTGTAAGAAACACTAGACGTTAAACTTAATCATTTACGGAAACGTGTTACCTGTCAAATGTTTGATGCAGTTGATTTAGTTGTAGATATTTTATTGCTGATTGATTGAAGTTATCTCTGGGATAGTTGAGTCAAGCCTGCAACAAATAATATATGATGCAGTCAAAGCTGAAGAGGGCAGTAAATGTAAAGCTCTAAATATACTCACTGTAACATTTCAATGACAAACCCAAAAATAAATACATTAAAAAAAAAACTAAATAGCGTTCTACAACTGCCCAAGACTCTAAGCTATTCTAATACATGCTATGCTAGTTTGATTCACGCCGTGATTCATTCATATGGTAGGCCTACATGCTATCTAAGGGTTTGCGAATAAAGTTTTGGTACTTAATAGGTACTTTCGTGGTGTGGACTAACTTGGGAAAGGTCTTTACTTACAGTGCAGGACAGGTAAGTTAGGGTCGTCCACTAGCTTCACAACTCGCAACCGTTTTTATCACAAAGCCCCAATTCATCGCCGACGAATGATAAAATGCTTTCAAACGTGTTTGTTTTATTTTTATGATAAAAAAAACAATTCATCTAGCATTATTTGTTAATTCAATCTGTGAGGTAATTGTCTTTCATAGTAGGCCGCACAACCAAGCGTCTGACGTGAGTAGTCTGTTTGGTATACTCAATATGATTGGTTAAGCAACTCACTCGTAAAACTGACGTTCGCTTTACAGGTGTGTGGATGACAGGCAAAGCAAACGAGAAAACAGGCAAACGTAATGGTCAGGATAAAAAATATTCTTAAGGCTAAATAAATTCTTAATATTCACTGTAACTATATATTTCTCCAGCAGATGGCGACAGACGGTTGCAAAATCATTTGGATTATGGTTACGTCATTTCATAATTAGAAATATCAATCTATTTGTTTTGCTGTCAAATCGTTTATCTCTTGGAGAATCCAGAAACATACATCGTTATGTTTATTCGATAAATCTTATTCTTTTCATGCCAATATTCAGTTTTCTCAAATGTAAATTTATCCAGCAGTATCTGGATGCAGCCCTGATTATGCAAGCTAGTGTTGCACTTGCAATGTCAGACACAATGCACTCAATGGAGCTAGTGACGTCACTGTGAGGCAAATGTCCTGCTTCATTAAAAAAAAAAAAAAAAAAAAAATATATATATATATATATATATATATATATATATATATATATATATATATATATATATATATAGACAGAGAGAGAGAGAGAGAGAGAGAGAGAAGGAAACTGGAGAACACTATTTTTAGAATGCATTTCATGAGACCAATCTTCTAAATTTCAGCAACATTTCATGGTTATTACTTTACTTCAAAAAAGATAAAATTATGTTATTTCAGAAAATGTTTTTTTTTTACATGTGCAAATGTACAAACAGCGCAAACACAGCATCAATAATTGAATAATATAAGAAATCTGTAAGAAACACTAGACGTTAAACTTAATCATATACGGAAACATGTTACCTGTCAAATGTTTGATGCAGTTGATTTAGTTGTAGATATTTTATTGCTGATTGATTGAAGTTATCTCTGGGATAGTTGAGTCAAGCCTGCAACAAATAATATATGATGCAGTCAAAGCTGAAGAGGGCAGTACATGTAAAGCTCTAAATATACTCACTGTAACATTTCAATGACAAACCCAAAAATAAATACATTAAAAAAAAAACTAAATAGCGTTCTACAACTGCCCAAGACTCTAAGCTATTCTAATACATGCTATGCTAGTTTGATTCACGCCGTGATTCATTCATATGGTAGGCCTACATGCTATCTAAGGGTTTGCGAATAACGTTTTGGTACTTAATAGGTGTTTTCGTGGTGTGGACTAACTTGGGAAAGGTCTTTACTTACAGTGCAGGACAGGTAAGTTAGGGTTGTCCACTAGCTTCACAACTCGCAACCGTTTTTATCACAAAGCCCCAATTCATCGCCGACGAATGATAAAATGCTTTCAAACGTGTTTGTTTTATTTTTATGATAAAAAAAAACAATTCATCTAGCATTATTTGTTAATTCAATCTGTGGGGTAATTGTCTTTCATAGTAGGCCGCACAACCAAGCGTCTGATGTGAGTAGTCTGTTTGGTATACTCAATATGATTGGTTAAGCAACTCACTCGTAAAACTGACGTTCGCTTTACAGGGGTGTGGATGACAGGCAAAGCAAACGAGAAAACAGGCAAACGTAATGGTCAGGATAAAAAATATTCTTAAGGCTAAATAAATTCTTAATATTCACTGTAACTATATATTTCTCCAGCAGATGGCGACAGACGGTTGCAAAATCATTTGGATTATGGTTACGTCATTTCATAATTAGAAATATCAATCTATTTGTTTTGCTGTCAAATCGTTTATCTCTTGGAGAATCCAGAAACATACATCGTTATGTTTATTCGATAAATCTTATTCTTTTCATGCCAATATTCAGTTTTCTCAAATGTAAATTTATCCAGCAGTATCTGGATGCAGCCCTGATTATGCAAGCTAGTGTTGCACTTGCAATGTCAGACACAATGCACTCAATGGAGCTAGTGACGTCACTGTGAGGCAAATGTCCTGCTTCATTAAAAAAAAAAAAAAAAAAATATATATATATATATATATATATATATATATATATATATATATATATATATATATATATATATATATATACAATTGTGCTGTTTTTGTTTTATGTTTTATGCAAAAAAAAAGACATTACATTTAATTTCTTAGAAACGTATGAATATTTAATAGACTCTATTAATATTGCAAATAGTACTTTTGATAAATTAATAAACACCTAACATTATCAATAAACACTTAAAAATAAAATTAGAAAGATTTGACCTGGGGGTAATGTTGAGTTCATGTCAGTAGAACCACACAAAGGCTTGTCTGAAAGTAAACAGAGGCCTATATTTTCTGCTTGTCTTGTGCATAGCAAGGTTCAGACAGCAGTATTTATATTTATTTAACTGAATCAATTTACCAGAGCAATTGTAATAGAATTTATTTTAACTGAATGAAATCTGCGACTGCTTTGTGTGGACATTTATGTACCCAAAGCCTGCAGATGACCCAGAGTGTGGCAGCACATTTGGTTTCCAGTCAGCCAAAAAAAACTCAAGTCATACCCTTCCTGATCTCACACCACTGGCTCCAATTTGTAACCAGAATCATTTTCATCATCAGCTTTACTACCTCCTTACAGTTAAGGTAACTAAATCAGCAGTGACTTCACAATAATTGACATTTTCTAAAACCTTCACTCTCTCTATTCCTCTCTGATGGAATGAGCCATCAAACATCAATCGAATCTGTTAAACCACATAATTGACTAACAAACAGCTGAAAACAAGCTATTGCACCAACCACTTAACCACCCACACTCTCAAACCAATGCAGACACACACACACGCAAACACACACACCCCTGGCAATGAGTCTGAATTTTAGCATACCGCTACAAAGTCACTGTGCTAATACCTCTTTATATTCTGATCATGGCTGGCACTCAGGTCTTTGAGAGGACACTGAGACAGGCCACGTCAGGCAGTAGAGGACAGCGGGTTCTTTCTCACAGTGTGTTACCCAAGGGGGCCGCCGATCTAATTCTGGCTGCGTCCTGATTCTTCTGCAAAGTGCTGGACGTCGGAGCTCAGGAGGGTCGTTAGACAGTAAGAGCTGTATGATGTTCATTTTTACATGGACATTCAATTAGTCTCAGTGACTAATAATAATGGAAGCCTTGTAATGACTTCTCATACAACATAACCAGTGGCTAATGGTGCTCTCTGTAAAGCCAGGAAGAGGGAAATTAGAGTACATTTTGGAGCAGGAAGGTTTCTAAAACCTTGGAGAAATCTGTCTGTTGGTGTTCTCATTCATCTTAATGGCGGCTGCTCAGCTGACGCAGAACCTCCAGAGGGTAAATGATTGAAAATCAGCCTTTTTCTGCTAATAGGTTTTCAGCCAATCACTAAATGTCTGTTGTAAAATGTCAGGTGACCAAAGCATTCTGAAACTATTTCCTTTTTACAGTACTCCAGAAAGAACTAGGCTCTTGGACAACATACAGTACACATTCTTTAGAATAAATATATTCAGATTATAAGAATTAATTTAAATTCATATAACTTATGAATGGATAAAGCAGTCAGACTGTGTAGATGTATAGCATCTATTATCAGCATGAGCTAATTAAAAGATTGTTTGTAGGTTAAAGATCAGGCCCCTAAGCCAGGGGGGTTTCACTGCCAAAAGTCCAGAATTTGTCCTATACATGAGCTCATGTGTCCTATTTTGACTTCTATGCCATCATATAAAGTGAGAAATAACCCATAGAAAAAGGTTTTAAGGTCAAGGTGGGATCTTTTGTTGGCTGTCCCTTTGGCGTGACTTCAGCAAACCAGTTTTGGCCAATGCTACACTGTAAAAAGTGCTACACTCACAAAGTTGGTTCTATCTACTTTAAATAATTGCAATCTAGTTAATTTTATTTGTTTTATACCAAAAAAATAAAATTTGCTTCCTCTTTACTTAAAATATATCAGTTTTTATATAACTGTATATTTTAAATAAAACTAATGCAATTTATTTGAGTAGATTTTTGTACGTGGTTATTGTGTAGAATAAATGTTATAAAAGTGAGTTGACACAGACAATTTATTAGAGCAGCTGTCGATGTGGGCAAGTGTTCATAAAACGTGATTTTAATAGTTTGGCGTGACTCCTTTTTCATTGCCCGGGATTTAGCAGGCAGACGCAGCTTCTGCAATGGTCGACATTAACTGCTCCCAGCAGCGGATCTGATTAACACGGTAAGTTGCAAATTTAGCCGAATGATAATTGTAAAGTCATGCAAAACTGCTGTCTTCGCTAGGCAGGTGAGGTTTTAGCTTTGTAAATTGTACTGTAGCCTCAGGTATGTTAACAGTTAGACTGCTCTCACATGGAAAGCTAAGTTGGCTAACGCTAACCAACGCTAGTTTATACTAACGATTAAAAGTGATATTATTGAGAAAAATAGTGAAAGTAGTTTTAAAACACTTAGTAGGTAAAACTAACGTTGCAGAACCGATTAACAAGGTCACTGGTGGGCGGTCGGGGTGTGGGGGTTCAGTTTGTTAGCGCTAACTTAGCTAAAGTTAGCTCACCTAAGTTATAACAGCACATTAAGGATGGATATTAAATTCAGAAACGTATGCAACAGTTAAGTAGTTTGTGTTTAACGTAAGAGAAAGTATAACTTAAAGTTTGTGTTTTAGAGATTTAGTCCATAAGTTTTTTAATGCTGCATAGTGAATAAATTACAGATTTACAATTTATTTTACTTAAATTACATTTACTACTGATGTTTACAGAACCATTTAAATTGTATGCACCTCATTCTAAAATGCATGTTCTTGGTCTTTAGATACCAAAGTGATTTTGTTACCTGTGGATCTTCAAACTTCACATCCAGGTAAGGAAAACATTAGATACAATTACAGCTATAATTATTTGCAGGTAAGTAAAACATTGGTAAAATTGCAAACAATAGTGGGCTCCATAGAATTAACTTACATTTGATATCTGAAGATTTTTTTTATGTGTGCAACAGTAAAAACAGTATAAAAATATCCTAATGCAGTTTCTTATTATCTGTCAGTCTTTCAATAAAGCTAACTGATAACACTGAATCACTGAACTGTAATTTGCCAGTGACATTAAATTTGAAGAAAAAGTCAATTAAATGTAGCTTTAGCAAAAATTTAATGTAAACCTTAATGTAATGTGTAAAATGGCAATGTATTTATTTATTTATTTAATAAAATTTGTATTATGACGTGCAAAGTTTGGTGCAAAATGAAGATGACAATTAAATTATAGAATTTGTATTCTATAATTTTCTTATAGCCGTTTTCAAACAGTTTTAATATCTAAATTAAATACACATTCTTATGCTTTATAAGTTGCCAAAATAAACAAAAAAATGTAATACCTAAATTTTAACAATTCTGTGATTGACAGGAAACCACAATGACATGCACTGTTACACTGAGTAAAATCACAGTTTTCTTTAAAATTTGATAACTAAAAACACCTGGAATAATGTAATTACACAACCTCTATAACCTTTTTTATTTTTTAAATAAAAGTTAGGTAATTTTAACTAAGGTAATTTTTAACTGATAAACTAAGGTGTTTCATCCATGCATCATTCTCACTGGACTTTTGTAACTTCACTTGTAGTTATTTTCTATTTAGTATTTAGCTATTTAATGTTGTTTGGTATCAACCACCTGAACTCCTGTTTCTTTTTGTCTCTACCAATAGAGTTGTGAGGAATCAGAGGTGCATGCGGCTGCCCACGGGAAAAATTTGCCATCAGCCCAACACAGTTTGGATTATCATAGGACTGTCAGAGGTTTGCCAAACCTGTCAAATGCATGATGGCTCCTGTTTGGACTTACCAATGTCCTCGACTTCAAGTATCCATCAAAACTGTATACATTTAAGATGTATTAGAGACTCTTTGTGGGACTGGACATTATGCATCCAAAATCTTCATCAAAATATGCAAATCTCCTCACTGAGTTGCCTTGGATGATTTCTCAATAGGATCTGGTATTATTAATGTTTTTATTTATGTATTGTGTATGTGTAGCCACATTAATGGCCTATTTTGTAGTCACTATTAAAAGGAACATTGATTGATATTGAATACATGTTATGGTCTTTAATCCATCTTCCCATTCTTATTTAATTGTTATTGACAGGAAAGTCTGTTTATCTGTGTTTACTAGTGTATATTGTGCTTACAATATAGAAACGAAGATTTATTTTCTGAGGTTACAGCCAGAAGTCAATTAAATTCGTTTTAAATGACATATGCATGGTTAATTTTATTTAGATCATTAAGTTCATAATACTTAATTAAAATGAGTACAGTCAACATATAGCAATGTATAAGTAAGTTAAGTTTAACAAAAAAAGTAAGTTTATCTGATTTGAGTAATTTTAGAAATATTATTTGGCTCAACTTAATTTTATTGCATTTGTTTTAAGCAATGTTTTAGTGTTCAAAATACTTAAAAAAGGCTGGAAGTTGAATCAACCTAAAACGTCCGATGCAACCACTTGCCTTACTTTTTATAAGTTAGATCTAAGTAACATTTTTTACAGTGTACCAAATTTTTAATCTTATAATCTGACGTAAAAGAAGTCATCTTTCGTTACCGCATTGTTTTTAAATAGAGAAAACATTTTACCAGAATCTTTTATAATAAATCTTGGAGCTTATGAAACAAAAAATGACCAATAAAAAGTTGTGAAGCGGCCTACATTAAATTATTTTGAATGTATTTTGCTTTTATCCACAAATATTTTAAATGTACATTTTTTTTTAGAAAAGAGGCAAAAAAATGTGAAACTCTACATCATTTTTATTAGTAGTATTATTATTTTTTTGTTTTAATTAATTTTATTATGGCCAAATTCTGTCTGAGGAAAGTTGAATGTGCTGGCCAGTTTGTTATTTGCCAAATAAATGACAATAGGTCACAGTTTTTCATTTAAAACTTTACCAGATTCCTGTTTATTTCTAATTATATAAGATGTAATAAATTTGTTTTTTAAAAATATTTCATATTATTTTATTCTAAATATTTAGGAAATATTTTTGGTACATCAAAAAGTGTGAGCATGATTACCATCCAACTAGCTAATCCAGCAATAAATAAATAAATAAATAAATAAATAAAATACTGCTTAAAATTTCACTTAAATGCAGTATTAAAATAATTAGAAACTGAGGCGAATAACTGCAAAAAGGTCTTTGTGAAAAAAGAACCACTCCTTTAACCAGGCTGGCTATGGGCCATAAATAATCTGTGGAGTATATATAAATATATAAATAATAAAGCTATTAGAAAAAATACAAAAATGACTTTCCAATGAAGCCATACTAGAACAATTGTTTTTTGTGAAGAATATTGTGATAATCTAAAAATAATTCAATTATTATCAATAATCTAAAAATATAAACTGAGGCGTCACGGTGGCGCAGTGGGTATATGATCACCTCACAGCAAAAAGGTCAATGGTTCTAGCCCCGGCTGGGTCAGTTGGCATTTCTGTGTGGAGTTTGTATGTTCTTCCTGTGTTCGTGTGGGTTTCCTCCGAGTGCTCCGGTTTTCCCTGCCGTCCAAAGACATGCGCTATACAGTAGGTGAATTGAATTGGGTTGGTTCATTCCGTTGTGTCGAGCCCTGATTAATAAAGAGACTAAGCCAAAATGAAAATGAATGAATGAATGAAATCTAAACTGTTGGAAAGTTTCCAAAAGGTAAAGTTTCTTTGTGGAATATTTGATGCCAACCAATGAGGAAAATGATTTTTTTTTATTTGTTTTAATTAACTATTCATCTAGACTTAATATACAGTTGAAGTCTGAATTATTAGCCCCTCCCCTTAGATTTTTTTTCTTTTTTAAATATTTCCCAAGGGATGTTTAAGAGAGCAAGGACATTTTCGCTGTATGTCTGATAATAGTTTTTCTTCTGAAGAAAGTCTTATTTATTTTATTTTAGCTAGAATAAATGCAGTTCTTAGTTTAAAAAAAACATTTTAAGGTCAAAATTATTAGCCCTTTTAAGCTATATATTTTTTCAATAGTCTACAGAACAAACCATTGTTATACAATAGATTGCCTAATTACACTATCCTGCCTAGTTAACCTAATTAACCTAGTTAAGCCTTTAAATGTAACTTTAAGCTGTATAGAAGTGTTTTGAAAAGTATCTAGTCAAATATTTACTGTCATCATGACAAAGATAAATAAATCAGTTATTAGAGATGAGTTATTAAAACTATTATGTTTAGAAATGTGGTGACAATCTTCTCTCCATTAAACAGAAATTGGTGAAAAAATAAACAAGAGGGCTAATAATTCAGGTGGCTAATAATTCTGACTGTACATTCTCCATGTCGTAATTAGTCGAAATTCATTTGGAGAACATCTAGCCGCACAGCTGTGGAAAGTGATGCTTATTATAAGTAATTAAGTAAGTATTAAAGTAAATAGTAATAAAGTAAATTAAATAAATCCCAATACATTAAACTTTAAAATACTAAGTAAAGTGGACCCACAATTAAAAATACTCCGTAGTTAGGAGCTATATGTTGAAAAAAAATGTGGATTTAAATTTGGATGCTTAGTTTTTTGTGTACACTAGATGGTGTCATTCCCTCTCACACCCTAAACTAAAATAGAAAAAAAAGAGATTAGCAGCCCTGATAAGACCTACACAGGAAATTACAAGCCATACATTGAAATGATAAACTGTGTCTGTTATAACATCCAGCAGATTTTTTTTTCCTTACAAGCCCTTCACTTTAACTCAAAATTCAGTCTTGAATGATCTGGCTTGTTTAATAAAGGTTAAACAAATGCCTCTGTCATCAATGTCACGTCTAAAAAGTTACAGAGGGTTTTATAAATGTCATTATGCTAACAACTGGAAATCCTCTTTACAGATGGATAAACAAAATCAATTATTAAAGGGATAGTTCGCCCAAAGAGGAAAATTCTATCATCACACCCACCCTCCGTCTCCAACCTTATGTGTGTCTTTCTTTGTTGGTTGAACACACACACACACACGCATGCACGCACGCACGCACACACACGAATGCATTTTGCACGGAGATGTATGTGAAACATTGTACATTTTTCTATTGTGTCTGGCAGTGTTGGATGATTAGGTTAACAGTTAATTAGATTACTTTTTGGTAGAAAATATAAAGTAAGAGATTGCTTTTCATTTTCAAGTCATGTAATTAGAATTACGTATAATGTACACTGAAAAAAAATATTCCAAAATGATTCCTTGGATTTACACAATTTTGTAAGTTAAGTGGTTGTAAACAATGTATTTGGGGTAAATTCAAACAAATAAATGAGTTTGAAAATTACACAATTTTATTTGTTTGTTTAAATTCAACCCATATAAATTGTTTGCAACATTTTTTTTTTTTGTGGACTTGTTTAAATACTGTACATAAAATCAAAACTTCTGTATGAATCAATTAAGAGTAATTCATTGATCTCTTAGATTGAAAACACGTGAGAAACAATGCAATAAGTCAGATAAGTATGTCAATATATGGTATATATGAAATATTGTGTCACTGCTTTGAAAAGTTTAGTTTAAGTTGCCGTCGAGTTTGATTTCTATTGTCTATGTGGCATTGAGATATATATGTAGTGAATAAATGCGTTGAATTTTAAGTTGTGTTGAGTCAAGTATTTTAATAACTTATTGAGTAACTGAGCTACTATTCAGACACATAAATTCAATTTTAATGATGTAATTGGTAACTATCAATAAATTAATTTCTTGAAGTAACAAACATTAGTATGGCAGCAAAAGGATTGTTGTTGCACAAGTGTTCTGTTAAAGTCCTGGTTGATAAAAAAAAAAAAACCTTTTTCAGTAACAGTTCCACTATTGATGACACATTTAAAAATTATATTGGTGGTTCTGCTTTTTTGTGTTGTTAAAATTTTAATTAACTAACCAATTAACATTAAACAGAGTCCAACTTATTAGTACTATAATAGAAGTAGTTGTATGGGTAATATTAATAAATGTTTTTATATTTATATATTTTTATATATATATTTATTACAAATTCAAACATTTCAGATTAAAACTATATTCATAATTATATTTTTACATCAAATAAAATTGCATTTATAAATGTAACTCTGCAAACTTGCATATACACTGTACTATATTTTACAATATAAATGACAAATTCCATAAATGTTTAATGAAATGTGTGAAGGTACAGATTCATTGTGTTTTAATTGTTTTAAACTTATTAATACCTAAAATACATTAATTAATTAATCAATTAATTCATTCATTCATTCATTCATTCATTTTCTTTTTGGCTTAGTCCCTATACTAATTATATATATATATAAATATAAATAAAATACATATATATTATACACACACACACACACACACATATACTTTTTCTCTTTTAGGTAAGTTAGGATTATCAAATTATTTTCTGTTGCTTAATAGCAGAATAATAAGAGAGATATTTTTTTAGAAATTGTTATAACTTTTCTTGAATGTCAACTTTACGTACAATAACATTATTATGCCTCTGAAAAAGCTCAGATGATGGTGTCAAGGTTTTGGAAGTTTCTGATTGGCTAATTGACAACATTTGAGTTAATTGGAGGCACAACTGTAGAACAGTATTTAAGGAAAACCTTAAACATACAAAATTCTCTCATTATTCTGGCATTTAGCAAATGTAAATCATTTAGGTACTCCTAACGGACCTAACATAGCAAACGTTTAGTATGATTTACCATCAGACATTTTTTTAAAAAGGTTTTGTTCCTTTTTTAGAGTGTATGTAAACTTCTGTTTTTACCCCCCTGTTTATTTTTTCCCCAGTTTCTGTTTAAGAGAAAGACGATTTTTTTTCATCACATTTCTAAACATTATAGCTTTAATAACTCATTTCTAATAACTGATTTCTTTCTTCTTTGCCATGATGACAGTAAATAATATTTTAATAGATATTTTCAAGAAACTTCTATACACCTTAAAGTGACATTTAACAACTTAACTTGGTTAATTAAGTTAACTAGGCAGGTTAGGGTTAAAAGGCAAGTTATTGTATAACGATGGTTTGTTCTGTAGACTATCGAAGAAAAAAATGCCTGTTGAAGGGGTGGTCCTTTTTTCCAAAAAGGTTTTCTGAGGAGCTTTTGCAGTTATTCTCCTCAGTTTCTATTAAATTATGAGGTTTAAATACTTTTATGAGGTTCAACCACATATTAAGCACTAATCTTTGCTGCATTAGCTTGTTGGATCATAACCACATTTTTTGATACAACAAAAATATTTTCTACAATTTTGTCAAAGTGCTCACTTTAATATTATACCACAAAGTCTTTATTTAGAAATGTGTGTTTAAACGATAAGTTACTACAGTTTTATAAATAATGTTATGTGATCAGAATTTTAAATTAATAATTTAGAATAAAAACTATGAAAAGTACAAATTTATTACCATTCATCATTAAAAAACAATTAGAAATATGTTAACTTATTAAAACTATCTAAAACACATATTAAAAACTGTAGTCTGCAGGTAAATAACAAACTAGCCAGCTCATTTCATCAGTCAGAATTTGTAAAATTGAATAGCTAAAAATGTAATGTGTGTTAAAGCTTTCTTCTATCAGTTATTTTCACAATTTATGTTGGCACACTGTCAAAAATGAGTTCATATAGGGGCCAAATTTTGGACTTTGTCAATAGGTCAGAATATATCATTATATCAATATGTTACTATCATATTTAAACCATCGTTATTATTATTATTATTATTATTATTACCGAATAGTAATTAGTAAGGAATAATTCTGCCAGTTTCTCAGTGTGACAAGCTCCAGTCTCCATTAAATAAATGAGACTCTGAGCATTCTGATGACAGGTAAGCAAGACAAAGAGCATCTGAGCCATTTAAGACTCAAATATAGCAAATGAGCAGAGGAGAGAGCGGACGACAATTCATCAGGCCTGTCTCTGAGCAAGTGAAGTTACTGGCTCAGTCTATTAAACAGATTTATGGTGAGTGTTGTCCCTTGTATTTGGAGATAACAGGCTGCCCTACATACTGTTCAAAAGGAGACTTCAGGGATTAGACACATGCTTTGGAAAGGCTCTCTGCGACAAGGAAACGTCAGAATCAGATTGATCCCGTGACCTTAATGGAGACGGAGGTGAGGGTGAAGCAGGATCGACAGTGACTTCTGTCCACTGAGGCAGATCTCGCTGTCTTCTGTCAGAGCAAGCGTCCTCTGTTATGACCTTCATTCCCGGATAAGCTACATGTGGACAAAAATACTGCAGAAACAATGTTCACTAAGAAAATGTGAGTAACTTTCACAGTTGATTTTAAAGAAAAATAAATAATACTAACTTTCACTGTAAAAAACATCCATAATTTTATGGTTTATTTCCAGCAGGAAAAGAAATGTAAAATAAATGCTGTTAAATTACAGAAATTTACCATAAAATAATGGACATTAAATTACAAAAAATTACTAGAAATATAAATGTAAGGAAATTTCTGTAATTTTATATCCATTATTTTATGGTATATTCAGATTTTTTACAGTGTTGAAGTAGAACATGTTTGAAATAGCCTTCTATTGAAGTCCAGGTGAACCAAAAGTTGCTGAGACTTTAATTTCAGTATGTTGATGAACTTCCAAGTGAAATGGAATATTTCGAGTAGGGAGAGGGCTTTCATTTTGCACATCATTCTCTCATATAAAGCTAAAGCCATCAAACTGACATCAACAGAGAAGGACCGGCACTCCAAACACAGAGGCAAATTAATTGACCAAAGCAAATTTTTTCAGTGAATTAGCTTGCACAGATCATTTGTTCACCTAAAATAAAACAATGTGTGCTAGCTAAATAAACTTTGTACATTTTGATTACACATGGACATATTATGCCCCTTTAACAAAACGCAATACACATTTCTGGTGTCTGAATGTAGTCTCAAAATACATCACAGTTCATTTGTTATATTGTACCTTGTCAAATGTGCCTCAACATGTGGGTGTGACATTCCATATTTTAAATAAGAATCACTTTAAATGCAAATGGTCCCTATTTACAGAAGAAGGAGGAGTCTTTACACTTTAGGGTGGAGTCGCTGTGCACTTTTTCCCTACTAGACTTCCATTTTGTTGCAATTATTAGCTTGAGTGCCCCACAAACTCATTAGAGGGCACTTGAGCTACACTCCACCAGCCACTTACCTGGACTACACCTCCCATTGTGTGTTGCACCTCACAGTTGAGACAGTTGACACATACACAGCTGCAGATTATTTACACTGATTACACACACGTTTAAACACCACATTCATACACTTTCATTGTGGCAGTTTTGGTGTCATAAGCTGTGTCTGAAATCACCTACTAAGTAGGTACTGCATTTAAATTGAAATGTACTACTAAGGCTGTTAGAAAAGTACGTTCTATATATTATGAATGTCAGTAGTATAAATGAACTCTGATGTATCTTTCATTTGTGTCATCATCACCAGACCTACCATCGTTGAGTTGCTTTACTTCCCTTCATGAATTCTCTCACGGTGCATCATTGGATAGAGGAGCGTCCATCTGATGTTCACTTCAGAATTTCGCCGGAATTAGTAAGTTATTCGGGTACTTCTCACATACTGTTTTTTTTTTTTTTCAAATTCTTTGAATTCAGACATACTCAGCTCGCATACTGTTTTTAGTGTACTATATAGTATGGAAGTGTGCGATTTTAGATTCAGCTTAAGTCTTTATTCGTGATTCTTGTTTCCTTATTTTGATTCTTTGACAGTCTCTTTATTATGATTGTTTGCACCCTGGCCTGACCTCTGCCTGTACATTGTATTTACCTTTTTTGATTTTCCTTTACATCGCTGTTTGCTCCTGTTTCAACCTCTGCCTCCCTTACCATTCTTCATAAAAGCTGCATTTAAAACTATACCTCCGTTACCACACCAACTGTTATTGTGACAAACACACACACACACACACACACACACACACACACACACACACAAACACACACACACACACACACACACACACACACACACACACACAAACACACACACACACACACATACAAATGTACCAGACAGGAAACACAAACTCTTGTGAAAAGCTTAGCATGTCGCTGCATTCCAAAGTTTATGCTTGGTGCAATCTGACCTTCAAATTAGCATAAATGAATGTATGAGACAAACAGTCAATCATAGTGTGAGCTCTCTCAGAAAAGTAAAATTCAAACCAATCGCTGTCTTTATTATCACATCATCTTGTCTTATTCTGCCACTTTCCGAATTGACATACGACAGGATTTTGGCATGTTCAAACTCTGGTAGTTTATTCATTCATTTTCCTTTTGGCTTAGTCTCTTTATTAATCAGGGGTCCCCACAGTTTAATGAACAGCAAACTTATCCAGCATATGTTTTTACGCAGTGTATTCCCTTCTAGCCGAAACATCCATATACTCTTGCATTCACACCCACACTAACACCTCGGCCAAATTACCTTAACTTATTCAATTCACCTATAGCGCATGTCTTTGGACTGTGGGGGAAACCAAAGAACACAGAGAAAACCCATACGAATATAGAGAACATGCAAACTCCACACAGAAATGTCAACTGACCCAGCCGGCCAGCAACCTAAAGGGTTTTATTCAACCCAAGCTCATTCTGAAAACGTAGTCCCGCGGACGTTTCTGGAGACAGCGGAATACGTCCCGGGGGGTACGTACGGCCGTTTTTTTTTTTTTCAGCGAACGCTGCGGAGCGGTGTGACGCCGTTCCCTTTCACGCTTGCCTTACCTCCTTGTGGAGGGCTTCCCCGCTGCAACCCGTTTGTCCACTCAGCTTAGCGTGTACCTCGGCAGGCTCCAGATGCGGAGAGGGGTCGACCACGGCGACCGGTTTCGAGTCCGGGGAAGACCAGTTCCAGCAATCAGGTAAGACTAAAACAGAATCCCAAAAATTAAGTGAACGAGTTTCGTGACAGGGCGAGAATGCGGCGAAATCCAAAAATGCGGTGGAATAAAAAAAAAATCAGGGCTTTTATTTTTTTGGACGGCTTTTGTAAACTGTTGCTCGGGTATAGAGAAGCAAGCGGGCGGGTGGGTCAATCGGTAAAATTGGTTGGGTTCAGGGAAGGAGGAGGGCGAGTCGGCCGGTCGCGCAGTCAATCATCCGGTCAGTCAGACAGCGGCCTCCTGCGGGTACACGCGAGTCGCGCCCGCGAGAGGCGTCTGAGGTGCGAAAAAGAGCGCAACAGCGGCCTCTCGCAGATTCGCGAAAACAAAAAGTGCACCCGTACGTACCCGCCGGGACGTATTCCGCGGTCTACAGAAACGTCCGCGGGACTACGTTTCCACAATGAGCCCGGGTTGGTTTTATTTTGGGAAATTTAACCCGTTCATTCCACATATTACCATGAATATAGTACTTCAGGTTTTAATTGCACTTGAAATCCTTTCCCTCAGGAATTCACCCTCGTGTCAGAGAGTATGATTAATTTAATTAATTTAATTAAAGCATTATGTTTTTTTCAGCCTCACTACATTAACATGCTAATTTGACAGGCCTAAATACAAGAGAATATCTGATTTAGCTCCTTTTTATAGAAGGGAATTTGAGGTTATAGGAGTGTGAGCAGAAAAACAACATGATTCAAGCACAGTCAGAAATCAGATTACGAGACGCGAGACACACAGAGCCGCATGGCCACAGGCTTGTCAGTCTCATCACATACTCTTTTCAACTCCATCGCCTCTGATTCAGATTTCATCTAGATAACCAGCACACCACCCACCTAAATTCAAGATGTCATCAACAGGGAAGCGTTTTTCACCTTGAGACTAAAGCAGCAACAGCAGTATGTGCCTGTTGACTTGTATAAAATGCGCACGTTGCACTTTTAATTTAGCGTTTCGTGACATTCCTCCATGGGGGGCCGCAAAGCCATTAAAATGTATGTGCCTCATTAATATGAGAGGTTATTTTGGGGACATTAGATGGTGCGATTTCTGACAGTGATTTCTCCGGATAATTTGCTGCTCTTACACTATTGCCATGACAACCACATCACCAATGACAACAGACAATTTAGAAGATGAGGCAAATCTATCAATAACCGGACCTGAACAAAATGATGAATATGAGTGCAAACAGTGCCAACAGCATGAATATTACATACGTTTTGGTTTACTCATATCATCAAAACATTAATTATGTGCTCATTATAAATGCATTAAAGGGACTTTTGCATTCCCTCGAGATGTTCCATTATAGCAGCCTACGAAACAATAATGCTCAATCATTTCAGAACAAAAATTAAACATTCAGTTCAACACGAGTGAGTGGCCTGAATCTATTAAACTAACAATTTCTCAGCTTCGAATGAAATTATCTAATCAAACATCGTGTCACATTATGGTAATTGATGACTTTATTTCTGCAATAAGAAGTTGGTGTGTGGTCAATGGATGCTATAAATGCCAGATTTAATTGCCAATGATATTTGTTTTATTTGATTTAAAGGTGAATGCACAGAAAACAATTTGATTTCTGGGGGAATTTCTATTTGCAGACGGGTTGTATAATTTATAAGACTGTCTCATTCAATCTTATCCTCCCCAATGTAATCGTGTTACCTAAACACGATCAAGCAACCTTAAACACCAAGAAAACAAACCTCATGACCTGTGTTTCCCGTTTCATTGCTTGTCATGAAAGTATAAAACTGACATCAGGTTGTTTCTGGTTAGCTTGTATTTATCTGTAAGTATGAAAAGGCGCCTCCCTGAGAGAAGCACTGAAGCATGAAAAGTGCTGAGGGAAATCAATTAAGGAGGCCTTTAGGGGCCTGAATGTTCAAGGTCTCCAGCTCTTCAACAACTCCCTCACTCACTCACTTTGATGCACTCTACACAAAGATACAAGGACATTGGCAAATACTCTAAAAGAGTGAGGATAAAAGGGAAATATTTGAGAATTTGACATTGGCAAAACTCCACAAACTTTACAAAATTTCATTTGCTCTCCCTCGAGTTGATTTTAAACCTACAAGACTTTTTTTTTAGTAAATGGCCATTTACCAACATTCTTCTCATGTATTAATTTATTGCATGTGTGTGAAAGAAAGAAAGCTATACAGGTTTGAAATGAGTTGAAGGTGAGTAAATGACAAAATATTCAGTTTTATCATTTCATGTAATATTTATTTTTAAAGCAATACAAAACTTAAGATGTTTATTATTTAGCTTAAATATTTACCCAGATTGTATTACGATTGATAAAACAAAAGGGAAGAGTCACAGTGGCTGGAGTAATTCTGGAGTAATTTAACACTAAAAAAGTATATGATCAATAGGTCATGATAACATAGGAGTTACGCAAGCTGTTTTAGGTCAGTTTAATATAATAAAAGTTCAAATGACTCATAGGGTTCATTTGATTCAGCTTAAAAATTTAGGGCAACCAGTATTTTTTTTGCAGTGCAGATATAGATTTTATTATTTGTAGGTACAGGTTTAAAACCATTTAAAATTATTGAGCATTATCTTTTAAAATGTAAATATAATTAAAGTTTCTTTTAATTATAAAATCATTATTGATTTTTTTAAACATATGTTTTATTTTAAATGTTTTCTTTCAGGCTAGATGCTAGATACTTTTTCTAATAATAATAATAATAATAATAATAATAATAATAATAATAATAATAATAATAAAATAAAAAACAAACTAAATTAAATAAAAACTAAATTAATTAAAAATAAAATAAAATACAATGAAAACAAAACAAATTAAAGACTAAATAAAATTTTAAAAAGCTAAATAAATTTGAATGAAAACTAAACTAAACTTAAGTAAAATAAATAAAAAATTTAATTAAATTAAATTTAATTAAATTAAATTAAATTTAAAAAACCTAAACAAAGTAAATTAAAAACAAAATAAATTAAAAATGACAAAATAAACAAAAATAAATACTTAATAAAATAAATTGAAAATTGAATGAAATAAAATAATATGAAAAGAAAAATTAAAACAAAACTAAATTAAATAAAAAACAATGAATTAATTAATTAAAAACAATATTAATGAGAAACAACACAAAATAAAATAAATATTAAATAAAATAAAATAAATTAAAAAGTAAATTAAATAAAACTAAACAAAATTAATTTAATAAAATCAAAATAAATAAAAAATGACATAAAATGAAAGGAAAACAAAAATAAAACTAAATAAAATAAAATAGAATAAATATTAAATTAAATAAATTAAAAACTAAATAAAATGAAATGAAAACAAAACTAAAATAAATGAAAATGAATTAAATACTAAATAAAATATATTAAAAATGAACTTGAATTAAATTAAAAATTAAAAATATACAATTAAATTTTTATAAAAATAAAATAAAATCACATCAAAACAAAACAACAAAATAATCACATTGCTTTCAATACTGCAATATATTGAATGATAAACAGATTCTTGTTGTCACACAAGCCGAACAGGCACTGGAATGATTTCTGGTCTGTTCAACGGCAAATCAAGCAGCATCAATATTTTTGATAAGCAGTTAGTATTTTTCTCATGTAATACTAAAAGTCAGGCTAAGCAGCAGGCATGTTGACCTTTTAGTCCTGTAATTATCAAGACATACTGTAGGGATGCACTGAATAACTGTGATGAGACAAAGTTCAGACAATTAATCCAGGAAGATATTAAAAGCCCTGAAAGAGAAGCCACCAGCCGAGCCACGCTATCTGTTAATGTGGCATTGAAGGACAGGGTGACATTTGTTCCCCAGATAAAGTGTTTTCAACAGTTTAATGTTTCCAAGAACATGCAACAGCTGAGGGAAAAGATGTGTGCTGGTACAGTGTGCAACCTCAGTAAATAGCTATAAATCTCTCTCTTTCTCCATCTGTTCGTTGCTGCTTCTGTTTGTGCCCTCAACATAAATGTAGAGAGTAGATCTGGAAAGGAACCAGCCAATCATGAGGCTTGATGAGTCACATGGCACAATAGACCAGAACACAAAGAGAAAAGCAGGCAGTTTGAGAGGTTCAAAGAAATAGAGAGAAATAGGTTGAAATATGGAACTGAAAGAGAAATGACAAAATAAAGCAAGCCACTGAGTGGAAAGAAAATGAAATACAAGCAATGGTTGCACCCATACTGTAAAACAAAAAGAAAAAAAGGAAAGGATAATAACTAGAACTATAACACCCAATAATTCCCCACATTTCTACAACTGCTCTAAGAAAATCGCAACCCAAGCTCATTCTGAAAATGTAGTCCCGTGGACGTTTCTGGAAACCTCGATTTACGTAGCCAGAGATACGTATGGCTGCATTTCATTTTTTAAGCAAACGATATGGGGTGGTGTGATGCTCGCTCCGCGCTCGCTGGCTGACCACTTACCTCCGTGTGGAGGGCTTTCCTGATTGCGATTGGCCGGTCGCCTAGTCAATCATTTAGTCAGTCGCACAGACGTTCACTCGACAGTGGCCTCCGGTGGGTTAACGCGAGAACAGAGTAGGCTTGAACGGCGCTCGCGACAGACATTCGAGATGCGAAAAAGAGGACACAGAGGAAAAAAACTGCGCAAATACGTACCTCCTGGGACGTATTTCATAGTCTCCGGAAACATCCATGGGACTACGTTTTTAGAATGAGCCTGGGTTGGAAAATTGCCCACTTGTTTATGTAACAGAGACCGGCTAGTAAAGGCTAGTGTAGGAAAACTTCACGCTAGACGCAATGGTCTTTAGCCTCCTTGTTACAGCAACCGTTTCCCATGCGTTGAGTCGCCGGTTTGATCCCAGCTCAGGCTGGGTGACGTAGGGTTACATTGGTGCCGTGACCTGGATGGGAGTAAGGTTTAGGGGGGTGAGAGTAACAGAGGTCAGCTAAAGAAGTGCTGTGCAGGTAAACCTCACTCTTCTGAACCCGAAAAATGTGCTCTAGCGACAGACGTTAGAGGCCATGGTTGTTAGCTTCCTTGTAAGAGCAACCGACTCCCATGGGGAGAGTCGCAGGTTCGATCCCATCTCAAAGTGGATTTAGTGATGTAAAACTGGCAGGGTTACATTGGTGCCATGACCCAGATGGGAGTAAAGTTTAGGGGGGTGAGTGTAACAGGCCAGCTAAAGAAATGCTGTGCAGGTAAACCTCACTCCTCTGAACCCAAAAAGGTGCTCTAGGGGCAGATGCTAGAGACCATGGTTTTTAACCTCCTTGTTAGAGATTCCCATGTGGTGAGTCACCGGTTCGATTCCAACTTAGAGCGAGATGAGTTGTGTAGGACGGCAGGGTTACATTGGTGTCGTAACAAGGATGAGAGTGAGATTTAGGGGGAGTGAATGTAACAGAGGTCAGCAGTTGAAGCGCTGTGCATGTAAACCTCACTCCTCTGAACTCGTAAAGGTGCTCTAGCGGCAGACGCTAGAGCCCATGGTCTTTAGCCTCCTTGTTAGAGCAACTGACTCCCATGCGGAGAGTCACAGGTTCGATCCTAGGTGCCATAACCTGGTTGGGATTAAAGTTTAGGGAGGTGAGTGTAGCAGAGGCCAGCTAGAGAAGTGCTGTGCAGGTAAAGCCTCACTCCTCTGAACCTGAAAAGGTACTCTAGCGACAGACACTTTAGTCTCCTTGTTAGAGCAACTGACTCCCATTGGGAAAGTAGCTGGTTCGATCCTAGCTTAGAGCGGGTTGGTTGATGTAGGACCTACAGGGTTACATTGGTGTAATAAGAGTGAAGTTTAGGGGGGTGAGTGAAACAGAGGCCAGCTAGTGTAGTGTTGTGCAGGTTAACCTTACTCCTCTGACAACAAAAATGTACTCTAGCGACAGACACTTGAAACCATGGTCTTTAGCCTCCTTGTTAGAGCAACTTATACCCATGCGGAGAGTCACCGGTTTGATCCCAGCTTGCAGGAGGTTGGGTGGCATATAACCGGTGGGGTTACATTGGTGCCATGACCAATATAGAAGTGAGGTTTAGGGGGTAAATGTAACAGAGGCCAGCTAGAGAATGTCTGTGCAGGTAAATCTCACTCCTCTGAACCCGAAAAGGTGCTCTAGAGACCATGGTCTTTAGCCTCCTTGTTAGAGCAACTTGTTGTTAGACTCTCATGCGAAGAGTCATTGGTTTGATCTCAGTTTGGAGTGGGTTGGGTCGCATAGGTTACATTTATAAAGAATAAAAAATTTTAACATTATACATGTGTGTGTGTGTGTGTGTGTGTGTGTGTGTGTGTGTGTGTGTGTGTGTGTGTGTGTGTGTGTGTGTGTGTGTGTGTGTGTGTGTTTTTCTTTAGAAAAGTAATTGGGGAAATATATATTTTTTAAATATTTGCTTTAAAAAATACATTTTAGCAAAATTTTTGGACCAAATTTGTAAATTTTGAAATATAAAAAAATACATTTTAGATATACATTTTGTATTTAATTGTTTGTGTATATATATATATATATATATATATATATATATATATATATATATATATATATATATATATTTTTTTTTTTTTTTTTTTTTTAATCATATTTGTGTCCTGGCATGATTCACTTCCTGCAAAATGTGGTGTTTGTCCCCAACCTACACCCACTTATAATTTATACAGTTTAGGTTTTATTCACCTCGCTAATAATCTTTTATGAATAGAGGCTGAGATTTTATTTACACAAAGAATGGACTTCCTGTTTTCCACAAGAGGATTATTTGCAATAGATAAGCATTAATGATTTGCCTGTGCAAGTATACAGTCTAGTCATCAAGTCATTATTACACACAGATAATAGCGGTGCTTTTTTATTATAATTTCTGAGCGTGCCTTTGAATTAAACTGGCTGGTTTGTGTTTGATCAGGGTCCATTACACTGATGTTAGCACTGTTTGTGACAGGATGTGTAATCAAATGCAAACAAATAAGATGTAGGATTTCCGCTTAACAATTACTTTAGCAAACAAGAGCAAACGAAGAGCAGGATTTGGTGCTTTCACCTTGACAGCCCATTATAAAACACTTCAGAGAAGGTAAAGACTTGCCAGAGAGATTTTGAGGGAGAAAAGGTGACAGGACACTAATGCATTTCTCAGATTGTGCCGTGAACTGACTCGCATGCATAGGATTCTCTCAGATATAGCCATTCATTTGGTGATATCCATGGATGGGTAATTATGGATGAATAAATAGATAATTTCCCTGATATTAAACCCAACTTTATGAGCTAGGCTCAAAAAGTTGTAAAATTTTTATGTGTCATAAACCCTAGATCATTTCAGGACAATTTTAGGCATTTTACAAGATTATTTATTGTGACAGAGATAGATCTAAAATTAAAAACTTTAATCAGTTTCACTTGTAATGTTCTTCTTTTTAAAATTATGTAATTTGCATATATTAATACATCTATGTATATCATTATTGTGTATATACACTAGTTTGTTCAAAACTCAATAAAATCATGAGTTTTAAATAATTTTTGAGTCCCACTTTATATTAAGTGTCCTTAACTACTATGTACTGTACTTACATCAAAAAAATAAATACAATGTACTTACTGTGTTTATAATGTATTTGAGAACACTTGTGGTACTTTTGAGTTGGGAAAGAGGTTGGGTTATGGACAGGTTTGGTGGCATGGGTAGGTTTAAGGGTGGGTTAAGGTGTAAGGGATGGTCAATGGTGTATTTACAAATGTAATTACAAAAGTTAATTACAGATATAATTACATAAATGTATTTAATCAAGCATAAGTACACAATAAATACATGTATTTACAAAATAAGTACATTGTAACAAACTATTAATTCTAATGTAAGTACATATTAGTTAAGGACACTTAATATAAAGTGGGACCAATTTTTGTTAACAACTGACTAACATCCTGCAATGCCAAAGTTTTATTTGCAATGGCCAATTGGCCATGAGTAATTTTAGAGTCACGTCATAATTCGGAAATTAATTTATGATGCCAATTTTTACATTAAGATATATTCATAGTAATATTTTGTCAGCTATATACTGTCTCATGGGCGTTTGCTGTTTCACTTGTATTTGTCCTGTAGTTTATATTTGTTTTCAATTCTCCTGTTATTCGTTTACATGGTACTCATTATGATTTACACCTGTTTCAAGTTTTATTTAAATTGTCGGTTTACAGGGTGACACGGTGGCTCAGGGGTCACCTCACAGTAAGAAGGTCTCTGGTTTGAGTTCATGGCAGAGTCAATTGGCATTGCTGTGTGGACTTTGCATGTTCTCCCCATGTTCACATGGGTTTCTTCTGAGTGCTCCCCCAACAATCCAAAGACATGCGCTATAGGTGAATTAAATAAATTAAATTGGTCGTATAGTGTATGTGTGTGTATTGGTGTTTCCCAGTACTGGGTTGATGCTGAAAGGCTAAAACATATGCTGGATAAGATGGTGATTCATTCAAGCTGTGCAAATTATACAGTGACGATCGGGAAGGGGGGGGGGGGGGGGGGGGGGGGTTAATGTTAATTTGTAATACATGATTCAGTGAAGGTGCAGTGGCGCAGTAGGTAGTGCTGTCGCCTCACAGCTAGAAGGTCGCTGGTTCGAGCCTTGGCTCGGTCAGTTGTGGAGTTTGCATGATCTCCCCTGCATTCGCTTGGGTTTCCTCCAGGTGCTCCGTTTTCCCCCACAGTCCAAAGACATGGGTACAGATGAATTGGGTAAGCTAAAATTGTCTGTAGTGTATGAGTGTGAATGAGTGTGTATGGGTGTTTCCCAGAGATATGTTGCAACTGGAAGGGCATCTGCTGCATAATACATATGCTGGATAAGTTCTCGGTTCATTCTCCTGAGGAGACCAGTAATAAAGGGACTAAGCTGACAAGAAAATGAATGATGGAATGAACATTTGACCACCCCTATAATGGTTTATATTGTAAGTCCATTATGAATGCATAATCGTGCCAATTAGTCAATGCAAAAAAAAAAAACATTAACTGTCTAGAACCAGCAGTTCTACCAGAAAGACCAAGGAGAAAATAATGCTATTGAATCACATTTATTAATCAGAATCATTTGCCAAAAGTATCATTTAACAAAAAGATTGATCACTGTACTTTGCCTAATTAATAGCTTCAAAAATATATATTTTAGTAAACAAATGTTACCACTAAATAACACGTACAGCCAGATTTCATTTGCTGTAAATGCTTTACATAAAGCACAGTTAGCACACATTTCATTCAATCTCTTTAACACAAGTGAAAATGCAAATCCACACAGACACAGCATTATATGTGCAGTTCTCGGCTTTACACACTGATATGACTTCCCGGGTCTCAAATCTGTTCTTAGTCAAGCATGCAGGGAGTGACTGGAAGGCATCCAGGGCGTATTTATCCTCTTACCCTATCTGCAGATGGGCACCCAGCGGTACAGCCGGGCAGGGAGCAGAAAAAGAGAAGACTGGAGAGAGCAGTGTGCTGGGTAAATATTGCTCATATCAAATTAGCTCTGTACTGCAGAGCAGCGTGGCTGATGTGATAGGGTTTGACTGGTGTGTGGAGATCTCACATTCACTCATGCAAACATTCAGCCTGTGCTTACCCTCTCCCTTAGTGTCTCTCTGTGTTGCTCTTTCACATGCACAAAACATGTTCACATCACTGCCATTAACTAGTACAAGCAACCTGCTGAACTGGCCCCCAAAGGACAAATGTGCATGTGTAATGGAGGCCAGGTAACAGAAGCTATGTGAGTAAACCTCACTCCTCTGGCCTCAAGAGACATCCTAGTGACTGACATTAAAAGCTACAGTCTTTAATGCCCTTGTTAACACACCAGCTTGAAAAGATGGTTACTCTGTGTGAAGTGAGTAGACCTGGAGACTTACTTTGGTGCCATGACCCACATGGAAGGTTTAGAAGGTTGAGTGTAATTTATGTCAGCTAATCAGAGTTGTGTGAGTAAAGCTCAGTCCCATGATATTAAAAATATGCTCTGACATTAAAGGCTGTGATCCTTGGCATTCTTGATTATGCAGCCATTTTTGATGCCAGAAATGCTCGTTCGAATTCAAAGTGTAGCTAGGCAAGTAGAACCAAAGGTTTAGCATTGGTGCCGTGACCTGAAAGGGAATAACAAACAAATTTAACTAAATAATTTTAGGAAAATATTATAATTAAGTCCATCTTATTCACTTCTTTTCAATATTTATTTCCATAGCACTTTTACAAAGTATATTGTTATTGTGTCAAAACAGATTAAAATAGAGGATAAACACATAGCCAGTGTTGGGGAAAGTTACTCTGAAAAGAAATGCATTACAACATTAATTTATTCCCTAAAAAGTAACTAGTTGCATTTCTTAGCAACCCAGGCTCATTCCTATGTATCGCTATATACATTTCTGGAGAGTGCCAAATACATCTCAGAAGGTAAATTTTTTTACTGTTTTTGTTTTAGCGAATCCACAAGAGGCCTATGTGTACGCTTTTTGAGATCTCAGATTTCTTTTCGCAATTGGCATTCATGCCTGCTGTTCTTGCAAAAATCCACCAGAGGCCGCTGTCGACTGACTGACTGACTGACTAACCAATCAACTGACCCACCTTCCTCCTTCCCTTAACCCAACCAATATTGTTTTCAAAAGCACTGTTTGACCTGCGGACCCATTTCCCTAAACCCAACCGACAGTGTTTTAAAAAGCAATCCAGAAAAAGAAAAGTCCTCGCCTGATTTTTACCACATTTTTAGATCTTACCACATTTTGATCCTGTTATTTACATGTTTTTTATTTTATTTTATTTTATTTTTTTGGCCTCTGTTATTATCTTATCTGCTTTCTGGAACCGTTCTCCCCCTGACTTGAACCTAATTGTCCTGGTCAACTCCTCTCTGCGTCTCAGGTCCACTGACATATATGGCGAGCTAACTGGACAAACTGGTAACAACGGGAAAGTACAGAGGTAAGCAGTCAGCTGGTAAGCAAGAAAATGAATGCTGTCATACCGCCTGGTAGCGTTTATTTTAAAGACCAAATGCAGACATATGTACTTTTAGCTATGTGATTCACGATCCTTAGAATTGTATCCAGGGCTATATTTTCAGAATGAGCCTATGTTGCTGCCAACCCAGGCTCTTTCTGAAGACGTACCTCTATCTACATTTCTGGAGGCCATGAAATACAATTGAATCAGAATTATTAGTCCCCCTGAATTATTAGTTGGCAATTATTATTTTTCCCCAATTTGTGTTTAACAGAGAGTAGATTCTTTTCAACACATTTCTAAACATAATAGTTTTCATAACTCTTTTCTAATAACTGATTTATTTTATCTTTGCCATGATGACAGTAAATTATATTTTTGCTAGATATTTTTCAGGACACTTCTATACAGCTTAAAGTGACATTTAAAGTCTTAATTAGGTGAATTAGGTTAACTAGACAAAATAGGGTAATTAGGCATGTTGTTGTATAACGATCCTTTGCTCTGTAGATTATCGAAAAAAATTTGCTGAAAGGGGTTAATAATTTTGTCCTTAAAATGGTGTTTAAAAATGTTAGCCTAAATAAAACAAATAGGACTTTCTCCAAAAGAAAAAAATATAATATCAGACATACTGTGAAAATTTCCTTGCTCTGTTAAACATCATTTGGAAAAAAAAAAAAAAAAAAAAAAAACTCAAAGAGGTCTAATAATTCTGACTTTAACTGTACGTCCCAGGAAGTACTTATTTTTCAGTTTTTGAACTTTTGGACTTGAACCCTGTCGTCATGGTCTACTCCTCTCTGCATCTCAAGTTCGCTGACATACATGATGAGCTGACTGAACAAACTGGTTGCTGCGGGAAAGTTGTCTACAGGGAGGTAAGTATCGGCAGGTAAGCACAAAAAGGAATGGTGCCCTGTAGCGTTCATTTAAAAAAATAAAATGCAGCCATAAGTTCCTCTGACTACATAATTTGCAGTCTCCAGATAAGTATATAGGACTCCGTTTTCAGAATGAGCCTATGTTAATTGTTACTTTTTTGGGTAACTCACCAGCCTGGACCCCGCCACACTTTGACCTACGCTTTACTGTAGGGATGTAGGGGCGAAGAGGAAGGTAAAAGAACAGTGGGATGAAGGGGAAGGGAAGGTTAAACAGTAAACAGGTATAAATAGGTGGATTGGGCATCCTGGGATGATGCCCAGAGACTCAGAGTAGGGGTACCGTCTCTGTAATATTTTGGTAGAGTGATGTGTTCGCATGAGTTTCCTCTAGGTGGTCTGTTTTCCCCCCACAAGTCCAAAAAAACATATGCTAAAGGTGAATTGGGTAAGCTAAATTGTCCATAGTGTATGTGTATGTCCTAGTCCTCCTGGTTGGGGGTTGAACGTTAGGCTAATGATCCACCTTGTAAGAAACTTGATGTTACGAAACACCAACATGGTGTGGCTAAATGTCAACTTTAATATAGATGACCCTGAAAGTAAGTAAATAATATAAAAGCTGAAAAATTGAGGAGTTTAGTCTATTGGACATTATACGTTATCTGTATGTAAACATCTGTATGTATCTGTGCTTAAACATTTTACTTATTTTTAAATACACATTTAAGTTAATTCAATGAAGTGACCACATTTGTCAACTCAATTAATTGAGTTGCCGATTTCCCATTACACCTATTAGTGCTGGTCAATTTGTGCTAAGAGAATCAGTCAGTTGGTCAGTCAGTCGGTCAGTCAACAGTGGCCTCTGGTGGATTTACACAAGACAAGCAGATCCAAATGGCACTCGCAAGAGAAATTTGAGATTTCAAAAAGCGTACACAGCGGCCTCTGGCAGATTACGCAAAAATAAAAACTGCAAAAAAGTACCTCCTGAGATGTATTTGGTGCTGTCCAATATATGCAGTGCTACGTTTTTAGAATGAGCCTGCGTTGTGTAATGCATTACCCCTAACACTGACCATAACAATATTTCAGATAGTGGAACATTTCAGCATATTAGGCAGGCAGAAGAGTAGTGGTTGAATGCTGGTGTAGGCCTGGTAAAATTAAAACCGATTCATTATACATGTGACGGTTTAATTTCCTACTCAACAGCAGAGCATGTAAACTCCAGTGCCCTGCGATTAAATGCTATGGCATTTCTGGCATAGCAGAAATGCTGGTTATACAGAAAGCTCACTGTAAGAGTAAACCTCAGTCCCCTGGTCTAAATTGTCACATAAGTGACTGCCATTACAGCCTGAAGTCTTTAGCATTCTTATTAACACACACACACACACACACACCTTTTATCATGCCAGGTGTGAGTGTAAATTGAGCTGAGCTGAATACAAGTGGTGCATAACCAACTGATGTTAAAGGAGCAGGGGGATGAAACAAATAGAACCACAGTTCTTAGTTACATTATTGCTGTCGCTCAGAAAGATTGAAGTAAACGTCACTCTCCTGGCTGAAATTAGAGGCTGCTCACTGCAGAGCCAGTGGGTGAAGCTGTAGACATTAAATTGCCCCTTACTTGATACAACGGATAAAGCAAGATGACCCAACTGCAAAGCTTAAGTCTACCATACCACTAAACAAAACTACTCACAGGTCCTTCATAACTACTCATAGGTCCATATTAGAGGCTGCAGTCTTGCGGTCTATGCACTTCCAACCAAGAAATGTCAGAGCCGAAGGGGTTACACATGCAAATGCTTATGTAACTGCAATATAACCTACACCGGATTGTACAGGGGTAAAAAGTGATCTTTAGGGGAATTTTCTCCAGAATGTAATTAATTCCCATTGGTATGAGTGGTGAAATAAGACTTTAGTCTGGGATCTGTTGGCAAGCGTTCAGAGACAGCAGCTGGTTTGCTGGCCCACATGACTCCTGCTGCCCTGGGCTAGTGCTTTTGATTCCACACACGTCTCTGTCACTGAGAGTTAATTAAGCAACAATTAAGCACCTCTCTAAACCATGAGGCTAATTGTTATAATTTATAATTTCAGCTGAGAGTCTGAATAAAAAAATGAAATGAGAGTTTTCATCTGAAGACAAAATGAGCTAATAACCACTGATGCACATCGCAGAACACTTCGAACTGCAATTTCCAATATTTACTTTGAAAAATATCGTTAATTGCATGCATAATTTTGCAAATTAATAGCAATATTATTCAGACCATGTTCAGAAATACAAGAGGAGCTATTTTTCAAGATATTCTTATTATGTTGATCATAAGTAGTGTTGCAATTCTGCATCATTCAGTTGTCATAACAAGGTAATGTAAATGTCATTTGGGATATTACAGTGAGGCGCTGGAGGTATTTCTTTATATATTATCCACCCTTTCTTGCCACACACAAACTAGTATTGTACTAATATGTGTGTATTTGGTTTTCAGACTTAGTTTAGATGAACAGGATGGTTTTCTCAACAACAAAAGAAAACAGAAAAATAACATTTGGAAAACTCAGTTCATAGTTAGTCTCTTTATGTTCCACAGCGGAATGAACCACCAACTTATATAACACGTTTTTACGCAGCGAATGCCCTTCCAGCTGCAACCCAGCACTGGGAAACATCCATCCACACTCATTCACACACATACACAACGGACAATTTAGCCTAACCAATTCACCTGTACCACATGTCTTTGGACTGTGGGGGAAATCAGAGCACCCGGAGGAAACCCACGGGAATGCAGGACGAACATGCAAAATCCACACAGAAATGCCAATTGACCCAGCCGAGGCTCGAACCAGCGACCTTCTTGGTGTGAGGCGACAGCACTATCTACTACACCATTGTGTTGCCACGATTATTCATCATTCATTCATTTTCTTGCGGCTTAGTCCCTTATTTATCAGGAGTCGCCACAGCAGAGTGAACTGTCAACTACTTCAGTTCATGTGTTACACAGCCGCAACACAGCACTAGGAAACAGGGGCAAACTTAACCAATAAGCAAGGTAAGTAGCTGTGACCAATGCCAAGAAACCTATATTTATCATATATACATTTTATACATTTTCTATCAGATGATGTAAAATCTGTCTATACCCATTAAAACTTTAATGTTATTTCTTATTTTCAAGAGTTCACACTTAGCCAATGATCTATCAAAGCTTGTTTGGCATGCTGTCCCGGGAGAGAGCCCCGAGCTCAAGGGATCCTCGAGCCCGGGGCTCCCCCCCGTTCGCAGAGCTGGAGGGGAGCCTGAGCTCGGTGGATCTCAGAACTCCCCGACTGCGATAGCTAAGGGAACATCTGAGGAGGGGCTAAGGCATGCATGGTTCTTAAGCGTGATGTATGTCTTTAGATGGTGGGAGGAAACCGGAGAGCCCACGCGAACTACGGGAGAACATACGAACTCCTCACAGAAACTCCCACCGGCTAGGCGAACTAGGCCAGTGGTGTTCTTGCTGTGAGGCTCTCAGTGCTAACCACTGGGCCACCGTGCCGCCCAATCAAATGTCAAGGAGGAGAATAGGGGAGGAAGGGGGGTTTCTTCCAAACGAAGATAATGTGGACTGAAAACTGTGGTTCTTTATAGTAGCTTAAGGCTCATATGATTGGAAGATAATGATTAGCTAATACGAGACCGGCCGTGATAAATCATAAGCACGTGATCCTCTCGAAATTAGTTTATAAACAAACTTCACTTAAATCCGGGGTCCCCATGAATTATAGAACATTCCCTCTCTATTGCACATGCGCGAGGTGTGAGCACTTCTATCAAAGACACTGCCAGCCAGTGTTGCCAACTTTTCAGAGCCACCTAGTGCCAAATTTTCAAAAAGTAAATGTTTTTAGGTGTTACTAGAGATTTTTAGATACTCTCATGTGTCTGTGCTGTACCGTTCCTAGTTACTCTTCGCAACGAGCTGTGAGTGATGCCGTCTGTCTCATAGCACTCAAAGACTCACAGTGCGGCACAGCCGTTTCTCACACCTGCAGCACTGAGAGCAGATCATTCCTCTGCATATCATTGGCAAATGCTTTAGCACCACGAGCGTGAGGTATTTCCCTGGTATAGTCAAATTTAATTTTAATTTTTTTGAAATCTGAATTACCCTAGTTACTTTAAAAGTCATTTTTACAATACAGCAACCAACACCAGCAGTCACAGAACCATAGTATAACAGATCTCATCGAAACACTGCCCCCTCTCACCCACACACTGCACTTAATGTTAGAGGAGTATAACTTTGTAAAAATGATAGTTTTACTTTTTAACATGCATTTTATTTTTCAAAAATACAAAGGCCCCATACCCGGAATTGCTTAGGGCCCACAAATCACTAAGTCTGCCCCTGCTGGGAAACACACACACACACAAACACACACACACACACACACACACACACACACACACACACACACACACACACACTTATACGCTATTCAATTCACTTATTGAAGATGCAAAGATGCAAAGAGAACATGCAAACTCCACACAGAAATGCCACGGGACTCGAACCAGCCACTCTGCTGCGCCAGTCTTACAATTATTATGTTGTTAATTACTAATTCACATGATTTCACCACAATATATAACTAGATTTTATTCACTGATTCCCTTGTTTTATTTTAACTTGTGGCCACATTTTACTAATTCTTCACTCATTTGTTTCCTTGCTTTAGTTAAAAATTGACTTGTTCTGAAGTTTTATTCCCTCAGTTTAATTTATTCATTTATTTATTTTATTTTCGGCTTAGTCCCTTTACTAATCTGGGTTCGCCACAGCTAAATGAACTGCCAACTTATTCAGCAAATATTTTACGCAGCGAGTGCCCTTCCAGCTGCAACCCATCACTGTAAAACACCCATACACACTCAATCACACACCTACTGTACACTATGGGCAATTTAGCCTACCCAATTCACCTGCAGCATGTCTTTGAACTTGTGGGAAAAACTGGAGTGCCCAGAGGAAACCCAAGCGAACTCAGAGAGAACATGCAAACTCCACACAGAAATGCCAACTGATCCAGCCGAGGCCCGAACCAGTGAACTTCTTGTTGTGAGGTAATCATTCTATCCACTGCACCACCGTGCTACCCCATGATTATTTAGTTACAGTAGTTATTAGTAAGAAAAATTCATTATAACTCTGTGATGATAAAATTTTGAAATTTTGAAACAATCACTGTCGTCAAACAGGGATTTCTTCAGAGACCCGGAAGATACGTAGTGGTGGGGGGAAACATGTTTGATTCCCCAAACTAGTTTTCCCCTTAGTTTGAAAGACTAGAAAAAGATTTAAAATTCTAAATAACGTTTTTTTTTCCCCCACTATAAAGAACTTTTGTGAAATAAAAGATTTCCCTTGATGTAAAATAAGAAATCTTGAAGAAACCATCAATGCCAAGTAGAGCATTTATTTTTAAAAGTATTCCACCCCTGTGTTCTCTCTAAGTCTCACCCCAATCACTCAGCATTAGTAGAGGCAGAACGTGACATGTCATGACTGCTCAAACAAACAGACTGCTGCTTTTTATAGCTCTGTCTTGTGTGTCAGCCACACCTCTGGCTGAGGACAGGACAGACACCTTTAATTGGATTGAGAAAATCTGATCCTGGATCAGCTTGTTTCCACTCTGCAGTTTTAATTGGATAAGTTTGAGCTTGAAAGTGGTTTTGGGCGCAAAAAGTTGCCCAAAGAGTATAACATGATCAGAATCACCTCATCCCAAAGACAATATCTGTGCAAATAAGGTCATGTCCACCTTTTCCGGAGGTCCCATTTTCCCTCAAAGGAGTCATACTGCAGTTATAAACATGGACAATATACCAATATGCTTTTGAGCATGGAAGGGGGGACGTAAAATTTATTCCATCCAGAGTGCTTTACAAAAGACAGAAATAGAGTAAATTTTACATTAAAAAAAAAAAAAAAAATATATATATATATATATATATATATATATATATATATATATATATATATATATATGCAGGCTGTATATTCTTAAAACTGTTTAGGAGAAACATATCAGATTTATTTGATTGAACCGCTAGCATATTTTATACACTAACAACTGACTAAGCCTGCAATCAGAGCTGAATAGTGTTACATGTTATCTGATTACATAGTCAAATTCCAAAAATCAAGTACTTGTAATTAGAGTAAACCACTTTTTAATACTCATAATCAGTAATAATCAATACTTTTATAGTTAAAACTAATACATATTGATTACATACATGGCAGTAAGTTGTTAATTTTTTTTAGATTCTTCCTTCTGTTTTCTCTTTTTTAATGTTTATATTTTTCATAATAAACTTTATATATGAACTAATTATTGGTGAATCTTAATGTGTTTTCTTTTAAGTATTAACTATCCATGCATTGAACTTTAAAAACTAAATGTTGAGGCTCTTGTTAGTGATAAAGAATGGAATATAATATGTAGTTGGAATGGTATGGGAGATTGGATATTGTGTAATTTGTAATATGTAACTGATTACAATTCAGAAGGAATATATCCAGGTCTGCCTGCGATGCAGATTTGTCAGTCATGCATAAATGAAACTAATAAGCTGAATGCTATTTAAATGCACAACTACCTGTCTTTCATATTTATTATCAGTAAAATGTAAACATTGAGTCTCGTACATTTTCTTTAATTAACTGTGCATTTAGACAGAATATGAATATACACACACACACACACACACACACACATATATATATATACATATATTATATAAAATGTATGGATAACAATTCAGTTACCTTATTTTCACTATCAACTACTTGTTTATTAGTAGAATATTACTAGAAAAAAAAAGTCGTTATTTCTACACCATGCTTAACATTATTAACACCTTAATAATAATGATTAATAAGCATAAAATAAAATGCTAAATGTTGAGGCTCTTGTTAGGGATAAAGAATGGAATATAATATGTAATTGGAATGTAATGGGAGATTGGATATTGTGTAATTTGTAATATATAACTGATTACAATTCAGTAATTGTACACAAATGTAAACAATTCAGTACAATATCCAGGTCTGCCTGTGATGCAGATTTGTCAGTCATGCATAAATGAAACTAATAAGCTGAATGCTATTTAAATGCACAACTACCTGTCTTTCATATTTATTATCAGTAAAATGTAAACATTGAGTCTCGTACATTTTCTTTAATTAACTGTGCTTTTAGACAGAATATATATATATATATATATATATATATATATATATATATATATATATATATATATATATATATATATATATATATATTTAATATATAAAATACATTAATATATTGTATAAAATGTATGGATAACAATTCCGTTACCTTATTTTCACTATCAACTACTTGTTTATTAGTAGAATATTACTAGAAAAAAAAGTAGTTTTTTCTACACCATGTTTAACATTATTAACACCTTAATAATAATGATTAATAAGCATAAAATTAAATGCTAATTTAAAATCAAAATAATATTTAGTGAATTGTGTGAATTAGTCCACAAACCAGACAATTATTCATTCAAGATATTTTTTTTTTTCAAAAATGGTAATTCACCTGGTAATGAAACAAATAAGTGAATGTGAGTCAATAAAACATTAAAGTTTTTATTTTAATAATATTAGTACAAGTAAAACCGAAAAAGATCTTCATTGAAACAACGAAACAACATAATTTAAATACAAGATAAAGACAATTCTTTTATGGTTAATAGCTTTTGGTATTATTCTTCTCTGATCATTTGAAGAGTTTCTAATAATTTGGCTTATTCTGAAAACGTAATCCTATATACATTTCTGGAGATCGCAAATTATGTAGACAGAGGAACGGATGCCTACATTTCATTTCATACCATTCCTCCATAAGGACGGCTTTATCACTGTTACCCATTTTCCCTGTGGCTCGCCATGTACGTCGGCAAACTTGAGATGCAGAGAGGAGTTGAACTGTGATGACAGGGTTCAAGTCAGTTAAAGAGTAATTCCAGAAAGCAGGTAAGACAAAAACAAAAGCCAAAACATGTAATGAACAAGTAAATAACAGGGTGAGAATATAGTAAAATCTGAAAAAGTGGTCAAAAAGCTTCCGCGAGGGCTATTATTTTTCTGGATTGCTTTTGAAAACACTGTTGGTTGGGTTTAGGAAAGTGGGTGGTTGGGTGGGTCAGTCTGTGCTTTTGAAAGCACTATTGGTTGGGTTTAGGGAAAGAGGAGGGTAGGTTAGGCGATCGGTCAGTCAGTCAGTCATCCAGTCAGTTGACAGCGGCCTCTGGTGGATTCACCCAAAAAGAGCAGGCGCAAATACAGTAGCACTCGCAAGAGAAATTTGAGATCTGAAAAAGCAAACACAGTGGCCTCTGGTTGATGCGTTATAACAAAAACTGCAACACAAAAAAAACCTCTCCTGGGACGTATTTGGCGCTCTCCAGAATTTGCATTTATAGATACGTTTTCAAATTGTGCCTTGGTTGAACTTGTCCTGTGTAAACCAACAATAAAAAAGTCTGAAAAAAAATCAAAGCCTAGGGGTAAAATGTCGAAAAAGTATTAATGTAATTAATTCAATTAAATTAATTAAAGGTTTTGGTGTAATGGTCTTGAAACCAGACAATAACAAATATGATTATTTAAAAATGCAGATTTAACTTGTAATGAAGCAACTGAGTCATTGTAAGTCAATAAAACAGTGCTAAACACTAAGCCACCATGTTGCCCAGTCATTAAAACAATAAAAGTAAAATTTTGATTAAACAATTTTAAATGAACTGCAGCACTTTACCATTGTTTTCAGAATCTTCGTTATGTTACAGTTGTTATAGTTGGCTAATCAAAATAGTGACCATTATTATAAACAAAACAAAAAAATGGTTCTCAGTTTCTGAATCCAGATCCAGACTTATGTAACTTTAATACATTGATTAATAGAAATTTTAAATAAAGCAATATCTCGTAAAACATTCTTCTGGTCTGTTTTTGAACATTATGATGCTATTAAATGTTCTTCCTCACTGTCTCGACACTATACCACAGCACAGCACTCATGATGTACTGTATATAAAATGTCAGTACACAAGACGCTCCAGGGGCCGAGCTCCAGTAAATCTGCCTTTTACAGCAGAGCCAGTGGAGTCTCAGGAGCAATGTGATAAACTCAGCATGATGGGCCTCTGCTAATCTGGGCCCTTTCAGGGAGTTCACGAGTTCCCTCAGCACACGCTCGAGACCAGGAGCACGAGAGTAATGCACGTCAGTAATGAAAAGCCTTCAGTACATTTAGTTTGAGAGCATGTTGCTTCATATGGCCATGACTGGACTTTAAGTAATGCCTTTTGAAATGATGATTAGAGCTGAAGAGATGGGCTGAAGTATAACAACATGACGGTCACAAAATACTTCAGGTGAAATTAAAGAATAAATGTGTGATGTCATTTTGAACAAAAGTGTGTGTGATTTTGAACAAAGTTTGTGGAGTTAGTTTTATGGCAGGAATACACTGTGAATTCTAATGGTCAGAAGATGTTCCTGTTCACATCACGAGTGAGTTAATGTGAAAATCGCTAAGACATGGAGATATACAAGATGGTTTTATGACCTGACGATTTCTGAAGCAGTCGCATGAAATTCTACACCGATGACATGGACAGAAGAAGACATTGTTTTTATTGCTTTCAGAGCCTCTCTCTTTCTCTCATAAAAGTTTAATATTAATTCAAACCATGAATGTTTTCTACAAATACAAGTTCTTTTCCAGTCCTGTGAAACCAGGAGGCTGGTGACCCGGTCTGTAATTTATAAAGCCTAGTAAAGTGTAAACAATCTCAGATGACCCGGTCATGGATGACACATTATACAGCTTTACTGTTGAATGAGTTTATCCTCTTGATTGGTCAACTACAAATAGATTGACAGGTCGGCTCGTTCAACTGCACACACCACACAAAATAAGCTTTGGCTCACAATTCTTTCTCATATTGTACCATGCAAGCATTTTTAATTTGAAATATATCCTTGCATGACTGCAACAATTGAACCGTGTATACCAGCTTTGGGAGTTCACCAATTTCCAAATAATAAACCTTCAATTTATTTAATATTTAGTTTCAAATTGTTAATAATGTGAAAGTAAAACAGAAAAAATTATTGAATTACAAACTAGAGACAATTACTATATCTGTTACTAGTATTATTCTTTCTGCTATTTTATTCTGTGTAAACAAACAAAAAGACAGAAAAAAAATAATTCTAAAATATAAGGGCAATATGGAAAATGAGCTTATGGGCTGCTGATGCATAAAGTATCGGCTGTTTTCCCTCACAAACAGTCTCTTCTGTTCCTTTACCTCCATTGACATTCAATAAAAAATGTCCTCTAGTCTATTTAACCATAAACTGTCAAAGACAGAGTGTTAGATTGAGCAATTTAGCCTTCAATATGCTTAGTAGTCTTTTGAAGTCAAAGTCAGCTTTACTGTCAATTCAACCACGACTGCAGGACATAGAGAAAATCAAAACTCTTAGACCCTATAGGTAATATTAATACAAAAAGTAGTATTTTAAAAAGAAATTACAATACATACAATACACATATAATATAATCTAAAAATCGAAGTGAAAAAATATTATTACACAATTATACTAGGGCACTTAAATGAACACTAATATGATTTACATGATGAAGACTTTTAATTCAGAGGAAACACGCGGAATGTATTTACATTTGCAAATAACTGCTCAGAAATATATCAGTGCAGAAGTATTTCACATTCTCTCATTCATTTTCCTTCAGCTTAGTCCCTTATTTATCATTGGTCGCCACAGCAGAATGAACTATTAAGGCATATGTTTTACACAGCAGATACCTTTCCAGCTGCAACCCAGTACTGGAAAACACCCATACGCTTTTACACACTTACTCACTCACTCACTCATTCAAACACTATGGCCAATTTAGTTCATCCAATTCAACTATAGTGCATGTCTTTGGACTGTAGAGGAACCAGAGCACAGGGAGATTATACAAACTCCACACAGATATGTCTCCTGGTCCTGCCAGGAATCAAGCCTTTCTGTAAGGCAACAGTGCTAACCACTGAGCCACCGTGCTGCCACTTCACATTCTTTCGACCATCTTTTTTTAATAACTAAAAATGAAATAGACATTATCTGATGTGCTCTTAAAGGAATAGTTCACCCCAAATTAAAATATCCTCACCATTTTCTCATTCTTAAATGATTTTTAACTTATATTTCTTACTTTTGTTAAACACAAAACTAGATATGGATGGCGCAGTGGGTAGCACTGTTGCCTCACAGCAAAAAGGTTGCCGGTTCGAGCCTCGACTGGGTCAGTTGGCATTTCTGTGTGGAGTTTGCATGCTCTCTTTGTGTTGGTGTGGGTTTCCTCTGGGTGCTCCGGTTTACCCCACAGTCCAAAGTCATGCAATATAGGTGAATTGGGGTAAGCTAAATTGACCATACTGTATGTGTGTCAATGAGAGTGCATGGGTGTTTCCCAGTGATGAGATCCACTGCATATATGCTGGATAAGTTGGTGGTTCTTTTCCGCTGTGGTGACCGCTGATTAATAAAGGGACTAAGCCGAAAAAAATAATTAATGAATGAAAACAAGATTTTCTGAAGAATGTTACTAGCAGCCACTGGCATGGTTGGGAAAAAATACTCAAGTCAATCGCTGCTGTTTTCCAACATTCTTCAAAATATCTTTTTTTTTTGTGGTCAACAGAAGATTTAAAAAAACTCATTTGTATTTTAACATATGAGAAGGGATGAAAATGTAAGTAAATGATGGCAGAATTAAGAGTTTTAGATAAACTATCCATTTAAGTTTTGATGCATCCATGATGGCTAAAGCTATATGAAACCGCCCTCCATACCCTGAGAAATACTACAGAAGATAAACCATCAACATTTCATGAAAAGGGACAACAGAAGTGTTTCTTGGCAGCATATAAGTGTGTTTCTGTGCACACAACAAAATCTGAAAATCCGAGGTTTCCTGGGAAAACATGTACCTTGTCCAAAAAGATCCATTTCACTAATAAAACACAATCTGATGATGAATACAAGAAAAGACAGCATGATCTGGACTAGACATGGCTGTTTCTATTATTTAAAGGACATTCTCAAAATCAATAGAGCTAAACATGCATTACATAACAGTTTATGACAGGTATATTTTATATTCAGCATTACATATTGGGGAATACTGATAGCTCTGAGAAGCTTTGTTCTTCAACACGCCACATAATTCTCTCCAAAGAGATTTAGAGAACATTCACAAATTACGTAACATAAATATGACTGTGTCTTACATAAGACATTGACAGAGGACAGATGGATTTTGGGGCAATTTTAATTTCACTACAAACACTGGGTGAACAACATCAAACAAGAAGATAACCGGGTGTTTATCATCCCACACAGCAGACTTTATTCTCATCTCCGACAGCCAGAGGCACATTCTGCAAACCACATAGAAAATAGTACCTGAAACAATTATGAAATATATCTCTTTACGAAAGAAATTAAATAAAGAAAGAAAAGTCAGTAAAAGGATGTGATGTGCTTAACCTACAGAAAATGATGATTCATCATCATTGAGATAAAAAAAACAGACTGATGAGATGTTTTTTTGCTAAAAAATTATTTACCTTTTATTTATTATTTTATTATTGTTACTGTTTACCTTTAAGTTATTTAATCAAATATGTGGCACCTTTAAATTCAGATAAAATATTTTAAATAAAACAGCTAAACATCAAACAAACTAAATATGCTAAATGAATACCAATATATAATACGTTTACAACTGTTAATTTGGTCTCACTCTTTTCCCTAAATGAATCTGTCACACAGTAGGGGCTTTATTTTGGTGATTACTGATCATTTAAAATTCCCATAATTGATATAAATTACAAGATTTCTGTTGCCAAATTTAAGCATTTATGAAATGTTATTAAACAGAGATAATTTGCTGACAGCTTCTGTTTCTCTTCTGTCTACCAGCTGACCTTTGCTTAACTCCATGTGGATGGCTTTTCTGCTGTTACCAGTTTGCCCAGTAGCTCGCCACATAAGTTGGCGAACTTGAAATGCAGAAAAGAGTTGACTGCGATGAGAGAGTTTGAGTCTGGTAAAGAACGGTTTCAGAAAGCAGGTAAAACAAAAACAGAAGGCAAAAAATAAAATAAATAAGTAAATAACAAGGTGAGAACGTGATAAGATCTGAAAACATGGTAAAAATCAGGCAGCTGCGAGGACTTTTCTTTTTCTGGATTCCTTTTGAAAACATTGTCAGTTAGGTTTAGGTAAGGAGGATGATGGGCCAGTCGATCGGTCAACCAGTCAGTCGATAGCAGCCTCTGGTGGATTTACACAAGAACAGCAGGTGTGAATGGCACTAGTGAGAGAAATTTGTGATCTAAAAAGCATACACAAAAAACAAAAACTGCAAAAAAGTGGAGCTCCTGAGATGTATTTGGCACTCTCCAGAAATGTTACCGCGGTATGTTTTCAGAATGAGCCAGAGTTGGTAAATTCGGCTAAAATATTTTAAATAAATGTTAAACACCAAGTAAGCTATATATGCTGAATGAATATTAATATCTAGTATTTAGAAAGGTCAATTTGGTCTCTCTCTTCTCTTTAAACTAATCTGTCACTCAGTATGGGCTAATTTGGGAGCAAAAGCATTTTGCTTCTGATTACTGATCTTTTAAATTTTTCATAAATTATATAAATTACGAGTTTGATGTTATCAAATTTAAGCATTTAGGAAACGTTATTAGACAGAGATGATTTTATTTAACCCTTAAAATTTAAATACACGCTTTTCGTTTTACTTTAAATTCTTCAAAACATAAAAACACTCTACTTACACTGATTGACTTATAATGAACAACAGCAGAAAAATGTGAACTATAATAATACCATGCAGATTATTTTTTTAATTAAGAGTTTGTTTTTTTAGTTAATGTACATTGAAAATCCTTGACAGTGAATCAAAATTCATTATAATGTAAAGAGCATATGGAGAGACGGCAAAACTGCAGCAGAAATGTATAACTAATAATTTGTGTGTGTATGTGTGTGCGTTTGTGCATGTGTGTCTGCTTTTTTATATGGTATGGGCGGAAACAAATTTGAAGAATGACATGGGTATGGCCTAGGTATTTCAACTTTTAGGTAGTTTATAAGGACATGCATTGTGTCTTTATAAACTAAAGCTCTTTAAAATTACACAACAAATGGAACAAATGCATTTTTCAAATGGATGACGGATGAAACAGATTTAGATGCCTACTCATCCTTTGAGACTCTCCTTCAACTGAAGCATTAACAACAGCAAGATGACATAAGAAATAAGAGATCTACGTGAACTTCATGTTTTAAAGATGTTTTCTTTTTTATTTCCCATCAATACTCTTCTCAGTTATCACCATTTCTTGTCTTTCTCTTTTGTATGTAAAGAGTAGAAAAATCCAGCATTGTCTGACTTTGACCTCACACAGACGATCAATCTGGATCAATACTGCTAACATATAGAACATAGATATCTACAGCTTCCTTCATTATTTTATCCTTGAGTGCATTGATTACATCCTGATATAGTCCCAAAGCATGGCTGAACAATGCCTTGTAAGGGTCATCTGCTGTGCAATGTGACAATATATATATATATATATATATATATATATATATATATATATATATATATATATATATATATATATATATATATATATATATATATATATATATATTAATTTTTATTTTGCCAATACAACATAAATATATTGTCACCTTGGAATTATAAGGTTCTATCTGCGTTATGTATGATTTTGAGATATTGAGCTTTAAATTTTTGCATTCCATATAGCAAACGGTTTGTGTGTAACATTAGTTTTTTTAAATAAAAACTCTTAAAATATAAACACCTTTTAAAAAAATATCCCATAATGTAAATAAGTTTACTAATTTAATAAAAATATGTCACTAACTCAATTTTGACAAAAATTTCAGATAGAACCTTATAATTTTAAGTTGACGATATATATATATATATATATATATATATATATATATATATATATATATATATATATATATATATATATATATATATATATACAGTGTATATATATATATATATATATATATATATATATATATATATATATATATATATATACATATATATATATATATTTATATATATATATATATATATATATATATATATATATATATATATATATATATATATATATATATATATAATTTATTTTGTGGTGTTGCACTGTTTATGCTTATACATTTTTCAACATTTGGATGACTGATCTGGATGCAGAAACATAAACAACAGCATGGTGAAAAACTTGCAAGCTTGAAAGTACAATGTTAACATTTTGCATAATATTTATTAATATTTTATGTTGGGCCTGCAATAATTTAGTTTTAAAAAGTGTTTTATATTTCATTATTATTTATTTTATATTTTTACATTCTTAATCAAACATTTTCCCAGAAGTTGCACATAAAGAGTGAAAAATAATCCAACCCAAGCTCATTCTGGAAACGTAGCCCCGCGGACGTTTCTGGAGACCGCGATTTACGTGGCTGGAGGTACGTATGGCCGTGTTTTTTTTTTTTTTTTTTTTATCGAGCGAACGCTGCAGGGCGGTGTGACGCTGCTCTGCTCCTCCTCTTCACGCTCCGCTCTACATCGGGCGCGAATGGCCCATGCTCCAGAGAGGCATCCGAGACGTGAAAAAGCGCGCACAGCGGCCTCTCGCAGATTCACAAAAACTGCTCGAATACGTACCTCCCGAGATGTATTTCGCGGTCTCCAGAAACGTCTGCGGGGCTACGTTTCCACAATGAGCCCGGGTTGAAATAATCGGACGCTGAAGGAATGAATACAAACTGTGTATACTTTAAAATGTCCAAAAAATATTGACCTTTCCATGTGGTCAATATTATCTTCTTGAATATATTAAATATTTTGTGATATATTGTTATAATGATTCATTGCACTGTAAAAAAATAAAAAGTTGAGTAACTTAATTTTAAGTTTCTTAAGCTTAAGTGGTTGAATTTGTGCAAATTATTTTTTCAGTTGACCGAAAAGGCTATGGCGCATGCTTTAAAATTGAAAGTAACTCAACTTTTCATTTTTTACGGGGCATGGGAAAATGTGCCCAGGGCTAAATTTTTGGGAAACCACAAATATGTGCCATGGCATACATTTGCCTGCAATTTTTAGGTAAAACAATTGCTTTGGGGTATTATGAATATTATGACACTGTAGTGTAAAACATTTACAGACACATTATCAAGAGATAAAGGATTGTTTCGGGAACAAGGTGAGCTACTGAGCAAACTGACCGTCATCCATGTGGAGAAAAGTGGTGAAGGTGAACGCATTCGATTATGAATCGTTGTGGAGTGAACCAGGATCGGCAAAGGACAGTTCCAGAAACCAGATAAAAGCAATGTTAAATTGTGGTACATGTGTGCAGCCATAATGCGCTTTTCCCTTCTCGTTTGCTTTTGAAAGCACACTCGGTTGGGTTTAGGGAAGTGTGCGGGTCAGTCGATCACAAGGTGATTTAAAATGCACAACAAGACAACCAGCTTCTCTCGCACACACAGGACTTGTAAAAGCATGTATAAGAAAATGTAGCCCAGTAATGTATTTAAGATTTGCAGCCTCTGGTGGATTTGTGTAAAAACATCACCAGTGAAGCATATTTCACATTTTTAAAGAACCTGGGTCGTTTTTGTCATATTAGCCAGTTTTATCCTTTACTAATAAAGAAACTTTACCTTTCAGCAAATCCAGCCAAAAAAGGTCTTGAATATCACAATCTTTCCGTCTGTCTCCATCTCTTTCATTCCTTCACGGTTTTTATGATGTCTTTTAGCTGTAATCTGTGACCATACGCACAAATGAGACAGGCAGAACAAATGAAAGGCTTTGATTCTCCTGCACCGCTGTCTGCCGCCTTCTGTTAATAATGGAGCTTTGTTTTCTTCAAAGAGCACGTCTGTTGTTATCGCAACGTCTCTCTGTCTCACTCGCACATTTTTTCTCCAACACAAACAAATCGGTGCAGTGGGTGAATAGAGACAGTCAATGGTTGGGTGGCTCGTGCTCATCCAGACGGTGCGGATCTGGAGGACAGCAGTAAGGTCAGAGGGTGAGACGTCCTGGGAGAGCCGTCTCTCTGATCATCTGTGCTGGACTTAAGTCACACACAGACAGATGGTTGAACCCCAAAGACCACCGAACCAGAAAGACTCATATTGTCTCTTCCTCGCTGCAGTACCGAATTTAATTCACGAGGAGACTGTTCGCTGATTACATGACAACTGGACTCATGATTATAACACTTAGATTCAGTTGGCTTAAAGCTTTAAGAAAAAACTTTGGGGGTCACTCTTAATTTTGATGGTCCGTTAGTTGAATTTAAGTTACATTGCATCTCATGCCAACTAATTCTCATTAGATTATAAGTAGACTGTTAGGTTGGGGTTGGGGTTGGGGTTGGGGTTAGGGTTAGGGTTTAGGGTTAGTGTAAGTTGACATGTACTTGCAAAGTTTCTTATAGTCAGCTAAATGTCTGTTGAAGGTGCAGTATCAACAGATATTAAGCAGACAGTCTACTAATACTCAAATGGACCATCAAAATAAAGTGTTACTGACTTTGGTAACACTTTAGGTCACAATTCACAGTATTAACAAACAATTAACTAACACTATATCTAAATAAATTCTGTTTATTAATAGTAAGTAAGGTAGGACTTAATTTTAGGTTTTATGTAGGATTAGGGATTCAGAAAAAGATCATAATAATAACTAATGACCAGTTAATATAAAAGGCAGGTATTAATGCAATAGTTAATACATCAAATTGTAACCTAAATAATGTGTTACTAATACTTTTTATGTAATCAATATACTCTTTATAGCTTATTTGTAACACTTTACAATAAGGTTGTAATATTTAATGTTAGTTAATATCTTTAAACGATAAATGATACATTTATTACAGCATTTAATCAACATTGTTAATGATAGTTAATGGTAATAAAGTTGTTTATTGTTAGTTCATGTTTCCTCAAAAAGTTTTAACTAATGTTGACAAGCAGTAATAGGGATTTTAATTAATGTACATTTTAATAAGTAAATGATGAACTATGGTTAATGATAAATGCTGTACAAGCATTGTTAATTCTTAGTTCATGTTAGTAAATGCGTTAAATAATATTAACAAATGCAACCGTATTGTACAGTGAATTTATGGTAACACTTTAGTTTGTCACAATTCACAGTAATAACAATCCATTATCTAACACTACTAGTTTATTAAATGACTGAATAATAGGCAGGTAATAAAACAGTAGTTAATCAGTGTTACATCAATGCTAAATTACCAATCAGACCACCACCCTTGAGACAAAACTTGGTAACACTTTATAATAACAATAATTATTAAATTAAGAATAATTATATTTATAGTTATTGCATTTGTTACAGCTGTACTGTTTAATTTTTGGATCTTGAAATTTGTATCTCTTTTTTTCCGAATTCATCTGTTGGTCATTTTTTTTCTTCTGTTTAGAATAAAACTGAGCCTTTAATTGTCATTTATAAAGGATTTCACTTTAGATGAGCTCACAAAACAGACAAAACAGTAGACGTTTGTGTTAAAAAAGCATTTAAGAAGCAAGGTAACTATATGCCTGAAAAATAAGACTTAAAGAAATGTTCATGTAAATATTTTTTAAACATTTCCTTACACACTCTGCATGATCATATAAATGCAATGCTTCATTTAGTATTGAAAAATTAATTATCAACAAAGTATGTAAATACAATCATCAAGCAAATTAAATATGTGATTTTAAGTCAAGAACACAGCATTTACTAATGTATATTACTAACTCTTAATAATTTGTATAGAGTTAATGCTTAACAAATGATAAACAAAATATTTACTAATACTTAAAAAATTATTCATGGTATGCAGTTATAAATTATAATCTATATAGTATTTATATTATAAAGTGTTACCCATAGTTGATAAATCATGCTTTTATTGCTTATGGCAACCACATGAGTCTGTTGAACATCGGTATATCACACACATTCCAATACAACAGCACAAATCAGATCATATGGGAGTTGACATGAACAAAACATACTGTAACAGGCACATCTAAATTACAGTGAAAGCTATATTTTACTGTGGATAAAATGTTATAAAGTCTCAGTATTGCTATTATAGACTGTGGTTGTCTGTCTCTAACTGATAGACGTGATATTACTAAAAAAAACTATTTGACTATTTTTTTAAGAAAAGTTCCTGCCCCATCTTCATGTTTCAATTGAAATTACAGCAAGCATCAAACAAAACTGCATTTTAAGGCATTCTTTGGGACATATATTACATTAGATCATAGCATTACAAACTGATGGCATAACTGTACCTTTTTATACCGTGTTAAATGTGTAAATTAAAAGGTAATAAAATTTTACGGTTTAAAGTAGCCATGTTAATACTATTAATAAAAAAGTCAAACAAAAATACTAAATGTGATAATAATTAAAAAGAAAAGGGAAATAATTTTTAAAAAGTTTGAGTAGAAAAATATTTTTTCTTTATTTTGATCATGATACACACAAAGTTAAAGTTAGCACTGTTATTATCATTGTAAAGGGAGAGAAAATCAACTCGCAAACTGTATTATCATTATTACAACTATTATTACAACCCCTAAGCAGTAGTAAACAATGATAATAACAATAATAACAACCATTAAAATTGCTATTATTATCATTAATAATAGCAATTTTAACCACATTCTCACCCTGTTATTCACTTGTTTATTTTATTTTTTGGCTTTTGTTATTGTCTTATCTGCTGTCTAGAACCATTGTGGTCAATCCCTCTCTGCATCTCAAGTTCACTGACGTATGCATCGAGCCACTGGACAAACTGATAGCAGCTGGAAAGCGATCCATGTGGAGGTAAGAGGTCAGCTGGTAAGCGCAAAAAGGAAAGCCGTCATACCGGCCCACAGTGTGTATTTTAAAGACATACGTTGCTCTGGCTACGTATTCGTGATCTCTAGAATTGTATATAAGGGTACGTTTCAGTAGGAGCCATTGTTGGCTTTAACTCTTGATGAAATATTGTTTTTTTTATTATTATTTATTAACATATTTTACTTTATTTTACTTTTATGGATTTTCCAGGAAACAGGTGTTTTTTTTCTTAGAAGCACCTGATTATGGTAAGAAATAGCAGGGAGGGCATGTGTTCTCATGCATCGCATTAGCTTGATTTTGTGCCCTGTACTGGCACAGTTACTATGGAAACAGGGACAGCGAGTGTACAGTCAGTAGTGGCTTAAGTAGTACTTGAGCAAAAAAAAAAAAAAAGGAAGATAAACAAGACTATTGAAAAACAATCTCTTCGTTTTGTGTCCTCATTAGTATATAAAGTGCATGCTGCAGGGTTATGAAATTAATTTATTACCCTCCACTTACAGTTTTGCGGGGAAATAAAAAAAATGACTTTATTGATTGTTGCGCAATCAGTAACCGCAGCCAAAGCAAAGTGTCCTGAGAGCTCTTCATCAAAGCCCGGAGACATTTTAAGGAGCTGCTTTTGCTTTCAAGTGTTCTTTACCCTTGAGAAAATGTCATACAAAAAAACTGCTTCATGACGCAATGACTTAACGAAATTAGCAACCTTCATTAGGTATCATTATGTTGCATCATCCGGCACAAACAGTCCCTTTAGACAGACATTAAAGAGCCTGTTATGCCTTTTTAACAAGACATCATTAGAATGTGAAGTTTCTACTCAAAATACACCACAGAAAACATATTTTAGATGCCCATTATTTAGTGGAAAAAAAAACTGATAGTTGCATCATGGGCTCATTCTGGAAACGTACCCCTATATGCATTGCTGGAGATCACGAATTATGTAGCCAGAAGTACATATGGCTGCAATTTGTCTTTAAAACAAATTCTACAGGGTGGTATGATGCCGTTCCTTTTTGCCTTACCAGCTGACCGCTGACCGCTTACCTCTGTGTGGATGGCTTTTGCACTGTTACCAGTTTGTCTGGTGGCTTGCTATGTACGTCGGCCAACTTAAAACTCAGAGAGGACTTGACTGTGATGATAGGGTTCAAGTCTGGAAAGAGCGGTTCCCGAAAGCAGACAAAAACAAAAGCCAAAAAAATAAGATAAGTAAATTACAGTGAGAATGTGGTAAAATCTGAAAACTTGATAAAAATCAGGTTTTTCTTTTTCTGGATTGCTTTTTAAAACTGTCGGTTGGATTTAGGGAAGTGGGTGGGCGCTGATCAATCAGTGCTTTTGAAAACACTATTTACTGGGTTTAAGGTAAGGTGAGTCAGTCAGTCAGTCAACCGACTGTGGCCTCTGGTGGATTTATACAAGAACAGCAGGCATGAATAGCACTCACGGGAGAAATTTGAGATCTCAAAAAGCGTACTCAGTGGCCTCTGGTGGATTTGCAAAAACAAAAACATACATCAGAATTTCGCAAGCTTAAACTCTAGTGTGACCGCATCAGTCATTATCTTCAGCAGGTGTGATGTGAAAACTAATGGCGGACAGCTGCTTCTCACTCAGGGCTGTTTTTGCTAATGAGGGAGAGGAGAGACTGTTACTAATGGGCGGGGCTTTCCCCCTCTGATGACATGTACAAAGGGAGAATGTCCATCAAGGTTTTTCTGCAGACTGTTTTATTGCAGACTGTTTTATTGCAGTTTTATTTGACTGCAGACTGATTTTTTTTTAAATTATTAAATAATTAATTACCTTTAGAGGCTAGCTGTATTCACACATTGTCATCTAAAGGTCACCTATGATGCAAATCATCGTTTGTAAGCTGTTTGGACAGAACTCTGTGTATGTACATAGTGTGTCCACTGTCATATTGGAGTGAAAAAAATCCAACAAGTTTCTTTTGTTAAATCTCCTGACATTAAAATAGGATCCAAATCCCAGTGATTTTGAGGCCCACAGCAGCGTGACTAAGGAGAGCGGTTTTCCCCACCCACCGAATTGACTGACAAGTGCCATGTTTCTATATAATCCACAGTACATTTCTTTTGAAAATAAACTGGGATTAAAAAAGTATTTGTTACAACTCTCCATGATTTGTATATATTTTATAAGTTTAAAACAGTTTTACAACAGAGTTTTGAATAAACTTCACCACAAATATATCAAATAAACTTTTTTTTACTAATTAGCTGTATTCCGGCTTCATTCGAGTTCATCTCTATCACTGACTGCTGTTTATCTGAAGTAACGGATGAGCAACTCAATTTCATTTAAATCACAGGCTACAAAGACAGCTACAATGTATTTAGACAACAAAATAGTTATATTCTGGAGGCTTTAATAAATTATCTGATGGGTATTTTGAGCTGAAACTTTACAGACACATTCTAGAGACACCAAAGGCTCATCTTACATCTTGTAAAAGGGGTAATAAATGTGCCCTTTAAAGGCTTTACTAGTTTAATCGGTCAAGTTATGGTATCATGACAATCTAAAATAATTTAATATAATAATATTATATTAAATTATTTTATAATAATAATATTCACCTTAAAATGTAGTTTTAAAAATTAGAAACTGCTTTTATTCTAGCTGAACAAAAAATAAATAAATAAAATAAAAATAAGACTTCCATTCATTCATTTTTCATTCATTTCATCAGGGGTAGCCACACCGGAATGAACCGCCAACTTCAAATAAGAAAAAATATTATTGGAAATACTGTGAAAAATTCTTTTTGAAAAAAAATATCCTGTTACACATCATTTGGGAAATATTTGAAAAAGAAAAATCTTGGAGGGCTAATCATTTTGACTACAACTGTCTGTCGAAATTATGGCTCAGACAGCATGGAGATTTGCTGGAGTAAAGGTCTTCAGAGGAGCACGGCTGTACACCTACGGTTCTCAACTTAACGAGCGAGTGGCAGGTTGATGAAAAGATGAATGGGCCCAGTCTATCTCCTTGACGCATCGCTGTCATACTAAAGCAGTCATACAGACACACTCTGAGTAGCGGGCAGGAACCTGAAAATGACCAGCTTTTTTTTTATTTTCAGGGCTTTTTCTTGGATTTCAAGACCATGTATTCAGACACTCTGAGCGCCAACATGAACTTTTTCTGAAAAGAACTTCCTTTTACATTTGCGGTGCTGACAACTTGTGGAGCCTGTACTTTGATAGTGGCTAAACAAAGTCAGGATTATTGGATTAGTTTTGAGTTGACAAAACAAAGCAGTGCAAGCGGACTTTTATTATCACCAGTGATCTAATCCTTGCAGATTGCTAGAGAACTACACATCTGTCACTGAACAGAACTACAATTACCATGATGCACCTCGCACACATAAACCAGTTCCTGATTCCCCCTGATTACAAACAAAGAGCTCATCATTGACTCATTACCAGGACTTTATATTCACCTCTCTCTCTCTATCTCTCTCTCTCACTCCCTCACACGCACACACACACGCACGCACGCATGCACACACACACACACACACACACACACACACACACACACACACACACACACACACACACACACGTTGCTGAGTTTTCTCATTAATGTTGTTTTGCTGCCTGCACTGACCATGTTTCTGATTATACTTCCAGATTACTTTTATGATTCTGTTTGCAACTCTTTGACTGTTGCCTACATGATCGTGTGCACATCGTGGCGTGACATCAGAAGCAAACAGCCAAACACATGGCTTGAAATTAAAATTAAATTAAATATTCTCAAGACAATCTGTGTTGTTCACAGATTAATTGATTAAACTATGAAGGATTAAAAAATATTTATAGAGCATGATAAAAACAGCTGTCCATGAAAAACATAGTTTGGACAATATGGACAATTTACAGTGCTTAATTCACCTGTACCGCATGTCTTTAAACTGTGGGGGAAACCGGAGCACTCGGAGGAAACCCACGCGAATGCAGGAAGAACATACAAAATCCACATAGAAACGCCAACTGACCCAGCCGAGGCTCAAACCCGTGACCTTCTTGCTGTGAGGCGACAGCCCTACCTACTGCGCCACTGCGTCACCCACAAAATAGTTTAATTAAACAGTTAAATCCATTAAAATAACAGTTTGGAAATCTAACATCTTTGGGAAGAGAATGAGGCTACATTTAAATTCAAACAACGTATTGGGCGGGAAATTACAAACTACAACGTTTCAACAAAATTTGATACTGTTCATGTTTCTCTTGATTTATGAACTTGTCCTATTTAATAAAAATTGATTTAATATTTTCTCACAACATATGAATTTGAGTGTACTAATTTTGATATAATATATAATGTAAAGCATCATATAGAAAATATTCAACTTCATTTAAAGGGCACCCATTATGAAAATCATCTTTCGTAAGTATAGTGTTCACTGTCATTTTGGAGTGATAGAAACACAATAAATCACAATAATTTCCTGACGTTAAAATAGGATCCAAATGCCTCCCGTTTTGAGGTCCAACACAACGTGACGTAGGAGTTTCCCCTCCCACCAAATTGATTGACAGCCACGAATTAACATGTCTCTGTAATAATCAGTGGCGGTTCTAGACCAGAGTAACTGGGGGGGCCGAGCAGGGGCCACTTGTACTTTTAGGGGGCACAATTTAACATACATCACAAACTATTTAAACAATTATTCAAAGTCGTTTTTAGGCATAACTCTGCAGTCTTCATAAACATTCATTCATTAATTTTCTTTCCAGCTTAGTCCCTTTAATAATCTGGGGTCACCACAGCGGAATGAACCACTAACTTATCCAGCATATGTTTTACGCAGCGGATGCCCTTCCAGCTGCACCCATCTCTGGGACAACATAAACAATTTAGCTTAACTAATTCACCTATACCACATGGTTTTGGACTGTGGGGGAAACCCGAGCACCCCGAGGAAACCCACGCCAACACGGGGAGAACATGCAAACTCCACACAGAAATGCCAACGAACCCAGCCAGGGCTTGAACCAGAGACCTTTTTGCTGTAAAGCGATTGTGCTACCCACTGCGCCACTGTGCTGCCCTGTCTTCATAAATAAGCTAATAACTTGAACTTGAAATAATCTTCCATGTTTATTTATTTGACAAGTTACTTTGTATTGTAGGATAACACATTTCTAACATTCAAGTACAGCAAGGCACATTTTTACACCTGTGAACTTTAACAGATTCAGTTAAAGACCATTTTTTTGCCCTCCCATTAATTTAAAATTGTGTTTCCCGAGTGATCTAAATTAAACCAAGGAGATTTTCACAGTATTTCCTATAAAACACAAATAATTCTTCTGGAGTCATAAATAGTCTTATTTTTATAGTTTATTTCTTCAATAAAAGCAGTTTTAATAATAAAAAAAAACAAGTCAGTTATTAGCTTCCTTAAGAAATATTTACTGTATATTTTACTGATTGTCTACACAACAAACCAGTTATACAATAACTTGACTAATTATTCCAACTTTCCTAGTTAACATAACCTAATTAATCTTTAAATTACACTTTAATCTAAATCAAAGACTGTACTTAAAGGGACTTTGTCTGAATACAACTATCTTGCTAAATAACTAGTAAAGTATTATGCACTAAATGGGAATTCAGTGTACTATGTCACCATGGGAAAGATAAAAAAGTAGTTATTAGAAATTAGTTATGTAAACTATTATGTTTAAAAACGTGTTGTAACAAATCATGTGTTGATGACTCGTGCTTTATGTCACGACTGAAATCAAAAACGAATGAAGGCAAAACCATACTTGGCAACCGGTACTTGCCAACCGTTTGTAAGTTCAAGACTGCATTTCTGAAGGTAAATCTATGTACACTCAATTACTGATTATTAATACCTCTGCATAGCCGAGGACTTCCTCTATTAACAGTTTTGAAATCGCTATTAAAAACAGAAGTCTAATATAATCAACAGTGGACATTTTGATAGTGTTTCACAACATGAACATGACTGAAGTTGAGTATTTTTATTACCTGTGTCAATTTGGGGGTTAACTTCTGACGAATGCGGGGAACTGAAGTCACACTGACAGAGAGAGCGAGAGAAAGAGCGCAAAAGCAGAGAGAGCGAGAGCATACGACTGCGCGCGGCACAGAGAGTGTGTGCCACCGATGGCTGATCTCGCTTCTTCGTGGCGTTTTGACACAAAAATATGCGTCCAAATTTAGGGGGGCCAAGCTTGTTGACACGGGGGCACCGGCCCCCCCTGGCCCCCCCCCTAGAACCGCCACTGGTAATAATGCTTATAAACATATCATCAAGACAGGAAATGTGTAGAGTAACTGGGATTAAAAAATCTTTATCACCACAGCCGTATGTCAGTACAATATAAAAGAAGGCGCTTCAATCCTGGTTTGTGGACATTAAAGCAGGTTTATTTTGTACATGAATCTAACGGATGTTCATGCAGCAGTATATATCAATGTGTATCCTTTCACATTTGCCGAGCAAAAACAGTGCAAAGCTGTGTGTGTGCCTGTTGTGTTTGTGTGTCTGTGTGTGCATGAACTTTGTAACAACATTGTGTGTGACTCATCGTTGCAGAAAGGCTTGAATTAACTCCACAACAAATTCATTAAATAGTCATTGAAAAGTTCATACTGTAGTATTTCTCACAAACATTAGGTGAGATCTGCTTCATGTCTGTCACTGTGCTGTTTATCTGACGCAGCCGGAGAAAGTGATTAATAAAATCATGATACCTACACCCAGGATTGATGTAAACTTGCTTTGAAACTGAATTAATCTGGCTTTATAATACTGGAACAGGTGTTTTTTTGTTTTTTGTTTTTTTTTTCTTAAGCAATCACACATATTGTAAATTTTGGACAAAAAAACCCAAAAGTTTGCTTTGATGCACTGCAGAACAGCTGGTGACCAGTGACTTTGTGTTTTATTTTTTTAATAGTTGTGCAAAATTCTCAATCAATTTTTGTTCTGATGCAAATGATGAAGGATAAATCAGATGAGTACAGATGTCTCTTTAAATGTTTTATTTTTATCTTGGAGTTTTGGCCCATTGCTTTTGGGAAATAAAATAGTTAGCGAAAATAATATATTTTTTAAAAAAGCTCAGAAAAGCTTTAATAAACAAGACAAAATTGTCATTTGAACCACAAATAACTTATTTATTAACAAAATCCCACTCAGTTTGCAAAAAACAGAACATGAATGCTCAACTTTAATCATTACAGCTGGCCTAAACCATAACTTTGATAATCTGATAACCTACAATATTTTCACACTAAAAATATTCATAGGTCTTCTTCAATCCTTCTTCAATCCAACACTTAAAAATCTCTGAAAACTCAAAAAATCAACATTTTACAGTGCTTAAACCAACCTTGGGTCATGAAACTCTAATCCAGAGACACAGAGTGTGAAAGGACGATTGTCACAATAATAAAATGTGTGTAACACTTTACAATAAGGTTCATTAATTAATGCATTTAATAACATGAACTAATCATGAACAACACATGTACAGCATTTATTAATCATAATTGAACATTTACTAATGCATTATTAACATCTAAGTCCATGCTTGTTAACTTTAGTTAATGCACCATGAGTTAACATGAAGTTACATTGAACTACTGTATTTTCATAAACTAACGTTAACTAGCATGAACAAATACAGTAGTAAATGTATTGTTCATTGTTTGTTCATGTTAGTAAATGCATTAACCAACATAAGCTAATGAATCTTATTGTAAAGTGTGACCAAAATGTTTTTTTCTTTCTTTTTTTTTTGTGCTTGTTTTTTTCCTTTTATTCCTAAAGCAAAGTTATAGGTTATAAAATTGAGGTGTAGAAAAAGAGAACAGCTAGAACACTGTCACACAGACAGGTAAGGCATGCCTCTATTGCAGCAAAACACATTTATATTGAGATCCTGGTCTGACAGAGGCCAGACTACCTGACATCCTTATGAACATACAAGTCATCAGCAGATAGTGTCGGTCATTGTCTTATGAAAATGAAATGTCAGATAGTCAAAGACAGATGAGGGATACTTTATAGAGATTTATGTTTTATTTAAATGACTAGAACTTGGTGTCAAGTTTTCTTCAAAACTATTTTTACTCAGAAAAAGTAAATTTCATAATTATTTACAAATATATAACATTGAATAAAACATTTTACAATTAGAAACTCTAAAATAGCATTTTTTTGTAAAATACACCGTAAAAAGTATCTGTTATTTAACAGTTTTTGTATTTTGTGATTCATATTCTGTTTATTTTACAGTTGTACAGTAAATTGCATTATGAGACTTGATCTCTGCTCTGTCCACTTTTGATGTTAAAAATTCAACTCTACAGTTTAACAAAGTGACTTTTATTGACATTTTAGTAGTTTGAAATAATATAATGTTTAATAAATAATACAAAAAGAAATAGTCCATTAAATAACACAAAATGTACTGGCAGTATAACAACGTTTGTGTAGCGTAACATACAACACCAACCCAAACAATATTTAATAATTTCTTCTAAATTTTTTTTATTTTTTTAATAATTTTAAATAACTTTTCAAGATTAAAAGTTGTTGGAAGAAAGTTCAAGGTCTCGTAATTGGATTCAAAACCATAAATAAATGGGAGAAAATAAAAACATGAAGATAAAGAAAACTGCTATTTCTCTGATTTTTTACTATTTTTTTTTTTTACATACGGATAGGATTAGTATACAATTTATTCATCTTATTAAATAAAAAAAAAATGCATTAAGGATTGTTGAGATAAAATCAGTTTTAATAAAAATTCTGAATATATTTGTAATAATATTAAAAACCTCAGCAAGTTTATCTCCCATTTTGTTTCTCTCACATTTGTGAGTTAAAATTACTACTGCAAATTAATATCTCACAATATTCTTCTAATCTCAAAATGTCTATATTTGTTTATGTCTTGGAATTTTGGAAACTTAGTTGGCAATTAAAATTTCACAATTGTTTTTTTCTCTACGAAGAAGTTTATGTTTAAATCTTGTAATCTTTAACATGTAATTTTATATAACTTACAAATTCACTGATGCTAAATCTCACACTTATGTAAGATACATTTACAGTGAATTTTCTTTGAATTGTAAGTTTATATCTTTTACAATTTGCAGTTTTAAATTCACAACTGAGACTTTTCTTTGATTTCTTTTATTAAGAATTTATCACAAAATTAAAAAAAAAAGATTTACAATTTTTTGGTGGTTGTAAACAATTTATTTGGGCTAAATATGAACAAGCAAATTAAGTTGAGCAATACTAAACTTAATTTGATTGTTTAAATTCAACCCAAATAAATTGTTTGCAACAATTTTTGCAGACATAATTTTTTTCAATGGATTGATTTCTGCATTAAATGATTGAATTAAATTAGTTGAATTAAATGTAGTCATGTTCAACTTAAATTGTTTGCTTAAACTCAGCCCAAATAAATTGTTTACAGCCACTTAATGTAAAAAAAATTGTAAATCTAAGGAATCATCTTTGAATCATTTTTTTAATGCAATTAACACAAATAAAAAAAGACGAAAGTCAGAACTTCAAGAATTGAATTAAATTAAGTCAGAATTCTACTTTTATCTCTTTAAATATTAAGTTGCAATTTATTATTATTATAATGTAGTGAAACATGACTACATATTAATTTTCAAAAGTAAATATTTACTTTCATTACTGACACATTCAGAAAGGCACTTATTTATATATCATTTTTACGTCATAAAAAGTCAAATAAGCCAACTATTTTAAACAAGCAGCAATATAATGATCATTCCTAATGTCAAATTCCCCAATTGACTCTTTTCTGCATGACTGATTTTAATTCGTATAAGCTATTTTTTGCTTGACATTTCTAAATTGATCTGTTTCTACATGAGTAGTTTTAATTCATATAAGCTATTTTTGCCTGAGTAATTTTCTGTCAAAGTGCTTTGGCGCAAGTTAAAGTCTCAGCTACTTTTTTCCCCATATTGGTCTGCCAGGTGGATTCAGAGAGGGTTAATCTTCACCCCCTATGACTGACACACACACACACACACTGTACCCCTCATCTGCTGCCCACCAAAATGCCAGCTGTCAGTTAATGACGAGAAGCTCAAATTCATGGCATCACCAGGGGTTGTCCTTCTGGCCTACGCTCAGTATGCTGCTGCTATGACGTGATTTATGAAGACTGTGGTCATCAGTGCTTTTTTTTGCCTTTTTGTTGTCACAGTATTTCCTACAGTGCCCCCTCACTAATGACATCATGCATTATGGTCGGATGATTATTCTCCTTAAGTAACCACATTACTAAATTATGTGTTCTACAGTTATGTAAAATAGTAATTATTTGGTTTATATAATCTAAAGCTGATGGTTCATGGCCTCAAAATGGGTCACAAACTCCACTGTAAATTATATATCACTAGTTCAGAATTATGTACAATCAATGGTCATTACTGCAAATTATTACACGACTCTCAGGACCAATTGATTGTGATTGGTCAGTCATGCAGGTTTATTCAACATATAATGATCAGGCAACACAGGTCATACGACAGGTGAATGGTCAGTACAGGCAGCAAGCTACATGGGCAAACAAAACAGAGCGAGGGTCAAAGCAAGGCAAAGAAAACTCGTAATGTTTACAGTACCGACAAACAAGACTCAGCACTGATGCATGTGTGTGCTGTTTAAATAGTTCTTGTAATCAGTCTTTGACAATCCACCGGCTGTGTTTGTGTGTAATCAATCGTGATCCGGAACAGGTATGTGTGGTGCATGACAGTAAATGCAATTGTAGTCCATGTAATGGCAGATTTGTAGTCCGTTAGCGATCTATAGCCGCTAGATTATTGATAATCATAACACATTCATTCATTAATTTTGAATTGGCTTAGACTATTTCAAAGGTTGCCACAGCAGAATAAGCAACTATTTTGCATGTGTTTTACACAGCAGATGCTCTTCCAACCGCAACTCAGTACTAGAAAACACCCATACACACTCCAGTCAATTTAGTTAATCCAATTCACCTATAGTACATTTCTTTGGACTGTGGGGGAAACCAGAGCACTCGAAGGAAACCCATGCCAACACGGAGAGAACATGCAAACTCTACACAGAAATGCCAACTGACCCAGCCGGGACTCAAAGCCACTGTGCTGTCTGTACAAACATCGGCTGACATAACAAATTCAAAACTTATAAATAGACAAAACGATTCTAAACTTGAGCTGTCAGACGTTTAACAATAGTCTAATATATAGTCATTAAATAGATAGGTATAATTGACAGCACATGAAGACCCTATCCCAATTCTATTTTTGTACCCCTCCACTTCCCGCTGACCCTTACAACTGAGGGTTAAGGGGAATGGCTTCAAAAATTACCCCTAAGAATTGGGATAGCACTACAGCACCTGCACACGTCATCATTAGGGTTGGGCCGATACACGATGCCATCTTCCATCACCGAAGGACAATAGACAACACGATGCTGAGCCCGCATCGCTGATCCTCCACCCCGGCCCCGTTGCAAACCCGCTCACGAAAAATACACACAAGGCCCTGTTTACACTAATACGTCTTATTAAAATGGCATTTATGAACGAAAATGATCCACGTCCACACAGTGTTCATCACATCACGTGATCACACAGACACAGACACAACCACAGCCACGCACACACACACACAACCACAGCCACAGACACACACACACAGCCAGGCGTTCCTCTGAGCTCCAAAGAGCAGTGCACGTGGGACAGTTTATCAAGGATGTACCACTGGATTGCGCATCACTATAATTGTTAAGCGTGATATTTAACTAATCTTGTCTCTATTTAACAACACTTTGGTCTTTTGAATCTATTAGGTAACGTGTCACAGCAGCTGTACAGTGCTTCAATCTTTCACTTTCACACTTGTACTTAGTAATTTAAGTGAAAACCTCAGATACTGTTGGTTGTGCACCTTTTTTACCGACCAACCTCCTGCAGAAAAAGTGATTGACAGGTGGTCATTTGTGTGCAACTTATCTTTATTCATTTACGATTTGTTTATGGGTAAAACAAAGACCATGCGTGTCAGGTAGTTAAAACGGTAGGCTACAAATAATTAATTTGTTAGGAATTATTTAGTTATTCATAAATAATTAATTCAACTCCGCCTATGATGACGATGCCATCGCCCATCGCGATGTTTCACATTAGACATTGTACGATGCCATATTGGTCGACATCGCCCAACCCTAGTCATGATATGTCATTGCCATCTCTTGCTTCATATGAGATCAGTGGATTGCGACTGCTGTAGTTATTCCAGTTGTGCTATTTTTTGGTGTTTATCATCAGGAGATCACTAAAGGCATATATTATGTCTTCATAACGATCTAATGTGCCAATTAGATCGTAACTATACTGTGCATTTATACAGTGGCCATACTCATCTATGTAAACACACCAAAACAACATTAACATGATAGCAGACACTGTAAAAAGCTCATTGACAGCCACTAGACTTTTCTGACAGGGTATTCCAGTGTCATCAAGTGTCAGAATGTTGTGGGATTGCTGTACAGAAGTTATTATTAAGGATTATAGATCAGGAATAGATTGCAAAATTTAGCGTTTTTTTTTTTTTTTTTTTTTAAAGCATGATGGTAAAACATGAATGCGGTTATGAATATATTAAAACATGCGTTTGTTTGTTGTAAAAATTTGTTATAACGACAAAAAAAATAAATACCAATTTGTGGATCTCCTTACTCCTTACTTGCAGTTGTGGCTGGTGTATTATGGAAAATTTCTCTTACCCCTGGTTTCGAGTGTGGTCCTGGAAAATCTTCGTTTGAAGGGGTGTATACCCCTTGTCCTTAGCCCTTCGCCTTCAAGCTAAAGAGAATTGGACCACCACTACCCCTTCACGGGCACATGCAAAACGAGGGGTAGGGGTAAGGGGTAGAACTGGGATTGGGCAGAAGTCTGTTTAATCTGTCTATTTGATGACTACTTTAGACATCTATTTTAACTGACAGCACTAATTTTGACTTGTTTTAGTCTAGAGGTCTTTATTTGGGTGTCTATTAGATGTCATTTAAACCCAAATTTGCTTGGTGGGCAAAGTACCCCCTGTCCTTGTTGTGAAAGCTTGCTAAAAATTATAGCCAGGGGCTTTTATATTAAAAACTCTCTTTCGCTCAAATACCAGCCCTTCATAATCACAATCTAATCATTGCTGGGACACCACTGCGGACCCTTGACAAATCACTCACGCATGTCAACAGAGACTCAGAGCAGTCAGATCTACAAAATGAGTCGTAAGAGTGATTGATTGCTTGTGAAGGTAAATGGAAACTGAAATCTTCACTTTCTACAACACAATTATTCTCCTGTAGTGCAATGTAGTGTGTGTGTGCAGCTTTTGACACAATCCCTCTGATCCTGCTGTGGTTAATGGTGTTATCTAATGCAAATCGAGGCCGGAGAGCATTAAGGCAGTGATTCAGCCCTCTTCATACACTAATGATGCTCTACCTTCCGTCCATGTAATTCTGTCACGCTCCCTCTTTCATAATTTCTCCCTTACTGTCAAATAATCCACAACGGAAGAGAGAATGAGGGAGACAGGAATGACGCAGTGATGGAGCTAGACAAATTGTAATGATACAACAGGGCAGATGTATGAGAGATACTGTAATTTCTGTGATAAAATAGTACTGCGTGATACAGTGACCACAGACAGAGAGCATGAGACTGGCAGAAGAAAAGGACATCAAGATACAGTGGAGGACCGTGTTAGATTGTGATTCGTCCCGCTTTATGGTGATTGATTCAGTGCTCAGAGGGAGCGACAGACCGATAGATGATACCAAACATTGATGTGTTCAAATGAAGGGAATGCCACTTACTGTACCTCTGAGGTGGACATTATCAAAAAAAAAGGACAAACAGGGTTCCCACTTACCAAATATAAAATTCCCTTTACTTTTCCTGGACTTTCACTGACTAAAAAGCTGAATTTCAATGACATCTAATGAATGGAAAAACAAGCTGCTGTCGAGCTTATACAGTATATTATGAATATAATATTAAAATAATATGTCAACACAACATGATTTTAAAATGATATGTCTAAACAACATGATATTAAAATAATATGTCAAAACAACATGATATTAAAATGGTTTTAGCTCGACAATCTTAGCATGACTTTAATAGCCACTATGAGGACAACAATAGATAATTTACCTCAGATTCGGAAAATATACTGTACATGGCTATGGGAATGAATGGGAATTAAATTAAAAAACGATTTAGCCAATAATTTAATAGCATTTTGACATATTTAAAAAAAAAACATTTTGAAAACATGCTTTAAAATCTTTGGGGATAAGTTCCAACAAAATACCATTAAAATGTCAACCGTGTAATGGACTACAAAATCGTGTTTGTGCTGATGACATTAAGAGTGGCATTGCCAACTAGGCCTGGCAGTGTTTTTAGAAATGTCTTTGGATCATTCAGAGATTGTTTTGACAATATTGCCTTTATGCACAGCTTTATAAAAGCAAATACATAACTGAAGAACTGTTCTTTGGGAAACCGAAAATGGCTCTTATATTACATCACTTTGAAACACCTTGAATTCTTTCATCTTCAGGGTGATCTTTAAAAGGACATTTTAGATGTCTGTGTTAGTATTAAATTTGTCATCCTTTATAGTTTCATTTTATTTAACTTCCGTTGATTTGATTGGTTTAAATTCATTTTAATGAATTTATTTAAATTGTTTTAGGTTTAGATGTATTTATTTTCATACAAGGGGTGACACAGTGGCTCAGTTGTTAGCACTGTCGCTTCACAGCAAGAAAGTAACTGGTTTGGGTCCCGGCTGGATCAGTTGGCATTACTGTGTGAAGTTTGCATGCTCTCCCCATGTCCACGTGGGTCTCCTCGAGGTGTTCCAGTTTCCCCCATCTGCGCTATAAGTGAATTGGAAAAACAAAATTGGCTGTATGTATGTGTGTGTAAATGAGGGAGTGCATGGCTTTTTCCCAGTACTGAGATGGAAGGGTATCTGTTGTGTAAAACATATGCCAGAATAGTTGGTGATTCATTCCGCTGTCGCAACCCCTGCTAAATAAAAGACTAAGCTGAAAGAAAATTAATGAATGAATATTTTTATGCAATGTACACTAAAATAAAATTTTGCAACTAGCAAAATAATCAACACAGGCTCAATGAAAATACCTGCCTCAGCCTACATTTTTGCAAAATATAATATCCATTGCTCTGGGTACTTTTTGTTGCATATTTCTGATGACAAATCCACTAGAGAGTGTTGTCTAAACATTTGCAAATGCTAAATACACATTTTGATATATGTGTCTTATTTTGCACTTCAACAAAAAATTGAAGCTTGTCATAATGAATAATAGTGTTTTCAAAAGCAAACGTAAGAGAAAGTTCGTCACAGACACATTGTTTTACTTTGATTTACATTGCTTTTATCTCTTTTATGAAACTCTGCTTCACTCAAATGCTTTTTATTCGATAAGAAAAGATGCGCATAAACTATGACAGAAACACTTTTACCAAACAAATTCCAGTGTGTGCAATTAAAAAAGTCATGTGATTTTGTTATAAGAGATCATGTGATGATAAAAATGTGTGCGAATGGACAAACCAGCAGGCTGAGCACACTGTAGAACATCTGAAATATTGTTTTGGTCATTTTAAATGGTCTTAACCATCTCAGTAGTGTTATTATATTATTAATGATCTCCAGAATCAAGAGTGCCTGTGCTCCATGTCTCACACCTTCAAACACCACAACGCGTTCACTGTGTGTCAGGATTGCCTTGTGAAGTGCAAGTCATTTATTAAATGGAGAAAAGATTCACGCAGTTTCTCCTACGACAGCAAATTCTGTTTTCACTGTAGATATTTGGCGCCAGTTAATTAGGAAGTGACGACTTTGTTCTCACGTCTTTTATACGAAACATAGCTAATGTGAGCTACTAAGCAAACTGACCACACCAGAAAAGTTGTCAATATGGAAATAGAAAGGTGAAGCAAATGTATTAGATTACAAATGATTACACGCTTGTAACCTAGACTCTAGATTAAAAATGACGTCCCCACCAGTATCCATCTATTATTGAAATGTCCCCACCAATAATTTAATTCACTTAAAAAAAATTTCGCTGTCAGTAACATGACGAAAGGGTTAAATCACATCTCTCCTCTAGTCGCATATGAACATTGTGATTGGCTCTGCCTTTCCCTGCTGTCATGTGAGAGCCCATAGCAGTTCAGATACAAGCAGAGCCAAAACAATTGCGCAGGATAATTTTCCATGCAAGAAGGTGTGTGAGGTGTGTGACACACACAAGTGGGCATGGCAGCCGCATAAAAAAAAAAAAACAAAGTGAACATAAGGAGCTTTTTTCAATGAAAAGTGTAAGTCAAGCACATAAACTCAAGTTTGCTACGGAATAAGTCTATCATAATAGTGCTGCCCGTGTTTTCCTCCGCTTTAACGCACAGTCTATCGTTATAGCAGGCTGACAGTCTGCATAATATGCCCTAAAAGCTAACTGCAGAATAAACAGTTAAATGTATATACAGTTTAAGTCAGAATTATTAGCCCCCCTTTGAATTTTTTTTCCTTTTTAAATGTTTCCCAAATTATATTTAACAGAGCAAGGAAATTTTCACAGTATGTCTAATAACATTTTTTCTTCAAGAGAAAGTCTTATTTGTTTTATTTTGGCAAGAATAAAAGCAGTTTTTGATTTTTTAAACAACATTTTAAGGACAAAATTATTAGCCCCTTTAAGCTATTTTTTTTTCCAATAATCTACAGAACAAACCATTGTTATACAATAACTTGCCTAATTACCCTAACCTGCAGTTAACCTAATAAACCTTTAAATGTCACTTTAAGCTGTATAGAAGTGTCTTGAAAAATATCTAGTCAAATATTATCTACTATCATCATGGCAAAGATAAAATAAATCAGTTATTAGAAATGAGTTATTAAAACTACTATATTTAGAAATGTGTTGAAAAAATCTTCTCTCCATTAAACAGAAATTGGGGAAAAAAATAAACATGTGGGCTAATAAATCAGGGGGCTGATAATTCTGACTTCAACTATATATATTTATATATATATATATATATATATATATATATATATATATATATATATATATATATATATATATATATATACAGTATATATATATATATATATATATATATATATATATATATATATATATATATATATATATATATATATACATACACACACACACACACACACACACACTGTTAAGTTGTTTTGTGGTATTTATTTGGTGCTGTGCAAATAATTGCACAGCAATCATCTTTTATTGTTAAGTCAAATCCTTTAAATCCTAATAACTAATAACTTATATTAATAATGTGTAAATATTATTAGTGTGAAAAGGAATAAAAGCTGTTGGTGTCATACTTCCCTGTAGCATTCATTTTACCAAGTAAAATATGTGAAAGTTAATTTGTGCAGTTTCAAAAAAACACATGGTTCCAATAAGTATGATTACTACTACTAAAATATTTATACAAAACTAATGAAATGAAATTATTATCTTGAAAAGAACTATCTGAAGGTATTTGTATACCTACCTTAGCATAATTGCCCTTTGAAATATTAGAAAATAATGCACTCTCCTAGCATCAATTACTCCTACTATTATTATAATCCAGTTATCGTAACTGGAATGCAAAAAACATCACCATCCAAGATCTGTTTTCTAATACCTATTTTTCAGATAAGAGAAATTATGTGTCATGATGCAAAATGACCTCACAACACAGCACTTGCAACTGCACGAGGCAGTCAGCCTTTAATACATGTGCAATATTATGCACTATAAGCATATAGGGTCCATTTGGCAAGCAATAATTTCTGTAACAAATCAGTAGCAGGAAAAAAAGGCCAGTTGTCCTGGAGAAAACAGCAATGATTCATGAGGCCTGTTTAGCAAACATGAAGCTCACTTCACTGAGATTGCTTCATATTTCTCGCCAGAATCTCAAAAATGAATCTCACCGCAGACCATGGGAATAATGCGTTTTTAATCTGCGCTAGTAATTGATAGTTTGGTTCACTTGCGTCTGGGTTTGTGCATCTGAACCATCGCAGGTAAGGCACTGAATGGGTAATTAAAGCAGGTGTCAGGTGGATGATGCATGTTCCATTAATCCTCCTCCTCATCTTTAGATCAGCCCATTTATCTTAACCAAGACAAGCAGTAAAACTCTTTCACGCAGCTGCAGGAAGCCAATGCAAGGCCCTGTATATGAACAAGACAGACTCCACTGACCAATTGAATTATTAAAAGATATTCGTGTACTGTAAATGGACTGTCTCACTGCAGTCTAGACACAGGGAAAAATGTGTAAATCATGAATAAGAGAAAAGCATCATGTGGTAGAATCCAACATTGTATCAGCGTTATGAGAACAAATCACAGTTGTCCGTGTGAAGACGTGTTGTTCTTGTAATGTTCTAACAACTCAGATAAGCAGTCTGTTATCTACTTCACTATGCTGAAGGAACATGGCGGCTGGACAGAAGAATAATGAGGTGCTTACATCTCCTGAAGTCTTGGTCTCTAGTACTAACTAACACATATACTAGAAAGAGACACACTGAAAGTAGACGCAGGAGACAAAAGTGCACCTATTTGAATGATTCTTGATTTTGTTTTGAGGGTCTCTTATAGAACAGGGGGCTGTTTCCTAAAAGTTGTTTAGAAAAGCATGGATTAAAGTAAAAAAAAAAAAAACTGACTTCAATGACCCGAACGAAAAGCCCACGCTTAAATTGGTTCCATAACAGCAAGTTGAAGATCATTTGATCTAACTAATCTGAGTTCTGTTCACAGTAAATAGTCTAGATAACTACTCGTACACGATACTGTCGAGAATCTTAAAGGTTGTTTATAGATGCATCGGTTATGTTCTGTGCTACTATGGCAACTACGATGAAAGAAAGGGCTCTGGAATGAGACAGCTATGTTCACAGTGAGTGATCCGCATTTGTTGTTGGAGATCAAACATATAGTAATTTAAGCATAATAATCAAAAATGATGCATAACAACAATGCAAGAAAAAAAATGCAGATTGTCTCATTAGGCTACATATTTAAAAAAAAAAAAAAAAGAATAATTAAAATATAAGCCATTATTTAGGCCGATTCACGTTAAATTATATATTTGTCATGATACATTGAAATTGTGCTTGCGTGCATGCGAAAGAGAATAGGAGCTTACAGTGAAGTCTTGTTTGCAAGAAAAAGTTTTAATACATTGCAGGCTCACTGTAACCTTCATTAAGTTATCTTACGTTAAGCGCATTAAGTTTGAAATAATGGCTACAACAACCCATACACGCACAAGTGGTGGGATTTTTAATTTGTTCTGTAAAAAGAAAAAAATTTGCATGTCAACATGAAAACACAAAACTATGATGAAGTGCTGTTAAGAGAATGCCAAAGCAAACAGTGACAGTATAACCCCTAAGCAAATAGCCATGTTGGCCAATAAGAAGCCTGATGTCTGATACCCAAACGGTTTGAATGACATGTTCCCTGGAAACGGTGTGCAATGCGGTTTGAGATTTCATTAAAACGTCAGCCCAATCAGAAACAACGTGTATAAAAACAGATGCTATTAAAGAGACAGCTTGTGAGCACAAGAATAAGTAACTGTTTGCACATTTATTTACATTAAACTTTTATAGAAGTTTAGACTGTGTAAATATATTATAGTAATTGCAATTACTTTTATCTATATAATTTATTTAATAAGGTGTGCTATAAAGACTAATTAATGTGAAAAAAAGAACTTTATACACTCATCAGTCACTTTATTAGGTACACCTTACTAGTACCGGGTTGGACCCCCTTTTGCCTTCAGAACTGCCTTGATCCTTCGTGGCATAGATTTAACAAGGTACTGGAAATATTCCTCAGAGATTTTGCTCCATATTGACATGATAGCATCAAGCAGTTGCTGCAGATTTGTCAGCTGCAAATCCATGATGCGAATCTCCCATTCCACCACATCCCAATGGTGCTCTAATGGATTGACTTTGGTGACTGTGGAGGCCATTTGATTACAGTAAACTCATTGTCATGATTGAGAAACCAGTCTAAGATTGTTCGCGCTTTATGACATGACACGCTACCCTGCTGGAAGTATAGCCATCAGAAGATGGGTACACTGTGGTCATAAAGGAAGCAGTTAGACTTGTGTACCTAATAAAGTGGCCTGTGAGTATAGATATTTTTAATTTTGCGATTGAATTATGGAGTATCTCCATAAACTTTTACTTCTCTGATTATATAATGATACACATTATATCATTGTCCAGATTTGTAACATCAATAAGCCTAATACAGACAATACAAAAAAACGAGATCATACAGCACTTTCTCAGAGGGTAATGCATTATCCTTCACCTGAAATGTTTATATTTTATCCTGAAATGCGAGGTAAATATTGCATCACAATAATTAGTTCCCATTTCCATTCACTTACTTGTCCTCTTTTATTCTGGATGGCAAGGACAGTGATTGTTACATCGAGCACATTGTGCAGTATTAAACACATATTTACATCAATTTCATCTGACTACGAAAATTTTTCATTAGGAAAAAAAGAGAACAAAAATGACTTCTCAGCTGTCAAAGTTCCAATGCTAAGGGTCATGAGAACACTGTGTTCAAAGCACCACAGTTCCCAAAAAAACATTTTGCCACAATTTGTAATGTTTTGGTGGCTCAATCCAGCCCTGACATCGAACAAAGAAGATAACAGAGAGCACTCTGACGTCTAATCCAAAATCTCAGGTTTCACCAGCCACATGACAGCACTGCAAGCAGAGTTTCTGCAAATCTTCATCTTGGCTGGAGTTTTCCAAAAGGTTTGGTTGCAGTGACCTGATACTTTGTTTGCGTATGAACGAACAGCTAAACCACATAGAAAAAGCAGAGGTTTTGAGAGTGCCTCTGTTTGAGTGGACAGGGCCTGAAAGTTTGAGGATTAAAGTTTTAATCTGAGATAGACAGAAATAATTAGTATGATGGTATAAAAATAGATTTAAATTTTATGTTAGCATAATTAGCATATTGTAATGATTTATAGGGTACAACGGCCATTAGTAGCATTTTAACACATTCTTAACATTAAATGGCTTGTGCTTGTACCTAGCAAGTAATGAATTTGCATACTACTAGCATGTTTCTAGCATGTTGTTAGCATGGCTAACACATGTCTAGCATAAATTAGCAAGTTGATAGAATATTTCTAAGATGTTTAGCATGTTGCTCCTACAGTATACTTTAACACTATGTTAGCATATATAGGTATATTGCTACGATGTTCTTGGAGCCATAAAATGGTTGGATGCTGAATGACAACTTTTAAAAATGTTAAAAGGAAATAATATGCTGTTAAAATGTTTCTAGCATGCTTAGCTATTTGTTTAAATGACATGTTGCTAGCAATGCAAGAATCTGCACATTGCTAAAATGGTTTTAGCATGTTTAACATGCTGTTACTATTTGAATTGATTATTGATATTTTACATTCACAAAAAAGCTACATTACATTACAAAAAAAAAAAAAAAATATATATATATATATATATATATATATATATATATATATATATATATATATATATATGTATATATATATATATATATATATATATATATATATATATATATATATATATATATGTGTGTATATATATATATATATATATATATATATATATATATATATATATATATATATATATATATACAGTTGTAGTCAGAATTATTATCCTCCCTGAATTATTAGACTGCTTGTTTATTTTTTCCCCAATTTCTGTTTAACGGAGAGAAGATTTTTCAACACATTTTTAAGCATAATAGTTTTACTAACTCATTTCTAATAACTGATTTATTTTATCTTTGACATGATGACAGTAAATAATATTTTACTGGATATTTTTCAAGACACTTCTATACAGCTTAAAGTGACATTTAAAGGCTTAACTAGGTTAATTAAGTTAACTAGGCAGGTTAGGGTAATAAGGCAAGTTATTGTATAACGATGGTTTGTTCTGTAGATTATCGAGAAAAAATATAGCTTAAAGGGGCTAATAATTTTAATAATTTTCCTAAAATGGTTTTAAAATAATCAAAAACTGCTTTTATTGTAGCTAAAATAAAACAATAAGACTTGAGTAAAAAATATTATCAGACATACTGTGAAAACTCCCTTGCTCTGTTAAACATCATATGGAAAATATTTAAAAAAGAAGAAAAGAATTCGAAGGGGGCTAATCATTTTCTTTTTGGAAATTGCTGTTCAGGTGTACCTTAATCTATATGTGAATTGCTGCCATTATTAACATTTAACAGTGTACATTTTAGGCCTACTACAAAATGACATTTTTCACGAAACGCGATATCCGCCAGACCAGTTTCTTTATAAAGTGCTCCAAGTTTGCTCATTGATTTAGCGATAGAGGATGAAGCCTTCAACTTCACAAAAATGTATAAAAACGCTACAAAAGTGGACCAGAGTAGGATACTTCTGCGTACTCGGTGACACCGCAGCTCTGATCATACAGGTTTGGTTTTCAGCAGAGGTGTGAAGGAGCCACCCTCCACTCTCTCTATAATAAGCTACAAGCCGTTTATCTAACTAACTTAATCTCACTTATCTAACAAAACATTGATTTACTAGCTTTTCTTAATGGTATTACTGTAGTAAAATAAAATATAGCTTAAGGTGGATATATAGCGTTTTGCAAAAAAAGTCATGTTATGTTATGTTGTGTAGCTACATTCTGACCAATTCTAACTCAGAATCTTATTGTTATTAATTAATCCTTGAATATATTATTCCATATTATTCCATATATTTAGGATGTATAGTTTTTTTAACCAATTTAAGATGCTTGACAATGTTAAGATTAATGTGTTGCATTTTGGCATGGTTTTTTACTTATTTATGAACTATTTATGGACATGAAATTAAATAAAAAATATCCTGTATTTGAAAATATTGTGTTTCTGTCCTTCACTTTGCTCAAGTGATAGTTTGATGTACAAAAATTGTGAGTGAACTTGACTGTTGATGTCTTAAATTCTAATGTCAAATAACCAACATTTTTTTAAATGGATATATCTCCTTTTGCAATATTTATTAATTTATTTAAAAATATATAATAAATGATATATTAATAAATTATAAAATTACATACAGAGCACCCGGAGGAAACCCACGCTAACACGAGGAGAACATGCCAGCTCCACACAGAAATGCCAACTGACCCAGTTGAGGCTTAAACCAGCAACCTTCTTGCTGTGAAACGATTGTGCTACCCCCTTCGCCATCGCCCTATAACTTATTGTTCCAAACTAGAAAAAAAGTAAATTTGTTCAACTGCATTGACAGAGTTGACATTAAAGTCCAACAGTGCAATTTAAAAGTGTAAATAAACTCTTGTCATTTAATTGTGACTTTTTACAGTGTGTATTAAATATAATATGCAGAAAGTATAATAGGGGCACTTTAAGTGTCTCATAACCTTGAACACTGACCACTGTGAGTGCTATAATGAAGCAAAGACACAATGAGTGATGTTCTCCTGTTTGCTGCATGACAGATCCAATCTAACGTGATCAATAAAAGCGGTTCAATGAAAAGCACTGAATAAAAATGATGACAGATTTCATGAATACATGGCAGGACTGCAATTATCACCTCACAATTCATTATTGCACTTTTCTTTTTTTTATTTCTTTTTTTTATTTATTTATTTTTTGTTGGTTTTGATTTTATATTCCACACAACAAAGGGAATAATATTTAAATTTTTTATCTAAATTTAACATATTTACTTCTTCAGATTTGGTTCTTTCTTCTCAGAAGGTGAGATGAGCGGATGTTGCGATATATTCTTTGTGCTGGTCAGACATTGCTCATTGTGTTCATCTGAATACACCTCATCTGCTATCCCAGCAAAATGGGTCAGAGTGATATATGATCGTACAATGTGAAAGAACGGCGCCTACCTTTCCTCTTTCTGTCGCTCTTCTGCCTTTTGTTTTCTGCTTTGTTATAGAGTTCTCATCCATTTTGTGGCTTTGATAGAATTTGATTATTGTGTATATAATGTAATGCTTTTATTTATAGCAATCAAGTAAAATTTATTTATTAAACAAGCATTCAAATTCTTATTAGCTTGAAAAATCTGGCCTGCATGTGGCACTTCTGGCTTCTAATGTTTTGAACTAAGATTAAATCAGCTTTTATATCTTGGTTCAGCCTTTTTTCTTTGTCTTTGTTTTTTTCTCTCTCTCTCTCTCTCTCTTTTTCTCTTTGTGTACATTTGCTGTCTGCCAGTGCAGTCTCTGCGGTCAGGCTTGACTACATCTCTGATATACTTGTTTTTTCATGTTTCTGTTTTTGCTGTATTGACTGTCATTTTATTGATGTGCATGTATCTGACCAGCAGCTATGGGCCTCTCCTCACATCCCACTGGGTTTATATCAATTCATTCACATCCAGATGTCAGATGCACACACAGCAGGAGCACACCTGGACTCACACAGCTGGTTTGTTTTGTGTGAAACTGTTTGTGTGTTGCTTGAATAACAAGAAAAAAATATACAAGTAAAGTACATATATATATGTACATGAACATGCATTTCCAAATGAATAGGGCAGAACTTGATTTTGTCTAATGGGATTGATTGGACGGTTGATGTTTGCTGTTGGTGGATAGATCTTATGTCTCTGACAGGTTCACAAAGCAAAATCATCACGAAGCAAAATGTTATGTGAGAAAATATCTCATTAAAAAGATGTATGTAATCAGGTCGTGCATGAATCATTTTTAATATATGCCATAAAAATCACTTATCAATTTAGATATCATGGTTAATTATTAAGAAGAGGCTTGAAATATATACAGATATGTGCCAAAAAATCTGAATATTGAAAAAAATAACATTTATTTCAGTAGTTTGTTTAAAAAAGTGAAACGTGTGTGTTTTATTAGTTTACTATACACAAAGTGAAATATTCAAAGTGTTTCAATTTGAATGGTTATGGGTTAAAGATGAAAAAACTCAAATCCAGTATTTCACAAAATTAGAATATCATGACAAAGTTCAACATTTAAAGCTCCTAGTGTCTCAATCTAGTCTCCTAATTAATGCAAAGCCTTGAAATTGTCTCAGTCCGGCCTAGTGGGCTTCAGGATTATGGGGAAGAGAGCTGACTTGGTGATTGTTCAGAAGACTATCATTAGAACCTTCTATAAGAAGGACAACTCTCAAAAGGCAATTGCAAAAGAAACTGGATGCCCACAGAATGCAGTATCTAAACATGGTAATAGAGTGTTAAAGGGAAGTGTGAGGCTGGTGTCAGAGAATCAAGAACCACCACATACAAGCGTGTGAATGACATGGGCTACAGCTGTAGAATTCTATGTATCAAGCCACTCCCGAAACAAAAATGATGATAGAAGTGTCTGGGCTGGGCGAAAAAGTACTGGTTGCCCATGGTCCCAAGTCTTCTTTTCAGATGAAAGCAAATTTTGTATTTCATTTGGAAATCAAAATCCTAGAGTCTGGAGGATGAACGGAGAGACCAGGTGGTTTAAGGACCATGGTATCCCTATTCTTAATTGGCCAGGTTGACATGATTAAAAACACCTCTTGTTAAACCCCATTGAAAATCTATGGGCTATTGTCAGAAGGAAGATGAGGGAACCAAAAATGCACCCCAAAATGCAGACGAGCTGAAGGCTGATATCAAAGCATCTTGGGCTACCATAAAACCTCAGCTGTGACAAAGGATGATTGCCTCCATGCCCAGCTGCCTTGAAGCTGTTATTAGTGCAAAAGGAGGCCCAACAATATACTGAGGACAGGCTCCAAAACAGCCCTTTAAATCATCCTCCCAAGGATCGATCCCCCCACCACTACCCCCCCTCCGAGTGGTGGCCCTGGCTGTGTTCGTAATTGACCCTTAAATAGTGCACTAATTGAGAGAGCAGTCATTTTTAGTGGTGTCCAAAATCATACTTTACATTCTGAAGTGCATTCAATCCCACAATGCACCTCAATATTCAGTGCACAACCAATGTAGGCTGCACTTAATGGCTAGAGAATGTTCATAATGCATTAAATGTTTTTCCGCATTCGCAGTCTGACCACTAGTTGGCATACCTAATTTGCCTGAGGGATTTATCGACCAGCAAAGCACAAACAAAACAGCACCCCTTCCAGTGCTCTGAGTGCTCGAGTTTACTCACTCATTATCTTTCACTCTTTAGGTGGACTATATTAGTGGACTAATGTAGGGATTTGGCGAATGAGGGTGCAATTTTGGATACTGCCAATGTCTCCAATAGTTGTCTTCCTAAACTCTGCTTGTGGAACAGATTACAGATTTCCTGGCATATATAACTTCTTTAAAAGGTAGTTAAGAGTTTTTCTTGAGGTACTGTATTTAAATTAATATGTGCATGCCAATCTATTACTGTACATACATCAACTTGAAAAACTGACAGGGATTGGTTCCTTTACATGTCAGTCAGTCACCTCCCAGATGGTCCATGGCCAATGAAAGCTGTGACTGTGTGTAGACCTTCTGCTGTCAGATTGAAGGGCTTGTGCAAGGGTCACTAAACTTGGTCAGGGCCAGACCTCCAGGAATTGGTACTTGAGACAATATTACTTCTAACATCCTGGTTATGGGGTTTTGAAAATATGCAACATTGTGTGTTTTGACAATGTCATGCTGAATAAAGTGCACAAACAGGAGTTTGAATGACTTGCAAGAAGTACAAGGCAGACATATTCATACCATGAAGAGTGGGAACTTTCCCCGACCACCACGAGGAGATGGACTTTCCCACACCAATCTTTCCTGCCATGTCACTGTCTGTAAAGTTTTAACTCTTTTCTGTGTATACAGGCCTTTGGTTTTCTCTGTAGACCTTCTCATGCCTCTGTTGTCTATGTCTACCCCTCTCTATACAGTCTGTCTTACTCAGACTGTCATCCCTGAGCAGCAGAGATGTTAATTCCTGCCAATCCTAGAAAGCAAAAATTAGAGTATAACCATGCATAATTTTATTGAATGTGCACTTGCATATTATTCCATGTCTTAAGTTCACATTCTTGAAGTATTTTTGAAAATACTGTGTTTGAAAAAAAAACTCTGTAATGCTGCTGAAAATAATCTGTATTTTCAATCAATTGTATGGCAAATGATACACCAGGTTTAATGATGTTTGTACAGGCTGGTTTGTAGTTATAGTATATAGTTAATGCCAATGCAATCTAACGGAAATTCGTAACTTTTTGATTTAGGGGCTAATTCGTACAATTTAGTATGATTTGCTCATTCGCCAATGGCAGTTGTGGTATGGGGTGGGGTTGGGTGCCACGCCTCCTTTTTAAAACCATATATTATTGTACGACTGAACTCGAATTCATACGAATTAGCCACTAAACTGACAAAACGTAACATACTTTCGTTTCCTGTGAGATCATGGCTGTTAATGCTGGTTGAATTCTAGTCTAGTTGTTAGGCCAACAAAGTTGTAGTTCCGAACCAAAATCAGGACTCACGTTTCTTTTTCTGTGGAGCAACAGACCAGGCCATCATCCCTGCATGCATAATGTACCTTATGCCAGTGATCAGCAGTTTCTGATCATTGTGCAGGGTGCCAGGGCAGTTTAAGTCTTGGATGTATCAGCCTGGCTTACTACCAAGAATTCTCATCCAATGGCTATATAAGTTCCTAATATCCACTGTTGTCAAACATTATTCACTTGGTTCCTGCAAAGTATAGGTTTGAAAAAGCTTTAGAAAAATACCAGTAGCATACCCCGTATGGGAGTTCCATCAAATTAGATTATGATGGAAATCTCCAGAGGAGTTTAAAGTAATTTGAGTGAGAGAATAATCCAGTATCATGAACCTTCAGAAACTATAGAGTAGGAAGCATAGGCATAGCAGTGGCAAATGAGAAAAAGCTGGCCTTAGAAACATTGATGTACCTCATTTTCATGAAATATACAAGAGAAACCAATGGCAGCTGGTTTCAGATTAAATCAGGACAGTTATAGATCACAAGAGGACTCCAAACAGTAAATCCTTACACTTTGTCAAAATGGAGAAACTTCAACTAGAAGACTAACTTTACTGCTCATTAGAATGGAAGCATATCTTGGGAAGCAGCTGCAACAGAGACTGCATTGTGGTCTGCCATTGTCCTAGTTTTATTTATTAAAGAATGCTCTTACGTTTGAGCTCAACTTGCCTTGGGAAAAATGAATAGGGGAAGTCTTTAAGAAGATAATCTTGAAGTATGAGGAATCAAGGAAGGACTACCACATTATGTAATATAGAGTAATATAATGTTGGTGGCCTCTGGAGGTTGAAGGTCAGAGGTTTGCTGTTCAGTCACTGCACAGCACACATGGTTTCTGGAACCAAATGATAGAAACAAAGTATAGTCTTTTCTAAAACAATATAGACATTTGGCTTTCAGGTGGCTAAACTAGAGTGCAGACCTGCAAATTGCTTCTAATGCACAGACCAAGATCTAATCATCTCTAGTTGAGTTACCATTTAGAGTCAAGTCAAGTGACCATTTCTACAGCCCCTTATACAATGCAGATTGTGTCAAAGTAGCTTCACAGGAAATAACAGGTGATAATAGAAAAACAAAGTTCAACTGTGAAACAAGTTCAACAGTTCTGTTCAATTTGAATGTCAATTCTGAAGGATTCCTTGCACAGTAGCCTTACATAGCCCAACTAAGCCTCCCAAAGGTAACATTGACAGGAAACCCAAATTCTACAAGCTGACAGGAATGTACAAAAACATTGGAAGAGCAGAGGTGAAGTATCATCAAAAGTAGATGATTGGCTTATCAGTGCACAATATTTTTCCATCTACATAAAGGCGCAGGTCCTAGCTGGTTCTGTATGTGGTAAATTCAAGTAGGCCACAGTATCTGTGTATAGGACTGATCCCATCCCTGGGGTTTTTGCTGTGGAATAATCCCATGGGATTGCTTCATTAACATTCACTCTGACCAAAGAGGGCTGTGTTGTGATCATTAATCTGTGATCAAGGGTATATGATAATTAAAAGGATAGAAATTCCCTATGAGTGGACATGGGATTTTCTGGTCAAATTCATTTAATTTTATACATTTAACAATAAAGTCTTAACACAACCACATAAAAGAGCTTAATTCTGCATTTAAAAATAAGGTGAATACCTTCTAAACAAGATTAAGAGTAAGTGCATGTCTAATAACAATGTCTAGGTAGGAAATGAGAAACTTAATAACATTCTCTTTAATACTAAAACAAAATGGAACTACTAGTGTTATTCATACAGTGTTATGTATAAACCTACATCGAAGCAACAGGCTTTTAAGCTGCCTTACTAGTGAGCTATCTCTTCATTGTCTACAGATACGTTCCCTATTTCTATTTTTTCAGTTTAAACTGTTTTGTGCATCATCCATGTGTCATCTCACTTTATTGAATTCTCTCAGCTCTTGCTGGCAGCGGCTTGACTCCAATTCCTCACCCTACAATGCACAGCCATAGCAACAGGATGCATCTCAGGGGACTGTGGGAAGGAGAACGATAGAAGGAGAGAGTGGAAAAATTAAACAGAATAAGACAGAGGCTATTTTAGTCATTCCTGACCTTTCTATGTCTCCCGATAATGTTAAAATAGGTAATGTAGGTGGCAAGGACAAATAGGATAAAGATGATGTGATTGGCTTCAGAAATGGCAGATGCTTGTTGAAGCTGAGTGCTGGTTTCCTACATCATCAGGACGGGCCTCATCGATTTCTCCTTTTGTTCCCTTCTGTGGAAATATATCTGGAAATTGGCAGCGTGCCTCATTGTGGTACCATACTATATATTGTGTTTGTGGTTGCAGTGTGTGTTTTGAAAAATGAAACAATGCAACTGATATGACTTGCAAAATATTGTGGGGTTTAAAAGTGGGAAACCACAGTGAATTTCTGTCCATGTATCATATCAACCTGAAAACAACAAAACAATTGCTGAAATATTTTATATATTGTAGTATTTTGGTATTATAATTTCCATGACCATCCCATGACTAGGCTGCACATCTGCAATTTGTGTCAATTGAATTCACTGATTCTTTTTCATATCTTTTTACTTCCGCTTCTCAGTCCGTTTACTCTAAAAGTATAAATAATAAACATGTTTTTCTTAGTGATGGTGATAGAACATTCACTATAATTCTGAAGGCCAGAGCAAAAAAAATCATTCCAACGTGGGGTGTAATTCAAAGTGCACATTCAAACCCTGGTCGTTTTGAGTCCTGAATGAGGTAATTTGTAGCTTTATCTCCCAAGGTTATCATCGCAATAAAAAATCTCATGAAATTCTGATGTGATGCAAATGTCACTCACACCGCAGTTCAAGGACCCACTGAGTTCATCCACTGACAAAAGCCAACATAATAAGTGACACATTCATTAGAGATGCTGTCAAAACACTGGGAGACTCGCCGATGCTTGATGCAGCAATTAAACGTGGATTTTACCAAGTGTAGGAGGAAGTCACTGCCTCATCGCTCCGCATCACAAAGACAGAGATTCAATAGAGCTGCGATTTTAATGTCTGTACAGCACAAAATGTTCAACGGCGAGCGCTTCTTCAAGAATCCTTTAAATACTCTCATGACCTCTGTCCTTGAACGACTGGAACTTGAAGTTACAAGGCATGCAACGATTTAAAAGGGAATTTGTAAGTGGTTCTGGACACAAAGGCCTTCTTTCTCGCCTGGATAGACTTGAGAGGTTGATTGAGCACCTGAATCCACTCGTGACGTCAGCGCTTCTTTATAAAGCAGACAGATCTAGTGTCAGCCCTGTTATTGCTATAATGGCAATAAAAGGCCACGTATCTGGGAGGAGGAAAGACGAGGAGTCGGTGGGAGGATGAGAAAGATTATTCCGATTATCTTACTGATCCATCAAGGATGGTATATTTGCAGTTCTGCGCATTGAGATGCCAAGCGGAAGAACATATTCTGGGATTGAAGGATTTTGAAGCTTTCGGCCAGACTTGATAATGAACCAAGAGCCATTTTTTTTCCCTCAAAGCGCATAAAAGATTCACTCCATACCCGCTTAATAATACATTATCTATAACTCATCTTCTTGGTTTCTTGCAGTTGTGGGAGAGCATGGATATTTTAGCAAAGGCAAGTCTATATATCAGTTTTCACTAGTTATGTTTGTACCTATATAGCCTTTTTGATGGTTGGTTTTCAACCAGCACTCATGGGTGCAATGTTTTGGTGTCTACAAGCCACAGGGCACATATATATACGATCAAATGTTTTCTTTTCATGTGTGACATGAAACAAGGGAGACATTTTACAACCCACAGGGTCTATTCAATATTGAAAGAAGTGTAACGTACAGGTTTGATAATACCAAACTTGACAAGTCATTGCAAAGCAAAAACTGCTGCAAAAAAAGAGACATTTATAGCCCCTGTCAACACAAACATGGGTATTGGCACATAGTTTTTACCTCATGATGTCATCGTACATGCTGTTTTCTCCTTTTTGGTTGGCCAACATGTTTTTGAAAGCTTTCATTACCGCTTGTGGATTCAACGTTTTTTGATCTCATACTTTCACAGTATGTGGACAGAGATTTTTTTTTTTATCAAAGGTGGGAAAAACTATTTAAATATTACTTTGTACATATGGATATGGCTTTAGACTTAAGACCTGTTTAAATGTTTGCTTTCATTTAAGCAAACTCTGGTGTGATGGCTATAAATATATGACATTTTGTACTAGGGATGTCTTGATCAGGTTTTTTTGCCCTCGAGTTCAAGTCATTTGATTTTGAGTGTTTGCCGATACCGAAACCCGATCTGATACTTCTATAACACATAAAAAAAATCAAGAAAAGCAAAAAGACAGATCCAGAATGTTCCTTATCTTTATTTAATCCACCTTATTTTACCATTCAATAACTCTGTTAACAAACAGAACACTTCTGTGAGGTAGCTTGACCAATCAAGTAATAAATAACAAATACATTTTTTACTTTTGAAATTTAGTGCAACAGAAGCACGCATGTCTGCATTTAGTGGTATGACACCGTTCCGTTTCACGCTTACCAGCTGACTGCTTACCTCCATGTGAACAACTTTTCCACTGTTACCATTTTTATCAGTGGCTCGCCGCGTACATCGGAGGATTTGAGATGCCGATCAGTGTTGACCATGATGACAGGGTTCCAGAAAGCAGGTAATACAAAAACTAAACCCAAAAAAATTAAAAGAAACAAGTAAATAACAGGGTGAGAATGTGGTCAAATCTGAAAATGTGTTAAAAATCAGGCTGCTGCGAGGGCTTTTCATTTTCTGGATTGTTTTTGAAAACACTGTCGGTTGGGTTTAGGGAAGTGGGTGGGCGCTGTTCAATCAGTGCCTTTTAAAAGACTATTTGGTTGGGTTTAGGGAAGTGGGGGATCAGTCAGTCAATCAGTCAGTCAACAGCGGCCTCTGGTGGATTTACGTGAGAAGAGCAGGTGCAAATAGCACTCGCAAGAGAAATTTGAGATCTCAAAAAGTGTACACAGCGGCCTCTGGTGGATTCACGATAACAAAATCTGCAAAAAAAGTAGCTTCTGTGACATATTTGGCACTCTCCAGAAATGTATATAGGGGTACTTCTGAGTTAAAATTACATATAAAAAAATCCTCATTTACTGTCACTTCATATCTTTATATTAACGCATATTTGATGAATAAAAGTAACAATTCATTTAAAAAATACTCTATGTATCTCAAATTTTTGCACAGTACAAATTTAAATATAGCTCACTTGCAACATAGCACAAAATAAACTTGTTGGTTTACATCACACAAGACGCAGGCCATCTTTCTAATGGAACTATCAAATCAACAGGATTTCTGTGAAACTATTTATGTGATGCCCATTGCCCATCAAATTAACATGCCTGGAGTCAGAAGCAAGAATCTAGGATATTTCTAGCTCTGTTCCTTCCCCTTTCTGACCATATAAATTAAATATTGACTACCCAAATGTGTGTTCTCAGTCAGGAGGGAGAGAGAGATTGATTCAGTCTTCATCACAGTGAAGCGAGGCAAGCTATAGAGACAAGCCCATCCACACATACTGCATCACTAAATATGGATCCGCTCTAAATCTCCCTGGAAACTTCCTTCAGTCATAGAGGAACAAAATTCAACTTTTCTCAAACCAAAACTTTAGATTGAATTATTGGAAAGACTAAAAACTCAAGAAATTCAAACACAAGAAATTGGTTGGCAACATAATGTGATTTCTTTTATTTCAGAAATGAAACAGGTATTCATTTCAGGGTATTTCAGGGCATTTCAGGCTATTGTAATACTCATTTCAGGCATTCATTCAGAAGTCATTTTGTAAAGAGCCAGTTAATCAATGCATATTTCTCATTCTACAAAACAAGCACTTTCCAAGCATCCAAATACACAAGCTGAGTGTGAGATGCTTATTCATCAAAGATATGTTTTGAAAAATTGGGCTGCAAGTGTACAATAAGAAATAATTACAAATTACAGGTATTACTGTGTTTGGCTATATTCTACAAGTTTTCACATATATGTTTCTGATACTCCCACTGATCCCTCTGCATTTGTTTTCTACTGTGACCACACTCTGGAAAGCATCAAATTAAATAGTTTCAATAGTGACCTGGGGTTTTTTCTCTGCAAACATTGACAAACGTCCTACTTATATTGGGAAGTATCCGGTAATCCACTTCTTAAAAGATTGTAAGAACATATATTTCATCCTTTAAACTGCTTAATAATGATCATATTATTTGATTTATGATGGTTAATAGGTGCTGTCATGTTAGCCTGTGCTTACAGCTGCTGAATTTACAACATGTGAATTCATCAACTTCTCATGAAAAACATGAAAGTAAGTGACTGTTTGACATTGATGAATAGAGTAAACATTCTAGTTATCGAAACAGTGTGTATCTTATATGAATAAAGCACATCATCCAATTCCAATGAATTCAATTATTATTATTTGAGCTAAAGTTTGCTAGACATCGGCCCTCCAGGACTGAATGCATTTCTGATTTAATCACAGCAGCATAATCTTAATCAAAAGGTAAAGTGACAGTAAATTGAAGAACAAAAACTGCTTTCTGATCTGGTCCATTGCATAGTATTTGTCCCCAATATGATATTCAACATGTGCATGAAGTTATTGGTGTTTTACTGTCTGCAGGCAATTTTGTTTATATATTTACTTAATTTTTTATTTTATTTGTACTTTTTTGGTTTGGACAAAAAATGGCAGAGGCATGTTTTTTTTTCCAGTAAACCTAGTAGTGTTTATTAGCATAAAAACAGCTCATTAATTTACTCAACCTGCTTAGTGCTTTCCATTTTCTGTTTCTCCAACTTTTCTTGTCTCTTCTCACCTTAAACTGGGGCCATTACGTTGTGTGCATTTATCTATTCGATTACAGTGTGCCTCTATACTCTCCAGGGCTACCTGTCAGGGGAGCCACATGCACTTTTAATATGTATGACAGGCAATTACTCAAGAATGGGTCTCTGTTTGTCGCTGATTCCCCAGACTAAACATGTCTCTGTCACTCTCTCTCTCTCTCTCTCTCTCTCTCTCTTTCTCTCTCTCTCTTTTACTCTCTTCGACCTGATTGACACATTCCAATTTAAACGTATCTTGGCGTTGAGGTCATGTGGTTGCAATGCGCCATCTAGACTCAACCAAATATCCTGTAACAAAGGCAGAGAGGTCAAAGTCTCTTACCCACAAAGTCAAGGCAATAAGTGACAATTGAGTAAATATCTCTGTTAGAATCTGTATTATTGCTTTTTGTTCAAAAGACAAAATGTGGGTGGAAGAATTGTTTTGGCCTTTTTGTGGAGTGAAAAATTATAATACTCAAATAATGTCAACTACAAAAAAAATATATGGTTAGTAAGTTTTTTTTTACTTTTCAGATTTAAAAAAATGTCTTTAAAGAGAAATATTGTTCATATTTATATTGTTTATTACGATATTGGAATAATATTACAACATCAAATAACAACGTTTCTGTTTTAAATGGAAAAGAGAATCCATTTAATTTTTGCTTTCAGAAAGGATTAAATGACCTTGATCTCTGCTCCGACAACTTTTGATGTAGAAAATGTATTTCTGTAGTTTAACAAAGTGAGTCTTTTAAGAAATTTAAATAGCTCCTTTTCAATTTCATGAAGGGTTCATATAGGCTAAAATTAAAAGTTATTATAATATGCATTTATTTTTACCTTATTTGTTTAACAACTCCAAACAAGTTGCTGAATGAAACATTTTTCCAAACCTTTCCGTTGCGTAACAAAAGTCTGTGATGATTAGTTGGATGACCCAACTCCTGGTGATTGGTCTACTATGCATACAGCACATGTTAGAAAGGGTTGTTGAATCCCTGCAGGCGCAGGACATCAACATGACGTTGTGGGGAAATGAAAATGAAATGAAATTCGGATTGAAGTCAGAATTCAATGTCAGGCCGACATCAATGTCCAACGCCCAACCTAAAATCAACCCCATATCAGCGTCAATCCTTGTTACACCTTGATGTTGTGTGGACGTTACCACTATGACATCTATCAGACATTTGATTTTGGTCACTTTTCAACACAACCTAAAATCAACAAAAATCAACGTAATTTGACATTGTTTTTGGACGTCAAAATAACGTTGTCCTACGTTGACTACACATTGAATTTTGGTTTACCATGACATAAATCAAATCCAGTATTAACATCTTATGAAGTTATGTGCCTGCTGGGATGTTTGGTCACTCTCCCAGAATTTTTTTAAAAATAAAATTGAAGAAATATCTTTTAAATTTATTAATAGATTTTATCCAGTTAAACAGTTTTTACAGAAATTGACATGTCTTGCTCTTTTTTGTTAGACTTTTTCTCATTTGCTCACTTGTTTTGGGAATGTCCTTTTGTTAAATCTCTCTGGTCTGATGTGAATTCTCTAACTGTCCAAATGGTATGTGGTGATTTTTCTTTAAGAAAAGACATATTATTCTGGGGTCTTACTTAAAAAAACAATTCCTCAATTTAACTTTTTGTATAAACCTCATCATATTTATTGAAAAGTTTTTTTAATACATAAATGTAAATATATTCAATGTAAGCCATTTTTTGTATATTTTACACGAATTAAAACTGTACTTGAAAACCTCAAGTGAGTCTCATAACAAGCAGTTAAAACTTAATATTCTGCATTAATTTGTATTATTTTTACATGTGCCCTCTCATTCATTTATTCATTTATTTATTTATTTATTTATTTATTTATTTATTTATTTATTTATTTATTTATTTTTGTTTCTTCTTTTTACTGTCTCATTGTCTTTTTTATGCTTTCCCATTATTATACTTCTTAAAGATTGTCACATTTCTCTTGTTGCAAAAAATATATATTTGTATTGTTTGTACTATGCTTCTATTTGTTTTTCTATCTGTAGTAATTGCCTGTTGTTATTGCAATAAAAATAATAGTAAAAAAAAATAATAATAAAAAAACAGGTTGGAAAGGAGTTCACACTCACACATATTTGACTGACTATTCATTCATTTATTCATTTTCTTGTCGGCTTAGTCCCTTTATTAATCTGGGGTCGCCACAGTGGAATGAACTTCCAACTTATCCAGCAAGTTTTTACGCAGCGGATGCCCTTCCAGCCGCAACCCATCTCTGGGAAACATCCACACAGACACTCATACACCACGGACAATTTAGCCTACCCAATTTACCTGTACCGCATGTCTTTGGACTGTCGGGGCAACCGGAGCACTCGGAGGAAACCCACGCAAAGGCAGGGAGAACATGCAAACTCCACACAGAAACGCCAACTGAGCCGAGGTTCGAACCAGTGACCCAGCGACCTTCTTGCTGTGAGATGACAGTATTACCTACTGTGCCACTGCCTCGCCATGACTGAATAGAATATTCATATTTGGTGTGCTGTCCAGGGAGAGGGCTCTGAGCTCAGAAAGACACCCTTACTTATGTTATTGCCCTGATCACAATAGAGAAATAGATAGAGGTCTGAAGCACAGTGTCTAGCCAGGCTCCAGGACAATACCCCTCAGATTTAATTAGGGTATGGGTTTAATAGTGTGGAGTTGGGGTGGTGGAGGGATGATGAAGTTAAGAGAAAACAGAGGTATGTCGTGTTTGACTATTTATAGGTGTTTGGTCTTAAGCTGACTGAATACTAGTGATTGTTAATAATGAATTAGCCTCGTCAAAACTGATCGTGCTTCTTCCGTAATTTGTTTATAAAACATCACTAAGTGCTAAAGATTAAATAGAGTGAATGATTAGACAACACAGCTTCAGTTTTATCTTATCAGTTTAACCCTGAGTCTGACAAGGAAGCACCCTTCAATACGGGAAAAATGCTTTCTTCAGTAACAACCGGCCTGTAAATCCCAGATTGTATGCATTTAGGTTGGTGTACTGAAACGGTCAACAGTAAAATGACAGAGACGCATCACAAGGTCATGGCTATACTGCTGTGCTCATGCTGTAAAAATGAACTTCAACCATTGATTCTTCCCAGCCTCGTCCTTTGCCAGTAGAAAAATGGATTTACTCTTACCGTGCAGAGCACAGCATCAGGCACAGTCAACTTGAAGTAGTGCAGCGCAGAGCGATCAGTGCGTGACGTCAAAGTACAGCAAGAGCAATTATAGATGACAGTTCTCATACAGTACTTTGACATAATGCACGATCACTCTGGGCAGCACTATTTAAGTTGAACCCACCTATCTTTTTGACATGATGCTATCCTGGATCTGCTGAAATAACCCACATAGCAACATTTTTCTGGCCCACACAATTAGCTTTTGCTTGGCCCACATGCCGCAGTGAATTACCATACTAGACTGGACCAAGTCTGACTTTCAGACAAGGGCAAAACATGGACTATATTTAGCCCAAGTCTCAGCCAAGTTAATAATCCATAACTGGGCCTGAAATGGGATAGGTATGTTGGTGTGTCACGACTGCAATGAAATTGTTAAACCTATGAAGAATTGTGCTATTTCTCGAATGGACCTGATTAGTAAAAATTTTTCCTTTACTCAAAAATAATTTAAATGTATTTCAATTTTGGGTTAAAATAAGCCAAACTTACGTGGCCCACATATCCATTTTTAACATCTGGGCCAAATACTACATTTTACATCTGGCCCAAGTCTTGTGTTACGCCTTAGAGATGGTGCCACCTCTGACGAACCCGGGCCATGTATGCCCTCATGCTGTATGCAATGTCACTTTATGCCAAGTCTGGGCCAGAATTCTCTGCTACCTGGGAAGTAGGTGGGCTAATGTTTCATGTTGACATCAACAACATCAACTTGGGGTGGACCTTTTCTTTTAAAAGATTATGACTGCGTCCGAAATCACCTACTACTCAATAGGAACTGCATTTGAATTTAAATGTCTTGGTCCCTAGAAAAGTATGTGCTATATAGTATGAATGTCAGTAGCATGAATGGAATTCGGACTTACTACATCTGCCATTTTGTCATTATCACATGACCTACCTAAGTCACTTGCATCACTTCACTCCCTTTCATGAATTATCCGGGTTCTTCTCACATACTGTTTCTCGAATTCTATGAGACGTACTACTCGCTTCACATACTGTTTTTAGCATACTTTTTAGGTTGGAAATGTGTGATTTCAGACGCAGCTAATAACTTTATACATGCTGCTCATTCCATTTTAAACTTCTGTTTGCAATTACTTAGAGTTGTGGTACACATTGCATGAAAAGCAATTAAAAATCATAATAGGGGCCCTTTAAAACTCAGACAATACATCATTTTAACTACTAAAAATGTAAAAAAAAAAATAAAAAAATAAAAAAATTAAACATTAAACTTGTTTTAGCAAAGATTAAGGTCCAAAATGCAATAAATAAATGAAATGTAAGTCGCTTTGGATAAAAGTGTGTGCTAAATGACTAAATGTAAATGTAAATGGAATAAAAAACATGAATACAAAAATAAGGTAAAACAAATTGTACTGTGTAGCATAATACATCTATTCATAAACATCTAATTTAATAATAAACTATTAAATTTGTGCATGCAAGTAGAAGTATTGACTTCTTAAAAAAGACAGGAAAATGATTCTATATATTAGTGTAAACAATATTTTCATGTTTAAATACTCACTTTTCTTCGGTTTATTCTTTGCTTTATCAGGGGTCAATACAGCAGAATGAACCACCAATTACTCTGGCATATGTTTTTTTTACAGTGGATGCTCTTTCAACTGCATACATGAGAGTTCAAACCTCAGTGATAGAAGACACAAATTCATTCCCCCATTAATAATAATATTATCAATATTAAACAATTTTTTTTAATTTTATATTACTTAATCATGTTTGATAAACCAAGCACATGAAATATAACTATATTGATAGTCGAAGATTTGCTATTTCATATTTTACTATTTCTTTAACCCTTAACTGACAAACCAAAAAAAAAATGTAAAAATGTAATTGCATTTCTTAACCCCTAATGTTGCTAGTTAACACTCAATGCATTTTTTTTTTCAAAAACATCCCATAATTTCTAAAATATCAACCTCTAACAAATGGTAGATATGTCGGTTTATGGTAAAAGTACCAGAATTATTACATATACTATGAAAAATCTAAAAATATGATGTGTAAAACCAGTTTATTTATTTTAAAACAAAATCCAAATGAAACATTTTGAACACTAAATGCTCTTAAGTATATCTATAAAATATTTCAGATTCTCATGTAACATGTCTACTTATTTTTTTTTTACAAAAAAACAAAATCAGATGTAGTAGTGCAACAGGATTATGTTTGATTGTTTTGTAAACCAACAATGGTGTGAGTGTAAACCATTATTTAAAACAGTCATTCTTTAAATTCCTTTAACAGTCATTATTTAAAACAGTCAAAGTGTGGTAAACCGTTTAGTAGAGCAGATAGTTAATGGCTACTTAAGGCGTACCTTAAAATGAAATGAAATTGCGTTCATCTTTGTACAAATAACGGCTTAAAGCTTCAGTACGGGACGTTTCTACATCAATAAACAAAACCTCAGCGGTCTCCCTGTCATGTCGGCTTCATCTTTATGGATTCACATCTGCTTCACCTTCCTCTGACCTGTCACTGTCTGACCTGCTGGAGGTCCTTCAATCATGTTGGGGTCTTCGCGTTTCAATCAATATGAACACTGTCTTTCACTGTCAACAACAAAGCGACGAAGAAAAAAACTGCACCGCTTCGGGAATGCTTATTGCTAAATTTCAGACCGCAGTTTCAGTGTTTTTGTGTGCAGCTGCGAGTTTTATTTTTTCACTCGCTCATGCAGGAGTTTCAAAGCAATGGCCAAATTACTGAGGCGAATTGTAATGCGGTTATAGTTGAGTCAGGGGACACTGAACACCAGGTGAGATGTAACTCAATCTCGCAGAAGCCTTCACAAAGAAAATGAAGTCAATATCTGCACCCGAACAAAATCTACACTGCTTATGCTACTGTTCAAAACAACCAGGGTCAGTGAGGTCTTTGTTTTAGAAAGACTTAGTTTCAACAAGGCTATATGTATTTATTATTAAAATAAAAAACGCTGTTAAAACAGTGGCAAAGACAAGACGTATAATAGTAAGAGGTGTATTAGAATGACTTTTATTATTCTAATACATTTCTTATAATTGTAGAAAATTGTTTCTTATAAATTTGGAAATTTGTCTCTGCTTCAGAATAAAAAATCCATCTACAAAGAAAACTGTGACCTTTTATTTGAGACTTTATTCTGACTATTGCAATCAAGTGAACTTTTTTCTCAGAATTGCTCATTAAAAGGGTCACGAAACATTAAAATAAATTTTTTTAGATGTTGACTGTCATATATGTCATTCAGACAAACAAACATCGCCACCTAAATCCCGCCCACCCATGTCCCCCCGGTCTCCTGGAATTTCAGAAACAAATGTTGGCAGGTATGCTATTTGCAGCTTTCTTTAAAATGTCTTCTTTTAAAAGTTCCAGAAGAAAGACTCTCAAACAGGTTTGAAACAAGTGAAGGGGGTAAATGATAACAATTTAATTTATTTTGGGTGAACTATCCATTTAGGACCAACCAAAACATATAATTCAACAATAAAAATGAGTTCAACCATGAAGCTGTGTCTTGTTTAAATATCATTGTAGCTTTATTGTGTTCAGAGTTACCCAGCAGCTACAATTTCCAGCTTATTATTTGAAATCAACATGGTCATTGCTTGAGAAAACAAATTTGTATAGTTGGTATTTTGACTCACTTTCTGAGAAATTGGATTTTTAATCATCCTTGTTCTTCCCAGTGCACTTTTTCATCAGACCGGTGACATATCTGGGGACAAGGAAAATGATCTGGAATACACAATAAAAGAAACTGGCTCCTGCGCCCCTGCTTTCATGTATTTGGGGGAATGTGGTGCATGATGAAAGACCGATGACACACTGACCACACATACCCTGAATGTCCCCTAGCCCTCGCCGACAATGAATTACTACATGAATCATAGACAGAAACACAGAGCTACTTTACAAAGCAATATGAAAAGCCGAACATCAAAAGGATCTCTCAATATTTAGGTCAGCGTTAGGCCTTTGCTTTGTGAAATGAGCACATCTCTGCGAGTCCTGTTGCTCTGAGGGAGGGCAGCTCAACTAATGATCTTATGATCTATAAATGAGACGTCCCTGAGCACTGCTACCAGGCTACAATACTCTATTATCACCAGTAGCGGACACCATTAGTACCTCGACAGACCATTATGACCATTTAGCAAGACGTCAGCAAATTCGCTACAGGCCAGAACTGCTCTGTGTGAATGAAGCCATCAATAAATGCACCTGGGGAAGGTGTGGAGTAATACTGCATTACATTCAACTATGAAATGTCACAATTACGAAACGTCCTATTTGTCAAAGTTTGACCTTCAAGTTCAAGGAAACATGTTGGGGTCCATCTTGAATTTATAAATGTGTTTTTATACATAGCAAGCTCATTCAATGCTGGTGTCTAATTGATTTTTGTAAATAATTTTGTAGAAGAAATATGTTAAAATAAGCATTTCATATATATATATATATATATATATATATATATATATATATATATATATATATATATATATATATACTCTACCTGGACAAAAGCCTTGTCATCCATCCTAGTTGTAAGAGCAACAAATAATAATTCGACATCCAGTTGATCATTTAAAAAGGGGGAGATGATTTTTCCAAAGAATCATCTGTAGCACAGCATCTTAATCAACACAAATACTGCAGAAGACCTATTGGAACCAGCATAAACCCAAGATTCTCACAGAAATCAGTCAAGTTTGGTAAAGGAAAAATCATGGTTTGGGGTTACATTTAATATGGGGCATGCAAGAGATCTGCAAAGTGGATGGCAACATCAACAGCCTAAGGTATCAAGACATTTGTGCTGCCCATTATACTGCAAACCACAGGAGAGGGCAAACTCTTCAGCAGGATAGCGCTCCTCATACTTCAGCTTCCACATAAAAGTTGCTGAAAGCAAACAAAGTCAAGGTGCTCCAGGATTGGCCAGCCCAGTCACCAGACATGAACATTATTGAGCATGTTTGGGGTAAGATGAACAGATGAATTAGTTTCACACAATCACGATCCAGATTTAGACCACCTACAAACCCTCAAGATCCAAAACCAGACTAGTTCCAGCCCCTCAAGACCAGTCCAATATAAACTCTTAAGAGACAAATTCAGACCACTTCAAGCCCTTAAATACCCAGATCCAGACCAGTACCAAACCCTCAAAACCAAGATACAAACTGCTTCACAATACCCAGTCTAGTTCCAGATTCCAGATTTTCCAACTTCCACCCTCTTCAAAATCTAAACAGAGTCCAAACCCTAAAACACAAATCCAGACTAGTTCCACACCATCAAGATCTAGATCATGCTCAAGACCCAGAACTAAACCAGTTCCAGACCCGCAAGATGCAGACCAATTCTAGACTCTTGGGACACAGACAAGTAACAGATCCTTAAGTCCCAGAACACCAGAACAGAGACAGATCCAGACCAGTTCCACATCATCAAGATCCAGATCACTTTCAAATCCTCAAGACCCAGAACCAAACCAGTTTCAGAAACTCAAGACTAGACAAATACAGACCCTTGAGAGATAGATTGGTTCTAGATTGGTTCTGGACACAGACCCCAAGATCCTTCCAGATCTTCAAGACACAGAACTAGACCTTTTCTAGACCTCTTCTTCTCATTGAAGCACTAAGGATGACTCCAAAGAATAATTCCAAACAACTCTAAAGAATCTTGATTAACTCAGGGAGTCCTGCAAGAACGCTTTCTTTGCCATCCCAGATGACTTTATTAATATGTTATTTGAGTCATTGCAGAGATGTATGGATGCAGTCCTCCAAGCTCATGGTAGTCATACACAATATTTATTCTTTTTCCACTTCACCATGACTTTATATTCGATTCTGTACCTTATTTCTGTTAAGTGACAAGATTTTTGTCTAAGCAAAGTCAGACCTTACTGTCCTAATTAAATATATAAAAATCAAGGCATGATCATATTTTAATTTGGTAAAATAAGCATAATCTAGAGGCCTTTGCGTTTCATATAAGTCACTTCTGATACCACATGATCAACTACAAGGGTGCCTGCACTGTCATCCTTAAATGGTTCCTCTTCTAGTTCTGGGTCTGCAGCCAAACATTGTGTTGGTCAGTAAGTAAAATACAAGAATAACCCCAAAATCCCTTAAAAATAAGCTTCTTAAATAAAATAACAATAAGAGTTTAATTTTGTCTCACTGTGAAAATATTACAGCAGATACTCATTAAAATCTCTTTTTTTGTAATTTCAACTGCTGTAAAATTCAGAAGAAAAAAAAATTAGTAAAATTTACTTATTATGGTCATCTTGTTTGCGCCAAAGTACTTAAGGAGCTAAAGCAACCTGTACTCACAGACTCTTCCCAAAAATAGCCATGCTCAGTTTTTTGCTGTGTCACAAGCTCTCAAACTAAATATAGAAGCAAATGACGCATTATGAAGACGCAAAGCATGATTTATATAATCGCAGCTGCATCCCGCAACTCTCAACCGCATGGACCTTAACCTTCATGAGTATGCAAATTCAACCCAGTGGAAGATGAGTGCATGCATGAGTGTATGAGAAACTGTTGGGCCATTTCATTTAGGTTACCCAAGAGATAGTGTTTAGCAGGAGGAGACAAGCTGAGGGATGTTATGTAACTGAGTGCGGGGAAAGAATTACAGAAAGGATGAGTGCTTCATTGTGACATTTTCCAGGAACGGGGCATTGATGTTGTTTGTAATGATCCCTCACTTAAAGAAACCCTCCTGTGCAGAGCTACACAAAACACATCCATCACTGTACAACCAGCTCAACTGCACGGGCAGATGCACACACACATGCGCAAATAAGTTGGAATTTATATGGTAATTACATAATCCTATCATGCTTCTGGAAGCCACTGGAGCGTAGTTATTTTCTGACTGTGCATTTATTACTGCTTTAACCACAATCCACCATTCCTGAGGCTCATCACTCACATTTGACAGTCTGATTATCTGCACATATGTATTCTCATCACATTGAGAACCATACAAAAACATACCAACACACACTCAAGACCCATACTAGATCTAGACCCTCATACTCCAAATCCAGACCAGTTCCACACCTTCCCGACACAGATTTAGACCACTTACAGAGCCTCATAACCCAGAACCAGACCAGTTCCAGACCCTTAAGACCAGCCTAATGCAGACCCTTGAGAGACATATCCACACCATTTCTAGCCCTTTAAGACCCAGGTCCAGACCTGTACCAGACCCACAAAACCCAGATGCAAACTGTTTCACTCTCTCAATACCCAGACCAGTTCCAGATTTTCCAATATCCAGACCCTTCAAGACCCAGAGTCCAGACCCTCAAGACCCAAAACCAAACCAGTTCCAGACCCTTGAGAACCAGACCAGATCTACAATATTGTGACACAGACCAGTTCAACACCATCAAGATCCAGGTCACTTCCAGACCCTCAAGACCCAAAACCAATCCAGTTCCAGACCCTTGAGACCCAAACCGGATCTAGAATTTTGCAACACAGAGCAGTTCCAGACCCTCAAGACTAGACCAATACAGACCCTGAGTAGATAATTGAGAGATAGACTGGTTATAGAACCTTGGGACACAGACCCCAAGATCCTTCCAGATCCTTAAGACACAGAACTAGATCTTTTCCAGACTCTCAAGACCCAGAACCAGATCTTCTACTTTCCAGACCCTTCAAGAACCAGACAGTCCAGAGTCCAGACCCTAAATACAAAAAGTCCAGACTAGTTCCACACCATCAAGATGTAGGCCACTTCCAGAAGCAAAAAAAAAAAGTTCCAGAGCCTTGAGACCCAGACCGGTTGTAGACTATTGGAACACAGACCAGTTCCAGATTCTCAAGTCCCAGAACCAGACCCCTTCTAGACCCTCAAGACCCAAAACCAGACAAGTTCCAGACCATCAAGACCAGACCTATGCGGACCATCGAGTCACAGATATAGATAGTAAAGACCCAGATCCAGACCAGTACCACCCGTAAAAACACAAATACAGACCAGTTCCACACCACCAAGACCAAGATCTAGACCATTCCCAGACACACAAAACCAAGATACAAAATGATTTCACACCCTCAATACCCAGACCAGTTCCAGATCATCCAACTTCCAAATCCTTCAAGGGCCAGAACCAGACAAGTTCCAGACAATCAAGACCAGACCAATGCAGATAACCAAAACACATATATAGATAGTAAAGATCCAGATTCAGACCAGGACCAGAACCTCATAACCCACATACAAATCGGTTTCACAGTCCACCCCTAAAAACACAAATACAGACCAGTTCCACACCACCAAGATCAAGATCTAGACCATTTACAGACCCTCAAAACCCAGAAACAAATCAGTTTCAGACCCTCAAGTCCCAGACCAGGTCTAGACTCTCAGGACACAGACCAATTTAAGATCCTCAAGACCCAGAACCAGACCACTTCCAAACCTTTCAAGACCCAAACCAGCTTCAGACCCTTAAACGCTAAACTAGACCACTTACAGATCCTCAAGACTCAAGTCCAGGTGATTTCTAAGTTCAGACCCAGACCAGATTGTTACACAGATCTATACTAGTTCTTGACCTTTTAATTATAAGACCTTTAAAACTCAGATCTAGTTCTTTAAAAAACCCCATAGAATTTAAATGGAATCATGTATGCATATTGACAATTACTATTTAATTTGTTATATTTGCTTTAGTTTTTTAAAGCATTGTAGAATATTTTAACTCACCTTACTTACACTTTTACTCAAGTAATTTTTGATTGATTGATCTGTACTCTTACTTTGCAACTTTTCTGCAATGTTCCTGTAAAATCCGAATGATACTTTTAATAGTTTACATGATCAATTCCCAAGTCTTGTTACAGTGGCTGAAACATAGTAGGGGTGTTGAACTGAAAGCTGTGTTGGGCAGACCAATCTGAGAATTGGCGTTTGAGAAAAGATTGTCTTACTCCAGTACACATTTGTGATGAACTGATTTGAAAACAACAACAAAACAATGTGTACATTTTATGCTCAGATCGAATTCCTTGCACTGGAAGAGAACATAAAGTATTTGAGTTTGTTTGCCAATACCACTTCTGCTCCAGGAGAAATTGCTGCTGACCCTAGAACAGCCTGCTGATTCATCCACCTGCATCTCTCTCTCTCTCTCTCTCTCTCTCTCTCTCTCTCTCTCTCTCTCTCTCTCTCTCTCTCTCTCTCTCTCTCTCTTTCTCTCTCTCTCTTTCTCTCTTTCTCTCTCACTCTCTCTCTCTCCCACTGTTGCAGTCCTAAACTTATGAACTTCAGTTTTAGTGCTTGCTTGAATGGAGCTTTCAGAAAAAATCAAACACATTTAATCTGAAGGTAACATTTTACTTGGTATTTGCTTAATTTAAGTCAGATATCAGTGAAATTATCAAGTGAATATATCAGTGAATAGTCAGATATCAGTGTAAATCTCAAATCAAGTAGACTTTAAAGGTAGCAACTACTGATTTTAACAGTTTTAACAGACATTTAGTCCATATATTCTGTCATCATTATTTTTTTCACAAATTAATGTCAGTCAATTGTTTTTTATTCTTTTATTAACAGCCCATGCCTTCATCTAAAGAAAATGTTATGTAAATGCAAAAACCCAATAAAAGTAAATCAATGATAACAGAATTGTCTCTTATGGGGTACACTGCCTGTTAAAATGCTCCCTTTTACCTTTTAGAACATCCCAATTTCAAAATTGATTAGGAAAATGCATATGGGATGCAAACACCTCATGCAAATGCAACGGTTCTGCATCGAAATAATATTATATATGCATAAAGACCATAAAATCTTTTTTTATTTCATTTATTTTTCTGAAAAGCCACTCATAATCAGTTTAAAATAGTGCATTAGAATGAAAATCAGTGAAAGATATTATTATATCACTCAGGACTGGGTTATTTAGGGATAGACTGATCTCACATAATACCCCCCTGTGGCCAATGCAAAATTGCCTCTTAACTAATTGAAACACTATTCAAAATGATTACTCTAGGTTCTGTGCTTATGTGTGTGGATGTTTATGGTTACAGCTCAAGCATGCTAAATCACTTTTTCCATATTTCCATAATTATAACTAATAAATTGCCAGGTACAGACAAGCAATTTTGTTATTAATGTACAAATATTCATGAATGATAACAGCAACAATGCTGCTGAGAATGTTGTTTACAATATGTAAATGCTGTGCTTTTTCTTGTTAGTAGCAAAATAAACAAACATTAAAATGACAGGAATAAAAAAACACCATTTGATCATATCGATGTGGTTAAGTTAAGCAAATCATAAAAGTCAGGACTGCAGAAGAAGTAATTATAATACTAACTAACACTATTATGAGTGTAAAGAATATCTGACAATACAAATTATATACAAAAAAAGGATGTTTTACAGGTGAATTATCTAAGTTTGACAAGTGGTTAAAACCACTATTGGTATTGCACATCTGGGTTAAAACAAACACAAGCACAGGTTGCCAGATTGACACACCAACAGAAGTGTGCCTGACTAACAAGCCTAAAAACTGATTTAAGGCTGATTCAAATTATGTTCTTAATAAAAGTAATGGCACATAATAAAAGGATTATTTTTCGTATTAAAAGGTGTTTTTGTTCTAACCAACATGTCAGCGATTCAGCATGTATATCTAATAATGTTAAAGGGGATTATCATTTTATTGGAGTGTAGTGAGGGCACATATATTCTGCTCTTCTGAATAGCTGTGCTGACAGGAATGTTCATCTAGCATGTTTCTTAAATATCTGCAAACATATTATGGTATTGTTATGCTTTAGTAGAGTCAAAAAGCGTATACAAAGCCCCTTTAAAAAAAATAAATAAATAAATAAAAAAAACTGGGTATGGACTAATTTAACAGTTGAATTAAATACATAAAAAGTTGACCTAAACATTGGGTTGGTCCCAACACGATCTCACAGCAATTCGTAACTTTTTGATTTAGTGGCTAATTCCTATGAATTTGACGGTTGGGTGCTACGCCTCCTTTTAAAAACCAGACAGTTATGTATGACTGAACTCGTAACAATTCATACGAATTAGCCGCTAAATGTAAAATAGTTACATTTCCTTGTGAGATCAGGCAGGATGGTCCATACTTTGCCCTGGGTTCAAACAACCCAGCATTTTTCAGAACATAAATCTGGTTATATTAGTCTAAATTAATTAATCACAGTAAATATTGTTGTATGGGTGTTTTTCAGTGCTGTGTTGTGGCTGAAGGCTGATTTACAGTATACGGTGCAGCCTTTGTGTGGTCATTGGCCCTCGCCATAGCTGATGGCGACGCTGATGTGCACCAATAGCTACACGTTAAAATTAAGCATAGTGCAAGCTGTGTGATTGGTCAGCTTGGTAGCGATAACGAGAGTGGGCGGGACCGAGAGCCACGCAAACTTGCTTGACCGAATGTGTTGAGTGTTGTAAGTGTTGTAAATGTTGAGTCCTGTGAAGGAGCTCGAGGTAGAAAGTTTTGTTTTGTGTTTACCTTATAATTACAGTTGTCACACGTCAGCCAGTTCCTGCATCAGAATGGGAAAATTTTAGCTACTTGTACATTAAGGTAGCGGAAAAAATAACACCTACGAAGAAACTCGACACAGAGAAACATAAAAATCTGCTGCCTGCAAGCGTTTCGGAAGTGCTATAGCAGATCAACATAAAACGCAGGCGTCGTGGGTGATGGCGATCACTTGACGCTGTATAAACCAGCCTTAATGGCATCTGCTGCATAAAAGATAAGCAGTAATTGGCGATTCAATCTGCTATGGTGACACATGATAAATCAGCCACTAAACCTAAGGATACAAAATGCCTCTTTCTGAATTATCTTGAACATTATAAGTATTCATATGGAAAAGAGGCTCCCAGTAGTGTATATAAATGTCACATCCTTTTAATTTTCATGAAAAAATGTCCTGAGACCTTTAAAAAACAGTCTAAAGGCTTTCACAGACAACCTAGTAAGGTTGGAAAGGTCTAGTTTTCTTAGAAGCTCTTCAAACACTGCAATAGAAAGCAATTAACACTGGGAAATTCCTACATATAGCCTCTATGTTAGGATATATACAGAGTACAGAAAATAAAAGTGCTCTTATTTCTCCTAAGATATCATGAATTGTATTTCTTCCTTCTCTAACAGTAAACCAATTTATAGACAAATGGCAAGTGCAAAGGCTTTAACGTCATTCGTGACCGTAGTGCGCAATAAAGGTCGAATTGCTATCACGCAGGGCCAAATTGACAGGATACCTGACTCACACGCATATAAATGATGGCCATCCAGCAGGAATCTTCAGAGGAGAACAACAAGCTTCCAGCCGGGCACAATCTGCATTTCTCTAATCTTCCTTACTTTACCTTCAATCAAACCCCCTCCTGGGAGTCATAATTAGAGGTGTGCTGCTGTTGTGGTTTTGTACATTTGTCCCCAGAATGTGTACTCTTTTGTTATCCCTGCACCTGTGCTGGGAGGGTGAGAGTACGGACGTCACAATGACACCAGGTAATTCAATACAGCAGACAGAGACTAAAATATCATAGAGGTTTGAAGGTGGGCTGTTTTGACGTGTGCCTGTAAGAAGAAACTACCCGCTAGCAACAACCTAGAACATAGAAACCCTTTCCTATTACCCAATACTCCTTTGAATTGTATTTTTTTCATTACTCAGTTAAATATAAACACATGAATATCGATGTGTTGTACGTTCAGAGATGCTCTTCTGCATATCTCTGTTGGCATCAACAAGACATTTCGTCACCTTAGAATTATAAGGTTCTATCTGCGTTCTGAATGATTTTGAGATATTAAGATTTTTGCAATCCATATAGCAAACAATATGTGTGTAAAAGTTCTCTTTCATACATTAGCATAATAGAGACCCAAAGGGTTCTCTAAATGTAAATTATCAAAGTTCTCTTACATTTCCAAATTGGAGTAAAAAAAAACATGATAAATGCAGATAGAACCTTCTCATTCTGAAAAGTCATTTTCCACTTGGAATTGTAACGTTCTATCTGGCAGATCATTCGTTGAAGCATTACTTTTCAAGAAATATAATCAAACAATAAATAAATTGGTGCTGTAACAATATGTTGATGCTTGAGGAAATCACATTTGTGCTTTCTATAATATTTATTTCATGTTTTAGGATGAATATTTTACTTGTTTAAACTTAACATACAAGCCTGTGATAAATATTTTATCTAGTGCAGATATTAATTTTATGTAATTAATATGGTCATAATTATTAACTTTATGCATCATATGAATTATTAAATTATATTTATTGAATTTTACGCTATATTAATTGAAATATATGCCCCATCAATTAAATTAAGTATTTCCCCTTCAAGGCTTAATATTAAATTTAAAGAATTTAAAAGAAAACCGACAATGAGCAAATGAGTTTTATTAACACTGAAAAGTGTTTCACTGACTATATATACACAAATAAAAGTATTTCACATTTGATATATATATTTTTTAAATATTTTGTTTCTATTTCAACAGTGTAAAACTTTACATTTAATCTAATGTCAAAAAAATGTTTCTAAATCATCACATCTCAATTTGTGTGCTATGGCGTTATTTAGCCGACTCTGATTTTGTATGATTTTTTGGGTTTCTTTCTGGTCTTTCCCACTGTCAATGGAGCAGTCCGGCGAAATGACAAAGAAAGCTGATCCTGATTGGTCCTCGTGCGTGCATTAAAAATGCTGATTGGCTCACAGAAAGAACCTTATAGAGCTAAGCTAAAGTTTTAACTTTGTAGATAAACCGTTTTTGTGTTTTAAATAAAAAGTCTTAAAATGTAAAAAAAAAAAAAAAAAACTTCACATAATGTAAATAAGTTGTAATTTAATATGTTAATAACTCAATTTTGACAAAAATGTCAGATAGTACCTTATAATTCTAAGGCGACGATTTGCGCCCACAGAACTGGTGCTTACTGTATATAATCTCTTTATATGAAAAACGAGCAGTTGGACAGGTGTGCCAAATATAGTTGCTGGTAAGTATATATATATATATATATATATATATATATATATATATATATATATATATATATATATATATATATATATATATATATATAATCTTTAATCAAATGATGGTCTTTACGTCATATGACTTTAAATGTCACCAAAGCACTACAGGTGAACAACCCAAAAGTGCATTTAATTCCCCCTGTAAATGATTAAGTACAGCCTCTTCACCTCTTCCATCAATTAAACATTCAGTGGCTGAGTTACATGATGCTGAGAGAGGCGTGATGAGCTGTGTATAAGGATGACATGCTGACGGACTCTGAATCACTTGGACTGAATCACTGACATTCGTCAATTACGTAATTTGCAGTTATCTAATTTTAAAGTTCAGTGTAATTCAATCTTCCACGTGGTATTAGATGCACTTTGCAAGCCACAAGCAATTTGAAGATATCAAATGCAGTTGTAAATGTGGTCTGAAAGGTTTTAAGCTCGTCCACTTTCAAATCACTGAAAATGTTGAATATGTATTTGAACTTATTGCAATATGGAGTTAGATTTGTTTCTTTATTATTCAATCTTTTTGTTTGTTTGTTTGTTTTAGAGAAAAACTAATTATGTAGTAATTAAAAAATAAAAGATTTCAAATAAAAAACATGTTTAATTAAAAAACTTGTCAATGATAATAAAAAAAAATTGCAAAAAAAAAAAAACAATTGTCCTATTATGCATTTACCACAATTTTCATTAATTTTCTGCTGTCATTTATTGCACATCTAGAATCTTTGTTTGGGGGTTAAAATGGAGCAGTCCGGAGAAATGACAAAGAAAACTGATCCTGATTGGTCCTCATGAGTGCATTAAAAATGCTGACTGGCTCACAGATAGAACCTTATAGAGCCAAGCTATAGAGTTCGACTTTGTAGATAAAACTATTTTGTTTTTGAAATAAAAAGTCTTAAAATGTAAATAAACTTATAAAAACAAATCACATAATGTAAATAATTTGTCACTTAATAAGAATATGTGAATAACTCAATTTTGACAAAAATGTCAGAGCTCTCGGATTTGATCTAAAATATCTCACTTTGTGAACACCTCCACATGCCCTAGTTTTTATACATTATGGTAAGTGTTGTTAAAGCAGGCTGGCCAATAGGGTTTGCAATAAACTGCATATGTTCTGTGTAACAATGTGATCTCTTAAATCACCAATGTCATTGTTTGTTATTATACATGAACATGTTCTGCTCCATCTACATTTACACATTCAGTTCTAAAGTTAACTAAATGTCAAAATTCACCTGCCAGGTTTCCTTTATTGCAAACATTGTTTCAATGCCAATTTCATCTGTTACACAATGAGTAAAAATTAGTACCTCTCTAAAACATGTGAAAGAGATCATAAAGCTAATGCAGTGAAGATAGTTTTTTTTACAATCCTTTAAAATTAGGTATTAATATTTTAATGATCATTAAATCATCTGAAACAGAAATCCGCCATGATCTGCTCAAACTTAAAACATATAGAAAGGAAACGGAACAAAAAGTAACATAAGAAACAATCATTCATAAAATATAACGGAATGAATTAAACATGGTCATAATAAGGTCATCAAACAGAAATGTAGCACATTTAAAGGTTTGTTCACACCAACATGAAAACTGTCATTATTTATTCACCCTTTAATGTTGTTCCAAACCCATAAAACTTGCATTCATCTGCACCAACTCAAAATGAAGACAATTTTAATAAGCTCTGAGAGACTCCTGTCTCTCTGTTCATAGTCTTTTCAACTCAAACTTATTGATAGATTAAAGAAAATATGTCAATATGAAACAAGCCTTTTAATCAAAGTGTTTTGAAGACACACATTGACCTGAAATTAAGAATTCATTTAGACTTTTATTTACATAGAAACTTGTAAATTTGTATTTTTAGAAACAAAAGCTCAACCATTCCTATCTGGTGAGCAAAAACAAATATTATTTGTTCTTACACAAGCTGAAAGATTTCATGTGATGCGTTTCATTGGTTCTCACACTTGAAGTAAAAATGCCAATTTAAATCTTGTTAACATTGTTGATCAGTGTATAGCTTAAATGTGTCCATATTATGAACCCTTTTTAAACTTGAATTAATTCGAGTTCAAATTGAATTATTTTTGTATCCTTTTAGGAAGATTTTGAATATAGTTCAACCCAAATAATCCTACTGAATGCAAAAAAAAGATATTTTGTGGCAACAGAATAAAGAAACCCATAAAGCCAAACCTTAGTCACACCAGACGCAGCATGCGCAAATAAATCATATAAATAGGCGCGTGAACATTTTGAGTTTACTCGCTTTTTTCGCACATCAAACTCCCTTCATAATAGATGTGGATTTACATCATTGGCAGGGCTTTTGTCTACCTAATGACTCTAGCTTCATTGCTAAACGACTAAAATGGATTTTATTGAGATAGTAGCTGTGCTTTATGTGCTTTAGGAATACTGAAAAACAGCATAGATTCGTTCGGCACCAAGTCTACTAGACCCTTCCTGAGGTACACCCAGCTCTGTGAGTTCAATAACTCCTCCAGAAACTATACCATTATAATGGAGGCTTTCAGCGGTGCTTCTAAGCAAGAATATTACAGGTGTATTACATACTGTAAACCACATAATCCTGTGAATAAGAAAGAGATACCACACACTACCACAAGAATACTTCCGAAATATTACATACTCTACAACAGAATCATGTGGTATATACTACAGAAATGTTAAGGTAATACCACACACTACCACAAGAATACTACAGAAGTATTACAAACTGAACAATAGAATCATGTGGTAAATACTACAGAAATGTTGAAGTAATACCACACACTACTACAAGAATACTGCAGGAGTATTACATGCTGAATAACAGAATCCTGTGGTAAATACTACAGAAACATGAAATACCACACATACTACCACAAGTATATCACAGGAGTATTAAATAAAGTATAACAGAATCCTGTGGTAAATACTACCTAAATATGAAAGTAATACTACACACTACCACCAGAATATCTCAGGAATATTTCATAATGTACAACAGAATCCTGTGGTAAATGCTACAGACATATGAAAGTGATACCACACACTACCACAAGAATACTACAAGAATATTACATACTGTAGAACAGGGGTTCCCAAACTTTTCAGCCCGCGACCCCCAAAATAACAATGCCAGTGACTCGCGACCCCCAATATCCTCTGAGGTGGTTATAAATAAAGAAACCTTGCATGCAATGACGCAGACACACCAATTAAATTTTTTTAACGTGTGTCAGTGCTTTAAATGTGCCAGAAAGTATAACCTGGTGTTATAAAATCAAAATGCATCTGACGCTATTGCTGCCTTTAATATAATGTAATTACCCCAGGGGTCGCAATCCAATAAAACTAGTAACTATAAGCTACTATAGTAACTATATAGTAGTAACTATAAACGACTATTTTTATTTTCAGAATAGCGATGGATAAAATATGTTAATTCTTATGGTTTAATAAAAATAAATCCCCCCTTCATTGCCCCGCGACCCCTCGCGGGGTCCCGACCCCCACTTTGAGAACCACTGCTGTAGAACACAGAATCCTGTGGTAAAACGTCCCAAAAAACAACAACTACACAATTGCCACATCATTTTTGTTGTACATTTGATGGTTTACCCCATGAAAATACCGCAGGTTATTTTTGTAAGAGTCAGACTGAGCTGAGCCCAGTTTGATGAGCTCATCGGGACACTTCATCAGGCACTCAGGCATTCAGGCACTACATCATAATCAGGCCCCTATAAGAGTAAGCACCTGATTGGTTAACACTGTGCGAATGTACACTGATTTTCAGATTGTTCAGCTTGAGCAATATGCTCATTAAGTGCATCAAAAATGCAACACGCTCAACTCACTCTACTTCATTCACGCAAATTGTGCCGCAGGATGTCTGTACACATTTTTGCATTGACTTAACATGTAATTCACTCGTGCTTGACGCTTCATCCGCATCTGGTGTAAACGCAGCATAAAGGTTTGACCCCCTTTAAGAGTATAAAGTGAGTACATTTTCATTTTTGGGTGAACTATTCTTTTAAAGAAGCGACAGATGTTTCCTCTTATATAACGGAAAATGGAAACTACAGCAAAAAAAAAAAAAAAAGATTTACATTATCATTTGCTCCAATATAAAAATTCACAATATCACTTCAATGCATGTCTAAAAGTGGAAAAATACTGAAAGTTTGATTATGTTAGCTAGTAGAGTAGCATTAGCACTAAATATAGAGTAGTTTAATAGTACACATAAAGTGCTATTAAAGCACACACGAACACACATCAGAGTAAACAAATATTTTAATACCAAGGTCATTAAAAAACACAAGTATAGTAACACTATAGCATGGTGCAAATATGTTACCCCAGTCTGTTTATAGAGTCTATAGTTTCACTGAATGGCTGCCGTTGGTTACAGATAACCAGCTTAGACCAGTCATATCAGCCAGCTCATGTAGTCACATTAATCTCTCCTCTCACTCCTTGTGGAATCTTCAGTGGTTACAGACTTAAATCTTTTAGCTTTGCTACGTCACTTCAGCAAACAAATGTGACTCACAGGTCCAACAGCCAATCAAAATGCACCACCTTGTTGCGTTTTCCACACAACCCGCTCATCCGTCATTTACCCTTCCCAGAGGAGACATCGCCTTCATCAGGATGTTCCCTTTCATTTACTGACAAAGTAAACAGCTTAGCAAGTTAAAACACACTAGACACAACAGACCGTCACTGTCCCTGAGGCTTATTTCAATGCTGTTAAAACGCTCTCAGATTATTAAATCGGTCTAAAGTGCAAACACTGACACATAACAGGACATGCGAATACTTAGTTGATCATCTGTAGTCTGAATGTCCATGAGTAAGACACCCAACAAACCTTTTTTGAATAATGTTCTCCTATTTATCATCACCTTGTGGCTGCCTGGCTGTCACACAACACTGAGTATGTCCCTTTTTAACAGCAGTTATTTTGACCTGTGTAAGCCTGGATGATCTCCTTAGTGAGGGCTGCAGTGAAACAGTTACAGTGTGTGTGAGTCTAGTAGCTAGACAGTGCTTATAAAATTACCTTTTAAATACAGGTTTGCTCCTACTGTACTACGAAAAGTCAAAGAATATTCATTAGAGCAGTGGTTCTCAAACTGTGCTAGTGGTACGCGGGCTTCCTCCAAGTGGTACGCGGAGGAACCGCTGAATAATGAAAGAAACAATTAACACTTTTTATCCTTTAATGCGTAATATAACATCGATGTGATCAGCATTGGCTGTTTTGTGAAGCGTACGATCACAGCGCTGTGCTTAGAATGTTTATTTAAGTGCATTGTGTCATAAGCTGCTGAAAATCAGTTTCCGAAGTTTAAGAATGGATTCTGAAGCGTGATTTGACTGACATGAAAAGTAGCCAATCACAGTCGACCTTGTCTAGTTGCGTGAAACGTAAGGGCGGGACAAAGGCTTTCTGTGTTGCAGAGACAGAAAAAACAACTTAAAAACAAATGTTTTGTTGGAATAATGCTTCTCGGATGTTTTCACTATAGAGATGTCTAGCAGAGTAATTAAACCGCGGACATATTTCCTGCCTTTTTGATGATCTACTACATACACGTTTCGCTCTCCGACAGCCAGTCGACTCGCCTCTGACCTGTCACTCAAATGGAGGTATTGCGCAATTACTCATTTCTGCAAATGCGGCGAGTGCTTTATTTTAACACGAGTGCGCATTCATACGCAAATCGCTTAAACAGATATGCGAGCTCTTAAATATGCTTTTTTCAAATAAACTGCAAGTCCTCTCAGGATCGCCTGTGTGCTCAGATTGAATACAATCGCGATCTCTCCACTATTAAAGTAGATATTATTTATATTTGGTCCCTGACTAAATTTAGTCAAAAGTATTCAAAGTTATCAAGTATTTAGAATTAGATTGATGCATGATCGATGCCAATGCTAATGGTCTTCTTATTTGGCTGTGTTATGAAGTGAAACTAACTTTAACAAAGGTGGATTTTTTTTTAGTTTCTTAACGACAAAATAATTATGCTGGAAATGTTTCTGGATGAGGTATTTGTGTGATTTATACATTTAGCTGTATTCTGATCTGTCTTAAAGCATTACAGGTCAAAGCAATCCGTTGTTGCTTATTGTTTATTTATCAAAATAACAATAAGGCTCTTAAAGCACTGCTTTGATAAATGTAGTGTTGTCATATTTTAAATACCTCATGTAAAATGAAGTCATTTGTTTTATTTGTTTACTGACAGTGTACTTGTATTTTTTTTTTAATTTCTATTTTAGATTAAGATCAAGTGTAAAATAAAATCTACATGTGATGTACAGATATTTAAGAAACAAATTTGCCATATTGTAAAGAAAAATAGTGTAACAAATGTAAATAAAAGGTTAAATTTAAATCTTTTTACCATATACTTTAACCTTTCAAAGCTTGAAAATATCGTTTAAAAAATGGGCAAAAAGTGTCTCTATGGCCTTAAAGATTATGTGGTAGTTTTACCAGTGCTATTGAAAAAGATTAATTGTCATGAAAGGAAAAATCGACCATACTTCCTTTGTTAGTACAAATTCCTGTACATGTAGTTTTGTGATTTAAGCAATTAAACCATTCAATCAGGTTTAAACTTAAAAAAAGTTATTTCATTATGAAAATCTGATTTTTTTTTTTAAGTAACCAACTAGTACTTTTTAAAAGAGTACTTTGTACTTTTACCTAATATTGGTATTATTTACTAAAATTTGTGTTATTTTTAGCAGTGTAATAGTATTTTTACTTGAGTACAAAAAAGATTTCACAAGCATTTAGTGCAGGTTTATTATATTATTAATATATGATTAATAAATATTATTATTAATGGTTTTTATTTGTATCTATTCCTATGCAATGTTTTATGGGTTGCTGAGAATACATTTCAGGTCTTCAATACATAGCATGTCAGTCTTGGAAAAAAAAAAGGTGTTGGAAAAAAGTGCTTAAAATTCCTTGATTTTCAATTGGCTGTGCCTGTATAAACCCTGTCATATGTACATTTAACATATATTTCAAGATTTGTCTGAAAGTGTGGGAATATGACATATAGCCTATATTCATAAGGTTCAAGCAACATCTCCAGCTTTTTGATGAATAGGGTACTATGAATACTTTAGATTTAAGTACAGCAGTTTTCTTTTTACTTTTTAAGAACAGGTCATTTTTAATGAACTTTTAAAAGCACATTTTAACTAAAACTTTTTATATATATATCTGCAAGCACAGTTAATGTTCAGACTATTTAAAATGTTTAAAGTGATTGACAATAATACATATTCTTAATAATAGGAATTAATTTGCATCATTTTTAAACTGTGCACACCTGTAGCTGCTTAATTAGGCCTAGGACGCTATCTTTTAATACTGGTTAAAAAAATTGCATCGTAAGGTGGTACTTGGAGAGACAATTTTTTTCTAAGGTGGTACTTGGTGAAAAAAGTTTGAGAACCACTGCATTAGAGAATAAAAGAAAAAGTTAGGCTATACACACATAAGCTACCTCTATGCATATAATACAAATATGAATTTTACATTTTAAAGGGCACCTATGGTGAAAAATCTTAGTTTCAAGCTGTTTGGACAGACATGTGTGTAGGTATAGTGCATAGACCGTCATATTGGGGTGATATAAACCCACCCAGTCCTTTTTTTTTTTTTCAATTTAACAACATAAAAACAGTGGACCAACTGGAGCGGTTTTCAGAGTGGCTGCAACTTGACGTATTAGTGTTTTAGTGATTTCTATCAGGGTACACACAACAGCGCTTCAAGTCGGCGGCTGTCATGGCGGCCATCCATGATTTGGGACATGTCATGTTTCTGCTGCACCACAGAGCTCCATCTGAATAGTTTCATTTTAAATAACATGCGAATATGCGTGTTGTGAGTGTGCCGTGTCACGGCTCTGGTGCCTCTGTCAAAGTTAATTCAGTGTGCGTGGTTATTAGTCTCAGTGTACAAGCTCGGAACTTTAAACTAGCACACAGTTGGCTGTAAAACTATACAAAGACACAAATTATTTTGTACTCTCTGCTTGGCCTTTGTCCGAGACTTACATGTACAGCTGAATGATGATGCTCTCACTCATGTAGCTTCTCTCTGTCTGCCTGTCTGTTGCAAACACAGGGCGGGGAGCTTTTGGCTCCACCTCCTTGTTATGTTGGGCGGGAAGTCGAAAATAATTTTTATGTGAAACAACACACCCCTAAAACAGCAAGCTGTGTACACGCCCACAACACTTTTTAACACATTATAATAAAAACATCTGATCTGTGTTTTGAACTGAACCTAATCTGGCACACTCAGACGAAACATAATATTAATATTAAATCATAAAAAGGGGTAAAATATGTGCCCTTTAAAAATTTTATGACTTAAAATATATATTTATTGATATGAAACAATAAAATTTAGAAAACCTTCAATTAACAACTAATTATTTATTCATTCATTTATTTATTTTCCTTCGGCTTAGTACCTTTATTCATTAGGTAATGAATGCTAAATGGCTAACATGTATTTAATTTAGATAGTAGCTGTGCTTTATGTGCTTTGTGTGCTTTAGGAAGGCTGAAAAACAGCGTAGATTTATTCTGTGTCATGTTTGAGTCCACTAGATCCTTTCTGAGGTGCACCCAGCTCGGTGAGTTTATCAGCTCATCCAGAAACTGTATCTGAATTATGAAGCCCAGTTTGATGAGCTGCTGTCCAATGTCGGCAAGAAGATTTCCAATTGGGACACCAACAACAGGTGCTACATCATAATCACGCGGCACGCCCCTACAAGTGTAAGCTCCTGAAGGTTAATGCAGCATGAATGTCTGCTGAAGTTCAGATTTTCCAACTCAAGCTATTTGTGCGTTAGACATGTTAACATGCCTTCATTCACGCAAATCATGCCGCAGGATGTCTACAACTTTAAATTTGAGATTTTAAATAATTTAATGACTTGAAATATATTTTATTGCTATGAAATAATAAAATTTAGTAAACCTTTAATTAAGAATTAATTATTTATTCATTCATTTTCCTTTGACTTAGTTCCTTTATTCATCAGGGATCACCACAGCAGAATGAACCACCAACTATTCCAGCATATGTTTTAGGCAGTAAATACCCTTCCAGCTGCAACCCAATTTAGCTAATTCAATTCACCTATGTCTTTGGACTGTGGGGGAAACTGGAGCACCCAAAGGAAACCGGGTAAAACATGCAAACTCCACACAGAAATATCAACTGACCCAGCCAGGACTCGAACCAGCGACCTTCTTGCTGTGAGGTGACAGTGCTAACCACTGAGCCACTCTGGCGTCAATAATTAATCACTCATTTGTAATATATGTTATTACATTATTTATATAAATAGGTTAATAATTAAATAATAATAGTTATCAATAATATACTACTACTACAACAAAGGTGACTACTTCAACCACTACTTATACTACAACTAATAATAGTATTTATTAAAAGAAAGAAAAATAGCAATGGAAGTATTTTAGTATACTTTTAAAATTTGTGCATTTTTAGTCTTTCAACCAAGCATGAATATGCATATTATGTATGACTCATTCTAGAATTGAGGGAATAATTAAGACATTTTACATTCACTTTTCTTAAACTAAAATGACATAATACAAATGAATAATTTACAGTAAACTGAATCCATTATTCATGTAAAACCATGCTTAAATGTGTTAGGGAACATTTGGTTTTGTTACTAAGTGTTGTTTGAATTGTTGTTAACGGATTAAACCACTAACAGAGTTGACAATAACATTTTCAATTTTTAAAATAGATTTTGTTTTATCATTTATCATGTAAAGACATACCATTGCATGCATTAAAATATGCTAAACCATATATCACATGGCTTGTTTAAAAGGCACCTATTTTATCCCTTTTGTGGGTGTAAAATAAGCCTTTGATTTCGCCAGAATTTGTCTGTAAAGTTTCAGCGCAAAATACCCGTCAGATTATTTATTATATAATTTAGAATCTGCCCATTTTGGTGTCTGAATATATTGTAGCTGATTTGGTAGCCTGTGGCTTTAAACTTTAAATCCAAATGAGCTGCTTCTCCCCGCCCATCGCTCCCACATGCGAGTCTACTTCTTAATCCGTTACATCAGATATACAGCAGTCAGTGACAGAGACAGACTCGGGTGAAACTGAAATGCAGTTCATTACTCAAAAAATACCAAGTAAGTTTATTTGTGGTGGAGTTTATTCAAGCCTTTCTGACTTTTTGCAGTACACACAAACACACACATATGCATGTTCAAACCATGCAACCATGGTGGTTATAGCGGTTAAGAATTACATGGTGATTTTACTGATTGAGGTGCAGCTGATCACAGAGAGTTTTAACACCAGTTTCTTTGTAAAAAAATGTTCTGTGGACATGTTTATGCTGCCACCTGTCATATGCACACTTGCACCTGTCGATTAATTCAGTGGGCGGGGAAAACTGCACTCCTACTTTTCCTTGCGGTCGGCCTCAAAATCACTGGGATTTGGATCCTATTTTAATATCATGAAATTTGAAAAAAAGAGACTTGTTGTGTTTAAATCACTCTAGTATGACAGTGGACACACTATACCTACACAGAGTTCTGTCCAAACAGCTTACAAAAGATGATTTTCATCATAGGTCCCCTTTAAAACACAATGCTTTATCGTCATATTAGTCTTTTTGAAAGGTGAATGGGATATTCACTGGGATATCACAATAACAGATTTTATCAATAGTTTCTGGTATATCCACCAATAGTTTAATAAACATTTTGTACAAATGGATGTGAGAAGAATAATGGCAAGACCTATGCCTGTTTCCACCAGAGGAAGTGACATTACTCGGAGCAAGTCACAGGCTTTCAGTTAAAGTGGGGTGAGTCTGCTTCAGCTATTATGCCCCCCGCTGATAGAATCAGCTTCCATAAATGATCAGATGTGCTCCAACATTAGGCAATAGTATCTGGATGCAGCCTTTATGATGCAAGCTAGGATTGCATCGCTCAGAGATGCAATGTCAGACACTATGCACCCAATGGAGCTAGTGACATCACTGTGAGAGGTAGGGTTAGGAGTGGGGTTAGGTGAGCGCATTAAAACGCATTGAATGCAGCTCAGATTGTATCTGCACCGAGTCTGCGGCCAGACCCCTCTCACATTAGGCACATTCAAATCAAGACTAATAGCATCTGTTCAGCTGTGCCTTTACTGAATGAGCACTGGGGTATGTCCCACAAATCGCACTGTTATGTCTTTCTTTTCTTTTACACCTGTTTTAAAACCTGTTTTATCACATTTTAATGTTTTTAATTTTATTTTAATGTTTTTATTTTTTTATACTGGTTGCATGTTTATGTAAAGCACTTTAAATTACCATTGTGAATGAAATGTACTATATGAATAAACTAAACTTGTCTTGCCTTATTTCTCAGAGATGGATTGCAGCTGGAAGGGCATTCCCTGTGTAAAACATGTGCTGGATAAGTTGGTGGTACATTCCGCTGTGGCGACCCCGGATTAATAAAGGGACTAAGGTGAAAAGAAAATGAATGAATGTCTTGCCTTATCAGTGCTTTAAAGTGATCATTTTAAATCAGACAAAAAAAATGTATAACTGAAATGATAAATAATACAATATTGTTCAGGATAAAACAACCCTAAATACACACAAACAACATACTTAGAGATAACTGGATATCATTTTTGTTACTATTCAAAATTGTTTCATTTGATTCGTTGTTTTTGAAAATTAATAGTTAAAAGCTTTATCTTGGAGATGTAAAATGTACACCCGCAATTCCAGAATCATCCATTGCCTTAAATAAATTTCATTAATCTGAATGAATCTACTCTGACTTTGAATATATTAGCAACTCAATTCTCATAAAAAATGAAATGTTTTAAAAACAGCAGCACAAATGCAGTCATCAGTTTCAAAACCAGAAGAAAACACATCATTAATGTCACTGTAGCAGCCACAATCATTATTGCTATTTATTTAACAAATTGCAAATACTGTAGGTATTTACATAAGAACAGATTTTCATTCTCATCCACTGACAGATTTGTAATGCCGGATTCACTGCACAACATCCCTCCTATTTTCATTCATAGAGAGTTTTGGTAAAATAAAATAAATCACTGAAAACGAGCTGAAATCACAGGCAGATCTTTGCTCATTCATCTTAGTGACAATTGTGTTTGCTCTTTATTATCAAAGATGGCACCAACAGGAGAATCTGTACGCTCCATTCATACTGAGAAGACAAAGATCAATCCATTTGTCAATTTGTAACAACACATATGCCGTCAGATTGTTAGCAACCTGTCACTAGCACAAGCAACGGGATTTCACACATGGCAATGATGAAATGCAAAGCTGTCTAAATCTTCATGGGATTTGTTTTATTTTTTTATTTCTGTGCTCCGGCTGCATGAAGATATCTTAAGAGCTTATCCCTTAACACAAGCCATCTATCAGCTTTAACAGCTAGAGATCACAAGGGGATGTTCAAACTGTAACTATGACCATGTTAGGGATATTTGGCACAAAACCGGAAAGAAATGGCTGAAGCTTTCATTTCTGGTCTGATTCGCTTGCTTTAAATATTTGAAGCTTCCTATCTTTGTTTACCATTGTGGTACTTTGCAATGACATAAATCACATTTTGAGTTGTGATGCCTGGTCAATAATAATAATAATAATTTCTTACATTTACATAGTCCTTTTCTGATTTCTCAAAGTGGTTTCCAAATGTTGGGGGAATCTGCCTAACTACCACCAGTCTGCAGCATCCACATGGCAGCCATTCTTTACACCACACTGCACACGGTGATGGAGCCAATTATGATATGGGAATGGTTAGGAGTCTAGTGGGAAAATTTGCCCAGGATACTTGGAACACAGTCCTACTCTTTTTGAAGGACGTCCTGGGTTTTTCAACAACCACAGAGAGTCAAGACCATAATTTTATCGTCTTATTTGAAGGCCAACTTTACAGCAGAAAAAGAGGTGTTTACAGCCTGGTACAAAGAACAATTTTGATTTACATAGCTAACATTACCCTTCATGACAACTGTGAGGAGGTAAATTTTTTTATAACTCATCTATTTAATTTATATTAAGTTATACTAAGTCTGCATAATTAAGGACGTGGTCACTTGAGTGACAGCTAGGTCTCACTGGTTGCCGTCACTTCACCTCAGATGTTTCCAGCTTATTAGCTGCTGAACTCGGCATATACATCATATTTTTTGTTTTGTTTTGTATGGCTTTACACAGTCAATTGCCTTTTAGAATTATTTCCTACAATTATCAGATAATATGGCATAATGTGTGCACTTAATTGTGCTAATTGTGGTCAGAACAAAAACAAGTCACAGGTAATGAAGTGTTAAGGTCTAATCCTAATTCTACTACTTAAGCCCTTCCCCTTACCCATTTTGCACGTTCCTGTGAAGGGGTGAGGGTGCCCTAATTCTCTTTACCTTGAAGGCGTAGGGCTAAGGGAAAGGGGTAGATAGCCATTCGAAAGAAGATTTTTTTGTAACCCCCTTATTACATAAGCAGTACAGTTTGTTCCCTTATACCTACACATACGTTCTTTATACTCAGGGCTTTACATTAACACCCGCCAATCCGCCAAATGCGGTTAGACAGACACTCCCACTAGCCACTTTGGCTGGTCGAAAGTAATTTTTAAATTGTAGTTTTCCTAAAAGCAGGGTTCGACAATATAAGGATGACCCAATATGCGTGCAAATGTGATCTTAGAATCGTGAAGTAAAATAATTGTGATCAAGCTAGCAGAAGAAAGCAAATGAATACCGAATGATAGAATTGATGATCACTCGCGGTAACAGCTGATGTGATGCGCGCGATTTCTTAAAACGGGTGCGCGCGACTGCTTAACGCGTGCGAGCTCCCTAATTGTGAAACAACCGTGTCTGAAACAGGTTCTGGAAATGCAACTGTCATCGGTTCTCTTTCAAATAAACTAGACAAAAAGTGATGAACATGTACTCACAGTCCGGATGCTTTTAAGAGCTCAAAATGTATCTTTTTCTAAGCAGCACCGGTTGCTTTTACTTTGAACAGATTATTAAATGCCCTAAAGTTAACCGTGAGCATGTGATCATCCTTTCATTATCACACACGGTATGTTTCACCTGCTTTCATTTGCTTACGGTTTTATTTGCTTTTATTTTTGTTAAAATGGTTTAATTATATTTTTTTACAACATTGCTTTAATGGGAGATGAACTCTCCATTTATGTGCAGTCAACTGGTGATCTGAGAGATCTTTAGCCACGACAGATTACTGTGCATATTTTTGATACATGACAATAGTTATTTTTTAATAGTCAATTGCTTTTCTTTCTTTTTTTAAGAAATGTTTAGTTAAATAAAAAATAAGTATACAGCTGCATTTAGCTTGTTTTGACACATTAAAAATTTGTGGCTTAAGAAATAATTATTGTTCCGTGTGGTTATAGAGATAAATTTGGTACATCATTAATTTTGAGCTCTAAAAAAAGTCATGTGAAATAAAAAATAATTGTAATATAACACTATGAAACCATGACCCATTTGCTCATGCTCACTGAGCAAGCTCATACTCGACACAAAAAAAGTGAAATGAATGAGGAGGCATGTGGACATAACACAAACTTTAAAAAAAAGTATTTTTGCATGTCAATGTTAAATTTGTGCATATAAAATATATTTTCCCAACAATAAAATTGTGACTAGTGAAAATGCAGAGTGGCTAGTAACATTGGAAAACTACTAGCCACAGTGGCCGGTGATTAAAAAAGTTAATGTAAAGCCCTGATTATACTTATACTATACGTACAGAAAAGTACACCGTTATTTTACTGTAAGTAAAGGGTACTTTGCGGATTGTAAAAGAAAGCGTTACCGAAGATTTTTCAGAACCGCACTCGAAACCAAGGGGTAAGAAAATTTCCCAGAATACACCAGCCACAACGGAAGTCAGAAGATCTGCAAATTAGTTTTTTTTATCATTATTATGAATTTTTACAACAAACATGTTTTAAAATATTCATAACTGCGTTTGTGTTTTACCATCATGCTTAAAAAAAACGCTAAACTAAAAACAGCTAAATTTCGGAATCTATAATCCATAATAATACCTCTTGTCAACTATACAATAACTCATAGCAACTGGAATAACTACAGGAGTCACAATCGTCTGATCTCCTATGAAGCATGCGATCACGATGACATGTGACGTGTGCAGGTGCTGTAGTAGTGTCCCATTTCTTAGGGGTAAATTTTGAAGCTCTTCACATTTGGTTTTAAGGGCCAAGGGAAAGGGGTACAAAAATAGAATTGGGATTTGACCTAAGTGTTTCTCCCAAAGAAAGCCCATCTAAGCAAAATGCTAGCAGGCATCTGTAGCTCCACCTCTTTGACCTTTTTTCTATACCCTTGGTTGGCAAGATGATGCGTGAAAAAAATAGCAACGATTGGCCACGCTCACTTGCTCTCTTGAGAAACTTATGGGTGATGTCACACATACCACGTCTATATTTTTTACACTCTATGGATAAAACCCACACTGATCGCAGGTTTAGCACCTCTCACTGGCCTCTCTAGTTTTCCAACACAGGGTCATTGAGAAAATGTACCCTGGTGTACATTTTAGAGAACTGAGAAATATGTGTTTGCAGGTACATATGGCTGCATTTTATGTAAAAACAAACACTATGAGGGGTAACACTGAATGCTTATCATATATGACTTTTTCTATATAACTGGTATGCGCAGTAGTTCACCACGAATGGCATCAAACTTGGGAGTCGGAGCAGACCAGGATTTAAGTCCAGCGAAAGTAAAGCGGCTGAACTGTGCAATGGCTTTTCTCTACTAGTTTGCTTTTGAAAACAATGTTAGTTGGTTTTAGCGAAGGGGGGATGTATAATAAGCTGATATATTATGCTCAGCAAAAAGTGAAAGAGGGAAGGGTTTGCATGAATGAGTTTTATTACCTTTACGTGCTGATTTTCACTGAGGTAACACCAGGGCCGGATTAACCAATGGGGCTAATGGGCACAGACTCAGGGGCCCGTGTGCACTTGGGGCCCCTGCAAAGAGAAAAAAAGAACCAATTTCAGAGTGTCTTTTAAGGCTAATTGCAATTAGCGCACCTAGTTGGAATAAACTATTCACGGTTTACGCCCTTCGATGCCTGATTGACAGAAACAACATGAGTAAAGAGCAACGTAGATTACAACGTGAGTGGCGTATCTTGTAAAGCGCACAGCAACATCTTTTAATGTGATTGATCAACCCGGTTCGAATCCACCATCGGCTGAACTTGTGCAACTTTTTCTCTCCCCATAACATATCAGATTGGAAATGTATTTATTTTTAATAAGAGGGAAACATTTTGTAAAAAAAAATTATGCAAATGTGATCTAAAGTCACAATTGCCTAGTGGGTAGACTATTTAATAATGTTTAGCCTATTTCATATGTGTAACAGCATCTAAATAGTGATTATATTTCATAAACAGTTATATTCCACCTGGTGTTAAATGTTAGCAACATCTTAAAAGAATTGATTTGTATCTACAATGTTATCTACAATCTTCCGAACTCTGTTCGTCATCATCATTGGCCGCAACTAGCCCTATTTCACCTGTATTCTCTGACCTCATTGCTCTGTGTGAAGAACACTTAAAAGAGAAACATGACAGAAAGAGGAGGCATCTTTATTGAGGCATGTTCAATTCACACCATCTTTAAACAGACCCATGATCAGGAGAATGAGGGTATAGAAAAATATGTTATGGTAACATTAGATGAGTAAGCTAGCACTGACCAGGCGGAGGAGGCTAACGGCAGCGCAGCGTGGACAGAATTCATCATGTCAGAGAGACAGACAGAAAAAGGAGAGAAAGAGGGAGAAAGAGAGAGAGAAAGGCCCTAAGAACAGAGAGACCGGAGAGGTATAGTGTGTGTGATTTCGGATACTTTTAGGTTTATAATCAAGTTTATCTATGCTGTTTGCATACTCTTCATCACGAGGAGAGGAGAGAAAATACAGGGAGAGGAGGAGAGAGACAGTAAATCATTAATAAGTGTGTGTATTATGGAAGACTCAGATTCATAGAACTGGATTAGAGAGGCATTGTGTGTTAAATGCCATGCCAATAATATGCTTTATACATTTGTAAAAGTTATACAATTAAAATACCCTTAAAAAATAATAATAATAAATATATATTAGTACAATAGTATATATAGTACTGTTTCAGTGAACTTGAACAAGTATACTCAAAAACATTAATTTTCACTAGTTTTATTAGTATTTTTTTTCAATGGTTTGAAAAATAAGTAAAGTCTTTGTAGACTATAAATATATATGTACTATAATATCATTTATTTAAATTTGTGGGTAACAAATTATAGATTCATTTTACTTAAAAATTTGTATATTATTCTTACTTTTTAATTCAACTATAAGGGTGCGCCCGGGTATGTGCCCAGGGGCACCTGAGTTCTTAATCCGGGCCTGGGTAACACAAATACAGTCGCAGGGGAGATAGACAGTGACTACGTTTACATGGACATCAGTAATTGAATTATTTGCCTTAATCTGAATAAGACAATAATATGATGAAGATGTTTAAAGAAGATGCTTATTGGATGTTCCATTCATGATCTCGTTTTACATGTTATAGCACACAGAGCGATTAACGTCACCATGCTATCCACAATTCCTCTGGAGTTTCATGTAATTTCGAGTGTTTCATTCTTGATTTGTCAACTTTAACTGCAGTTTGGCACTTTCACTTTCATTCAGGAACATTTCATGCATCCTCCCCATGACAAACTGAGGGATTGGATGCAAGGAACTGCAGGAAGAGTGTTGTTTTAATGGAATATGATACCGCGCGCCGTATGGAAAAAAAACAACCCCCTCACAGCTCAGAGCTTCGACTGGGTCAGTTGACGATTTTGTGTGGAGTTTGCATGTTTTCCCAATGTTCATGTGGGTTTCCTCTGGGTGCTCCGGTTTTCCCCACAAATCCAAAGACATGTGGCATAGGTGACTTTGGTAGGCTAAATTGTCCATAGTTTATGGGTGTAACTGAGTGTGTATGGATGTTTCTCAGTTATGGGTTGCAGCTGGAAGATCATCTGCTGCGTAAGACATATGCTGGATAAGTTGCTAGTTCATTCCGCTGTGGCGACCCCAGATTAATAAAGGGACTAAGTCAAAAAGAAAATGAATGAATGAATGTGCTAAAAGCTCGATTACATCACTTTGTACGCCCCGGTACAGACAACCAATGTCCACGCTGGAATTTACACAATGATCTCATCAACATCATGTAGACAACAATGCAAAAACGACCAAATTTCACTTTTTTGTGAAATGTATGCGTCCTAATAGTTTAGCAACGTGGGACATATATGACTGTCAACATCTCAAAAATGTGTTTTGGTGTTGTGTGACCCTTTAATATTTGCAGAAATGTATACAGTGGCCTCAGGTGGATTTACAAGAAATGGCAAATAAAAACAAAAACGTGCCCCACTAAAGTATTTACAAAAATATACACGACGCCCTCCTGTGGATTTGTGAAAACAAAACTAGATAATCCAGGATACATATTTGTAGGTTCTCAAAAATGTGGTCCTGGGCATATACTTCCAATGAGCCTGGATTCTATTGTGGTCTCTCATTCATGTGCCAACCAGGCGCAACCCTGCTTAGCTCCAGCGGGCCACCATGTGAAAGATGCAGAGAGCTAGCTGTCAGCTAACTGTAATAACAATTCAACATTGCAAATTATGCTATGTGACCAATGCTGTATTGTGCAGCCCAATAAATACAGCACAGTTGCATTTAAAAATTGTTGCATAAATGAAAACGTGTTTGTAGTTGAATGATAAATAAATAAATTATACACACATACACACTGTGATTATTTCGTCTCGTTTCATAAAAGTACCAACATTCAGTGGACCAGCAGCACCAGATGCAGCCAGTGTCTTTCAGAGGCATGACTCATGCTGTAATAGGTGTGTATGAGAGGAGTTATTCTGCACTGAAGCACTGAAAGCCTCATGTCAGAAGAACACAAATCTGATGACTCATGCAGTGAAACTACACTTCTCTCTCTTGATTTCACAGTGTACGCCAGAGCATAAATCTTTTACACTGCAAGTCAGAGGCCATGCAACTATTAACTGACAGCTAAAGGAAAAAAAGATCTAAAAAACACACACAAACCATAGAGCACGGGAAATAAGAGTAGAAATGTTGCCGCAGCTCTGTGGATGATATTGTCGAGGGACTAGCACTCTGGTCGTGTTGCAGTAAGAATAAATGCAGGTTGATCTCACAGTATTCTCTCATTCCAGCCCTTCTGTTCATAAGAGGACAATTCGCTGACTAGGGTTTTACAGTACAGTCAGCGCTTTCAACCAATCTAAATTTGGCCAGCTTCACTGCACATATAAAAAAAAAGCTTTAACAGTCGCCAGGGACAAACAGATGAGGGACAAATATTATTACAGAGGGAAATGAAGAGTAATATATGCAAAACTAGAAGTAATAGATGTGGACATTTTTTTACACTGCAACATTTAACTGCGGCACATTAATGGATTTTTTGTACAATGCTATACATTTTTAAATGGTGTTTTGCGTTAGTGAAATGTGTGTTTTGGATATTTATATTTAAACTTGTGTATGTGAATTATAAATACACTCACTGGCCACTTTATTAGGTACACCTTAATAGTACCGGGTTGGACCGCCTTTTGCCTGCAGAACTGCCTTAATACTTCATGGCATAGATTCGACAAGGTACTGGAAATACTCCTCAGAGATTTTGGTTAAAATTGACATGATTTTCGGCTGCACATCTGTGATTCTCCTATTCCACCACATCCCAATGGTGCTCTATTGAATTGAGTTCTGGTGACTGTGGAGCCCATTTGAGTACAGTGAACTCATTCACATGTTGAAGAAACCAGTATAAGATGATTCAAGCTTTATGACATGGCGCGTTATCCTGCTGGAGGTAGCCATCAGAAGAAGGGTACACTGTGGTCATAAAGTGATGGACATGGTTAGCAACAATACTCAGGTAGGCTGTGGTGTTGACACGATGCTAAATTGGTACTAATGGACTCAAAGTGTGCCAAAGAAAATATCCCCCACACCATTACACCACCACCACCAGCCTGAACCGTTGATATAAGGCAGGATGGAGCCATACTTTCATGTTGTTGATGCCAAATTCTGACTCTACCATCCAAATGTCGCAGCAGAAATTGAGACTCTGATGGTCTGATGACCATTACCAACTAGTTTACAACCTATAATTCAAATAATCCAGTGGGAGCGAGCCTCTAGTTTACAACCCCTGATTCCAATGATCCAGTCAGAGTGAGCCTGTAGTTTACAAACCATGATTCAAATAATCCAGTCGGAGGGAGTCTCTAGTTTACGAACCATGATTCAAATGGTCCAGTCAGAGCGAGTCTCTAGTTTACAAACCATGATTCAAATGACCAGTGAGTCTCTTTAGTGGACAACTTGCTGATGCATAATCTGGTCAGAGTGAGGATTTACTTAAAGATTTTGGGCCCTATCATACACCCGGCACAATGAGGTGCAAGACATGTTTGGTTTGTTGTTTGTTGCTATTTTCAGACCAGCCTAACCCTAATTTTCTTAATTTTCATGCACCACTTTGTGGATTCATGGGTGTGCCGGTCTAAAAAGGAGGTGTGTTAAAGCGCAGTTTGGAGCATTGCTATTTTGAGAAACTGAAGTAGACTGCGCTTTTGACCTACTAAAAGCTGGTCTAAAGTCCAGCACAGAGCATGTTAGTTATGTGCCTACGCGGTCCAAATGCTTACACATTGCTTAATAGACACAGGATGTACAGCAATACACAAATATCTTTTCATACTTAAAAATCATTATGTCTACATAAATATAAAAAAAACTCTACCTCCATGCCTCATCTTGAGTTTTTTAGTTTATTAATGACAATTTGTATTTTTATATTATTATTATTAGTAGTAGTATTTTCTTATATGCATATTTATATTTGTTTAAAAAAAAACAAGTTTAGATGTGTCCACCTGACGGGTTTTGGAGATGTGTGCATCACCATGTGGGGCATAAGAATAGGATGTGTGCTTGGATATAACTTTTTTGACCACACTTTGGTATTATTATTTATTAAATTAGAACTGAATTTAGAAATAGTTTTGAAACAAATATTTGCGCTTAAAAAAACGAAATTAAATATGTAGGCTAATAGATGTATTAAGTGGAGTGCGTACAACACCGTTTCCTTATCCACAAAAGTAAAGGAGTAAAAGTAAAGAGTAAAAGTAAAGTATGATCTGCAAGTACTGTTTTTAAAATGCACTTTTAAAATATGAAGCACACTACAAATACACATTCAATGCAGTTAAGTGCACTCCGCTCAGCACAAGACCAGTTAAAGCAGTTTACATAAGCTAATGCATCAATGTACAGGAACTTTGTTGCTGTGCATATCACTCCAGACTGCACAGAATGCCTCACTGCTTCCAGCAGGTGTTATTTCAGTCTGTCTCACTCAATAACATACAGTCATTCAGTCTCCCAGGCCTATGAAATGCTGTCTAGCAGCACAGACTGTCTTTTCTAAAAGAAAAAAAAAAAAAAAAAAAAAATATATATATATATATATATATATATATATATATATATATATATATATATATATATATATAGCTTTTCTTTATAGCTGAGCCTGGCCTCTGCAGTGCAGTGCTGTAAGTTATTTATGTCTGGCATCTATTGACTGCATTCAAAATCACATCAGATTGAATAAACTTACATTTAATAATCTGTTTTGCTGCTTCTGGTAATGCTGCATGTGTCTCTGTCTTTTCTTTATTGATTGCCAGTCCACTGCTGAATTCTTCTTCACTTTTTTATTGTGAAAGCACATTAATTGAATCTGGAGTGTGTGTAACACCAGGCTGAGTCTTTCTTTATGCACATAAATGACAAATAGTGCGGATGTGTGCACATGCAAGAAGCTTAATGGGGATTAATTGGATTACTGACGTTAAATCAGAAAGCTCGAAATTATGAGGTCTTCATGAGGAAATCCTATTTCTAGTGCAGTTAGAAAGGCTAAAGGTTATATAACATTATATAACAGTGAGTACAGTTGCATTGACCTGCTGGCTGCAGGATGCGATTAAGAGCACCATCCTCAATGCTGGAGTTAATTGGTTTTATTCTCAAAGGCTTAAAACTTTCACTGATGGCCGAACAACAAATAGACCAATTGGAAACCTTTAGCTAACTGTAAATAGCTTCAGACTGCATTCTAGCTACCTTGAATGGCACAGTAGTAATATGTAAATGATTATCTTCACTAGTATCAATCATATAATATCACACTGTTTAAATATATAGCAAGTGTTAGCATTTAGCAAAGTTTAACACAATTATTTAACACAATTCACAAACTTCTACAAGACAATTTTCAGTGCTACAAGATATTCCTAAAGAAAAGTGTTGTGTCAAGTCTTGATTTTGTTTATTGGGTGCTTAAATAGTATTAGCCATTAGCTTGGGCAGTGTTGTTTTACTTATCTTGGATTTGCTTTGCTTTTTATGTATTGAGTATTGTAAATATGGTTATCAACAGGGATGAGCAAAACGTAGACGTAGATAAAATACTGTTTTTTGTAAATAAAATACTTTATTTTTTATTTTTAAATTGAGAATGACATTTATTTACAAATCTTCCATCAATAAGCCTATTGAATCAATCCCTTTACCATCAAACTGACTTAGTAAGGTAAATAATGTTTGGCAGCAACAATTTTTTTTCTGCCACCTTATTCACCTAAGGGACGTTATGGCTTGTAACACAACTTATGTTTTTCTTTGAGTTAAAAATTACAATCCATCCATTATATGTACAGTATACTCATTCTCTCAAGATTCTTTCAGTTCTTCTTTAACAGATTTTCAGTTTACCCTCTTAAAAAACACCAGTACACCATATTGAAGTGTTTTGTTTTTATTTCTAAAGTTCCTCAGCATTTCCACCTGCAACACTAAGACTGTCGATGATCTGAAGACTCCTCGTCCTGTTCAGATGGCCTGATATTTTATTCCATCTCATTTCTTAAGCAAAGATGCTGAATTGTACACTATAGCCATTGTATTCCTCTGGTATTAGCATTGCTCTGTAGCTGTTTTAAATGGTTGTTGACTTGCTCTTGAATATACCCTCACCCTTTCTCTGTTAGTTTCTTTAAGCATCATTTCCATCCATACTCCAAGCATTGCCCACCTTTTTAAAAGTAAATCAATTTTCTGTTCTGATCTCAAGCTTAAGCAAATAACTGAGAAAGCACCAATCAGAGGCCTCATTTTAAACATGTCATCATGTACTGTAGACTTCTTGCAAAGTGTTTTACAGTATTTTACAAAAATACAAGATACTAATTTGATACTAATTAAATCATTTTCATCAACCCTATCAAATACAAATGACAAAATACTATTTTGTATTTGAAATAGTACATATTTGAATACTGCCTATTGCTGGTTATCATGTTCATATATGTTGTGAATAGCTTTTAATCACTTAAAACTAGTATTCAACAGCACACACGTTTTTATTTATTTATTTATCTGTCACCTTCAGTATATATTGCTATAAATTTTCCATCTCAACTCTTTCATTTTTGACTCTGCAACAACAGCTCGTTTCATTTTTAACACTGAAACTACACATTTTTAAATGCAGACCCTTTAAAAATGTGTAATTTGATAACCTAGTTGAAATAAAACCCATATGAGTCATATGGTGACTGAAATCGGAACTTTCTGAAAACCCCTGCCAGGGGAACTTTTTTCAGAAACTCTGGTTACAGTGTGGTCCAGTGGCCACTAAGACCAGAATTTTTACCTTATGATTTCTTCTTTCTGATTGGCCAACATGGCAAAATCTGCACACTTGTGGAAAATGAGTCATGCATTTCTCACCGTTTGCACCATGCAATGGTAATTTGTCTCTGTTCGTATGTTTGCATTGACTTTGTACTGTGTAACTTACTTGGACAAATACTTAAATCCACAGTTGGTGTAAACCCTGCATTGTTGGTTCAGCATGTCCTTTACAGTATACATATTTGCATTTTCATGTCAAGATGAGATGAAATATTTTTGTATAAATATTTTAGTTTTTGACTGTTAAAACTATTTGCCTTAGTAATGTTGGTAGGTTAAAATGAAGTGGTTAAAAAAAATCCTAACATTCCTAAACGTATTGATAAATAAAATTCAATAATTATTGATACCGTATGATATGTAACATATCATTAATTTTTTATTTTATTATTATTATAATTTATTTTTTTTTGCTGTCTCGCCCAGCCGTAAAACAAACATAAATTTACATCAGACATGTCTTTCAAACTCAAAACTTTTTCACTGCAAAAAGCCTTTCCCAGTTGCAGAACAAAGTGCTTTTTGAGGGTAGTAACTCTTAGGGCCTACTCTATGCTATCCGTATCGTGCCCAGGCACATTTTCCCGATCGTTTGACAAGTGTGAGTGTGCTGAATCGCGGTTCACTTGGGCTTTGGCACGGTACAGTTGTGTGTGAGTGCAAAACGCGCCAAAGCCCGAAACTGAAAGCGAGACATGACTTTTAAGGGACTGTTAAATATGGATTTATTAATCATTCTTACTGTTCAGTGAACGCAAACTGCACGACAGCTGCGCCTTCAGCAGACCTCCTAATTCCTGCAGCACGAGGACTTTATGATTGTTTATGAGCGTCAAAAGTGGCTGATCTGTTATATATCTGACTGCGTGTCACTGCATCTCTAAGGACTAAAGTGATATAACTAGAAAAATCTCCACTGTGCTGAGCGAGAGCACTTACTGAACAGCGCAGCATCGATGACGTAAGCGTGCCCAGGCCCGATTGTAATGTGAGTGCGGGCTGGCGGGGGGACAATCGTGCTTTGGCCCGGTTCGAGGCAACTGTACATAGTGTGATTACGCCCTTAAACAATAGGACAAAAATTACATTTAGAACAGTCCTTTGGCCATTTTAGAAGTTATAGAATTCTGATAGCTTCAGTGTTAAAGGGTCACGAAACACCAAAACACATTTTTTGAGCTGTTGACAGTCGTATATGGGTCCCACACTGCTAAAAACACTATTAGGACACCTATATTTCACTAAAAAGTGTAAATTGGTTGTTTTTGCGTTATTTTAAGCAAATTCGTATATCCTGTTTGAAACGAATTTTTGAAGCTGCGTCACGGTCATGACATAATAGCCTGTATTCCAGCGTGCAGACTGGGCGTCTGTGCCTGAGTGAGTCTTATTACGTCTTACAGTGTGTTGTATTAATGCATGAGTAAGGCTTGGTTTAAACCAATCAGTGCGCTCTACTGTGCAACTTCATTAATATTCATTTGTGTCACCGTGTTTACACCACAAAGACGCCACGTTGTGTGGCAAAACAAGCGTGAAGTGTTGCTTTTATAGTTTGCTGCCGTTAGGTTTCGTTTTCATTTTCTCTCTGTGAGAGCTTATCTGGATCACGTGTGGATTAACAGTGTACGCAATGCTCGACAACAATAACTTACGTGTCTAAGGAGGTTTATTGTTTACCTGAGAGCTGTTCTCATCTGCTAACGCTGAAATCTGGATTTGCTTGTAGTATTCTCTCCATAAAGACGCGGCTCTATTTGCTGGTGATTGTCCTGTCTCTACAGATTTGGTAAGTGAGCGACCAGTGCTCTTTGTTTATTCAGTTTGTTCGTATCGAATTAAGTTAACTATTGCACTGAGTGCAGAAATGTTAGCACCGCATTTTGTGACCGGAATAACACACGCGGCTTTCTGACGCTACCTGCCGTGTGCATCTAAGTTTCCGGGAAATGCAGAGTTTTTTTTCTCTCATTCGCCGTGTGGTATCAAACATTGCATGAAAAATACACGCTTGCAGCAGTTCCTCGAATCAAATATCTCGTTTTTCGCGAGGGGCATGAATGAATTCCCTGAATGAAAGAGCCAAACTGCAGTTAAAGTCCAACATTTAATAATTCGGCAAATAATTCGACTACACATGTCCATGTAGGTTAAACACTTCTCCTGTCTGTGTGGGTGTGTATTTTGACTCTGAAACTCGCGCGTGCACAAATAGACACTCCCACACCATCCCACTTTAGTTCCTCCGACACTCCCCCCTAAACAGAGCTGGACACGCCCACTTTTCTGACTTTTTCCAAAGTAGAGGTGTGAAAACACCCTGCTGAAACGAGGGGGTTTCATGGCCCTTTAACAAACAAAGGGGTACAAAAATAATTGCAGATGCGGAGCACATAAATTGGGGTGCTGTTTGTACACTATGCACACTTTATGCCTTAAACCCCAAATAATTCTTGCATCTTAAAATGAAAGCCTAAAGTATACTTACTTAACCAGAGCATAAATATATCTGCGCAGTAAAGCATAAACTGTGCAAAATTTGTTCACATTCCATAGACTTTGATAATTTCAAAATACTAGGATTTAAACTATCCAAATCTTAATCTCACATGCAGGGATGGAAAGCATACTGATTTGGATGCAACTTTCATGTACAAGCATTTGGGTTTAAAGAGTTTATCAACTGACCTTTCACGTATTTCATATCAGCATTCAACATTCGGTACGTTTATCTGTTCTTTTTTTATCCTCTTCTAGTGAAGGATATTCTCAACACAGGCATGACAGTGCAGCCTGCGGGGAGGAATACCGCATGTCCTGATACATTTGGCAAACAACGGAAGCACAACCAGCAGTGCACCACTGGAGCTTTGGGTTTATCAGCCCACCAGGGAACATCCTGGCCAGAATATGTAAAGATAGACAGCAAAGTCCTGTCTGAGAAGTGAATCAATACTTATCAGCACAGACATAGCTATAGTCATCTTAAAAAGCAATTGGCATGTTGGAAGAAAAGCCTTGAACAGGGGAGCTTTATAGAAAATTGGCACAGAGGATTAAATTGCAGAATCAAGGAGAGATGAAAAGAATTAAAGCGGAGTTACCACTTATTCAAAAAAGTCAAATTCTTCAATACAATAAGCCCTTCACGAAGAGATGAATAGAAAAAGCACAACATTATGTAGGAAAATAGAGATCAAAATTAAATACGCATTTTTATCAAAACACTGTAAACACTGAAGGCTCAAAGGGAATTGAGAAAAGCACTATATAGTAGTGTAATGTAGAATAAAGCAGAAGTATAATGTCGTAGTACAAGTGTTTTTTTTTTTTGTTTTTTTTTTTGCTAATACATCAGAACATCTTACTGAACACCTACAACAGTGTAGGCAACTGTGACCACGAGTCCTTGAGTTTAAGAGATGTGGGTTTGAGTCGTGCATGTAGGCACAGTTACAGGAATCCCTGCTTTTACAATTCAAAAAGTCAAACATGCCTTGAATCATTCAACAAAAGACTGTGTGCCTGTAAGCCTTGCCATAAAAATAAGATTAGAATCTAATTGTTTTCAACTGGTTGTGCTTCTGAACTCACATAAACATTAGAAATGTACAAAAAATCTGGGGTTGGTAATGTTTTTTAAATGATTTTGCAAAAAAAATCTCTTACGCTCGCCTATTTTTTATATTTATTTGATTAAAAATACTATAATATTGTGAAATATTATTACAATTTCAAATAGCTGTTTGCTATTATTCCAGTCAGAACACGATCCTTCAGATATCACTTGATGATTTACTGCTCCGGTTGTTTTATTTTATTTTGATAAACTACCTGACGTTTCTTCCAAATAAAAAAATGTTGTCATTTAGAGATTTTTTGTGTATATTAACAAAAAATTGGCCATTTCAAACATGTTTATAGACCATTTGTAAACATTTGTTCCTTTTGTTATAACTGTCATGTCCTACTTTTATTACTATTTTTTTTAACAAGTGTTAACAGAACTTATACTCTGAGAAATGGATACAAATTGGATAAAATATGGACTAACCCAAACGTTGGGTTAAATTTGGTCCTATTAATTTAATTCAAACAATTAAACCAGGTGTTGGGTTAGTCCCTATTAAATCCAAAACTGGGTTGAAATAACCTGGCATTTTTTAGAGTGTATACAATATCAATAAAGTAATAATATTGTAATAATTTATTAGCACTGTTTTGCATTTTGCATTTTATAGTTATAATATTGTAATGTCTAAATTCAGTAGTTATGAAATTATCTTTATATTACCCTGGCATGTTAAGTGTAAATGTGCTATTTGCATAACACAATTCATGCACAATGATAATTCAAAGTGATTTACAAAAACAAAAATAAAATAAACATAAAATACAAGTATAATAAATACATATATCAAATTAAAAAAAAAAAATATATATATATATATATATTAAAAACAGATTAAAATGTGTTAAACTGGATTAAGAAATCAAAAAGAAATGGACCACAAAACCAGTCTGATTTTTTTTTTTTTTTTTTTTTTTTTGGAAACCTAAAATTACATTTTTTTGAGTCCATATAAAATTTTGATGCCAAAAATAAATAAAGATCTTGTTCCATGAAAATATTGTCATTTTCTACCATAAGTATATTAAAAACTCAATTTCTAATTAGTAATGTGCATTGCAAAGCACTTCATTTAGACAACTTTAAAGGGTATTATATTTTTATAATATTTAGGATTTAGATTTTTAAACCTTAGATGAGAGATTTTCAAATTACAATTGCCAAATCATACATAATATCGAACAAATCAATCGGAAAGCCAAAAAAGAAAAAAAAAAACTTAAAAATGGTTTTGAGATCCATGGGGTCCCATTTATCTGCCACTACACACACACACACACACACACACACACACACACACAAAACATACGCTTGAAGTCAGAATTATTAGCCCTATTATTTTTTTTCTCTTCTTTTTATATACAGTTGAAGTCAGAATTATTAGCCCCCCTGAAATATTAGCCACCCTGTTTATTTTTTCCCCAATTTCTGTTTAACAGAGAGACTTTTTAAACGCATTTCTAAACATAATAGTTTTAATAACTCATTTATGATAACAAAAATGGATTTATTTTATCTTTGCCGTGATGACAGTATATAATATTTCACTACAGGCTTTTAAACACACTTCTATACAGCTAAAAGTGACATTTAAAGGCTTAACTTGGTTAATTAGGTAACTAGGCTGGTTAGGGTAGTTAGGCAAGTTATTGTGTAATGATGGTTTGTTCTGTAGATTATAAAAAATATATATTGCTTAAAGGGGCTATTAATATTGTCCTTAAAATGGTGCTTAAAAAATTAAAAACTGCTTTTATTCTAACCGAAATAAAGCAAATAAGACGTTCTCTAGAAGAAAAAATGTTATCAGACATACTGTGAAAATTTCCTTTATCAGTATCAGTATCAGACATACTGTGAAATATTTAAAAAAGAAAGAAAAAGAAAGGGGGGCTAATAATTCTGACTTTAACTGTGTGTGTGTGTGTGTGTGTGTGTGTGTGTGTGTGTGTGTGTGTGTGTGTGTGTGTGTGTGTGTGTATATATATATATATTAAAATCCTATAATGATCACCCACTGATATTGTATTGGACATGTTCCTCTTGATATCTGCGTCAGCTACTCCCCAGTTGCAGAGTTAAAAAGCAAAAGAAACGACAAGGAGATTCATGCTTCCTCCTCCCTTCCAGCTGAAGCCATAAAGACGTGATGACATTCAGATCTGTGCAGAATTAAACCGAGGGTGTCCCCCTCCCTAAACATCCCCCCTGCGGGACACGTGTGCAAGTGTGCAAAGACACAGAGTCAGGCTGTACTGATGATCTGGGGGGCAGAGAGCGCAGGGGACAGAGATTAATTATGTTCAAATGGCCATGCATAACTCACATCTGCTGCACCTAAAGATCCCGAGGCACGAGCTGGATACAATGTCCCTGTTTCAGACTATTAGACATGCAGGCGTCCATATCCTACAACCCCCCTAAAATCCATTCATGCAGGGGTCCCTGTATCATGATGGGTGACCCCCTGGCAGCCACAAACCCCCCAAACAACTGCTCTTCATTCATGACAATCAGCTCTAGCAAATTTGTTTGAAAAACACACTTCTGCTATGCAATGGTAGTCATCTTGATAAAAAGAAAATCTAAAAATTAAATCACTGTAAAACAAATTTGGTTTCAATGGAAAAAAACATTAAATTAATACAATAATAGTAATAATAATAATAAAAATATACATCTTTTAAATGGTAAAGAGTAAGTTTTCTTACTATATCTGGTGAAAAACTGTAAATTGACCTTCCCAGAATACCTGATCTGCCATTTTTTTAAATTATAATAAATTGCCTTCTGATTACTTAAGTACAGCTATAGTCGAAAATAATAGCCCTTCTATAATATTTCTTTCAATATTCAATATTTTTTTCCAATATTTCCAATATGATGTTTAACAGAGCAAGAAATTGTTCCATAGTATTTCTTATATTTTATTCTGGATTAAAATTAACTTTAAATTTTTTAAAACAACATTTTAAGTTCAATATTATTAGCCCTCTTGAGCAATATTATTTTTTGATTGGCTAATGGCTACAGGACAAGCCTTTGTTATACAATGACTTCGAAGATAAAAGTTGTTAGAAATGAGTTATTAAAACTATTATGTTTTAAAATGTGTTGAAAAAATGTCTATATTAAACAGAAATTGGGGAAAATACAAAAGAATTAAAAATGAACAGGAGGACTAATAGTTCTGACTTCAACTGTATATAAGGGCTAATCTAATGTTGTTCATTTAATTGCCCTTAATTGTTGTATTTGTTACCATAATGGCGATAAATAGTGGTATAATGAACTCACTAGGCATCTTTTACATAGCATGTTTTCTAGCTTTTGTGACTTGTTTTGACTCAAATCACTGTATTTGGTGTATTAAAATTGCAATTTATCTTAAAAAAACACTATAGTTGACCAAACAGTTAAAAATGTTTCTATTGCATGTTTAATGGCAATATTCTGTCAGAAACAACTATCGTTTTTTACCACATATTTCATGTATTTTTTTATGCGTTCACAGATTGCTTAGAAAAGCATAATGTGAAAAAAGCAACACAATCTCATGGCAATTCATAACTTTTTGATTTAGTGGCTGATTTGTATGAATTCGTACGATCTACTTTGTACAATTTAGTACGACTTGCTCATCCCTCATTAACAGTTGAGTTTAGGGGTGGGGTTAGGTGCCATGCCTCCTTTTTAAAATCGTACAATTTCATACGACTGAACTCGTACAAATTTGTACGAATTAGCCACTAAAATGGCAAAACGTAAAATACTTAAGTTTTCTCATGAGATCAGGCTGGAAAAAAAGCCACTATAAAGTGTGAAGAACTAGTTATGCATAAGCTTTTCAAATTTAGGTGTTCCCCTCCTCCACAGTCCACCAGGTCTTCTAGATGGTTAAATTTGTATCACACGTGTCTACAAAGGGGACAGAAGTGTGGAACCAGTGGTAAGACAAAGGCATAGGGCAGTGCTGGAGAGTTTTATGGGGCTTGATGTACATCTGGCATTGTCCTTCCGGATCTAAAGGGGACATTCTGCTCACATAAGCGTCTGTCTTACGACACTGCAGAGTTAAACGCAAAATAAATTAGCATCCAGTTGGCATTTATGGCATGCTAATTACGACCCCTTCTGCCGGAGACTTCTAAATCAAATCAGAGGCACACACATTGTTCAGAGAACAAATTTGATTGTTCTAATGAAGAAAAAAAAATGTAGGCAGGAAATCCTTGGCTATTTTCCACACAACGGAATTAAATAGACCTTTAAAATTAAAGATTATGAAATATTTAAATAATAAAAAAGCTAAATATAAGAAATAAATATGAGATGAATGCAATCAAAATATTAAAAAGCTCTGTGTGTTAAACAATTAAAATAAAAACATTTGTCATGAACAGAGGAACATAAATTTTATATGTTTTGGCTGTTCCCAGCAGACACAAAACGTCATTAGACGTTAATATATGGTTAAATTTAGGTTGTTAGCATCTAAAGACAATATTATTTTCATGTTTAATAATGCTGTGAAATGACAATGATATTTTGTTGATTTTAAGATGTGTTGACCAAAAACCAATGCCGAGCCAACATCTTAAACCAACTATATATAGACATCGAATACTGACATTTATTCGTCAGGTATGGCAGCCACAATCCAACATCTGATAGACATCATATTGGTAACGTCTATACAATGTCATGCTGTAATATCATTAGATGTTGTTTTTTTGTTGTTTTCAGGTTGCGTTGGAAAGTAACCAAAATGCAACATCTGTCCAACGTTGGACATTGAAATTGGGTTCTGACGTCAACCCGATTTTCATTTCTAAACAAAATGCAACATGTCTGCAATAGGTACAACGTCAATCTGACATCATGTTGACGTCCTGTCAATGTTGCAATGTAATTAAATTACAATCAGTTATACAGGCCTAAGCATCCGTTTTTTAAAGAAACCAGATCTTGAACGCAGCGATTTTGTATAAGATGACAATTCACCGGAAGCCCTGGGGCCGGCTGACTGAAATTAAAAGTCCCTGTGCATTTACCCCATTAGTCTGTTGCAAATCAGTAGTATATTAAAAATGACTATTTCAGGGCTACACGGATGATCTACTTCACTGTCGAAAATATATCTGTTAATTAACAGTTTCTGTATTTTGTGATTTTATTTTATGAATTGCATTATGAGATGTTGAAAATTTACCTCAACAGTTTAACAAAGTGACTTTATGGACATTTTAGTAGGTTGAAATAATATAATGTATAAGAAATAATTTATAGAGAAAAGGGACAACACAGTGGCGCAGTAGGTAGTGCTGTCGCCTCACAGCAAGAAGGTCGCTGGGTCGCTGGTTCAATCCTCGGCTCAGTTGGCGTTCCTGTGCGGAGTTTGCATGTTCTCCCTGCGTTCGCGTGGGTTTTCTCCGGGTGCTCCGGTTTCCCCCACAGTCCAAAGACATGTTGTACAGGTGGATTGGGTAGGCTAAATTTTCCGTATTGTATGAGTGTGTGTTTGTGAATGTGTGTGTGGATGATTCCCAAAGATGGGTTGTGGCTAGAAGGGCATGTGTAAAAATATGCTGGCTGAGTTGGAGGTTCATTCCGCTGTGGCGACCCCGGATTTATAAAGGGACTAAGCTGACAAGAAAATGAATGGATGATTATAGAGAAATAAGTCTAAGAAATAACAGTAATAGTTTATTACGAGGTTTTTGTACTGTAACAACACTAACCCAGACACTATATCACTTTAACATTTAAAAATGTTAATAAAAGTCAATTTTTTCAAACCTGTTAAGATTAAAAGTTATCGGAAAAAAGATCAAGGTCCAATTGAAGAGTGTAAATATAATAGGAAAAATAAAAACATTAATCACATAATATGGAAAACTTCATTTATAATTTTGTTTTTTACAGTGGCGACCCCAGATCAATAAAGGGACAAAGCCGAAAAGAAAATGAATGAATTTTTTACAGTATGCAAGTGGCAGTTTTTTTTTTTTTTTTTTTTTTTTTTTTTTTTTTAACTTTTCAAGGTTAAAAGTTGTTGGAAGGAAGATAAAGGTCCATAATGCAATTCAAAAGCATAAAATCTGTGAAAAAAAAAAAACATGAATCACAAAATGCAGAAAACTGCTAATGTTTTTTGTATTACAGATTTTTTTTACATGTATACCTAAAAATCTTCAAAAAGTGTACATACTTTCAGCATGAACATCATTGAAACATCTCTCTTTGTGTTCCATGTTAGGCAAGAAAACGATATCAACTTGATGTCAGCACACTTTTCATTTTTACATGATATTCTCCATTTATACATACCAAACAATATGATCTTGCACTCCCTTTAAATCCTCTTCATTTTCAACATTAATTGGAAGTTGAATCATCGCTGAGAAGAGAACAAGTCAGAACAACATCCCAAAAACGCCTCTCTGTGTCATGATAACAGTTTTGTGGATTGCATTAGGAGGTGTAAGAACACAACACAAGCCCAGCAGTGCTGCACAGACGACAACAAGAGCACAAACAGCAGACTCCAAATTAATTATCCAGCTGCCAACATCACTCATCTCTAAGTACCTGCGCGAAACCGGGACGAGCGCTGATAGATTTTACATTGGTGCAACAACCGACATGACACCATCATTACTCCTACAGGAGGACAGTGGTTGAAACCTGAAAGCTGTCAACAAACGCCACTAATTAAGCCTGTGGGAACTCAAAGAGCAGCGTAAGCCTCTGTGCTCTGGGCCTGTGCAATGCGCTAGATGCTTGTCAGGAAATCATGCTGATTGTATATTAAATAAGACGCCCTGGGGCTGAGGGAAGATAGACAGTGAGGAAAAGAAGAAATTAGGTTTGAATCCCAACGGGCCTGTGAAATTCAAATGAATGCTGCAGGATGAGCAAATGAAAGCCTCTCCTTCACAGAAAAGAGAATAAGGAGCCTTCTAAAACAAGCCTCGCTTCACTGTCTTAAAGGGACAGTCACCTCAAACTGTAAATGCTGTCATTGTTTATAAATTCTGATGTCGTTACAAATTAGAGATTTGTCAGAATAGTTGGACTGACCTTGACAGCTAAATGACTTGACAGCTAACTTGACAACTACATCTACACTGTAAAATGTATCTGTTAATTAAATGTTTCCGTTTTTAGCTTCTTTTTTTTTTTTACATTTATTTATGGATGTGAATTGCATCTGTTGACTTTTGAAGTTCTGATGTTGATGAAGTAACAATTAACAAAGTGACTTTTATTAATATTTTAGTCATTTGAAATAATATAATGTATAAGAAATAATTGAAAATGAAGTCTGTAAAATAACAGGCAAAGTTTATTAAAATTTTTTTGTACTGTATAAAACACCAACCTAGACAATATATAACTTTAACTATTAAAAGTGTTAATAAAAGTCACTTTTTTCAGCATAAAGATAATAATAATAAAACATGAATCACATAATATGGAAAACAGTTAATTTAATGTATTTTTTTACAGCATATGTCGATAACTAAGAAATTTGCGTTCTTTAAGTTACATTTATTTGTAGCAGTAGTATAGCTAGTAAACTGATAACAAGCTATGATTCAGCTGTTTTGCAGTCTACATGATAAAATACTTTATACAAGTATCTTCCAGTTCAAATAAAAAAAATAAAAAAAACTGGGTATATGTTTACATGTTTTATGCATTTGCTTACACATTCTTACATAAACTACATTACCTGACAAAAGTCTTGTTGCCTATCTAAGTTTTAGAAACTAAAATCGAACTCTTTGGAGTGAATGCCAGATGTTATGTTTGGAAAAAAACAGGCACTGCTCATCACCAGGCTAATATCATGCCTACAGCGAAGCATGATGGTGGCAGCATCATGCTGTGGGATGTTTTTCAGCAGCAGGAACTGGAAGACTAGTCAGGATAGAGGGAAAGATGAATGCAGCAATGTACAGAGACATCCTGAATGAAAACCTGCTTTATAGTGCTCTTGATCTCAGACTGGAATGGCCCAAAGCACACCACTAAAATATCAATAGGGTGGCTTCACAACAACTCGGTGAATGTCCGTGATTGGCCCAGCCAGAGCCCAGACCTAAATACTATTGAACATCTCTGGAGAGATCTGAAAATTGCTGTACGCTGTCGCTTCCCATCCAACCTGATAGAGCTTGAGAGGTACTGTAAAGAGGAATGGGCAAACATTCCCAAAGACAGGTGTGCCAAGTTTGTGGCATCATATTCAAAATGACTTGAGGCTGTAATTGCTGCCAAAGGTGCATCAACAAAGTATTGAGCAAAGCCTGTAAATACTTATATGCATGTGATTTATCAGTTTTTTTTTTTTTTTTTATAAATTTGCAACAATTTCAGAAAAATCTTTTTTTCACACTGTCATTATGGGGTATTGTGAGTAGAATTTTAAAGAAATAAATAATTTATTCCATTTTGGAATAAGGCTGTAACAATAACAAATGTGGAAAAAGTGAAGCGCTATGAATACTTTCTGGATGAACAGTATATCCATACTTAATATCTGATGACCGAAAGTGATACATTTTTTATAAATTGTATAAAATTTGGTATTTGTGATGCAGCAAGTCCAGAGACTGTTGTGTACACAATTGTTTTATATAAAATTAATTTTAATGTGTGATATGACTAAAAAGTGGTATTAAACTAATATTTCCTCAATTCAAATGAGTAACGGCTCGAACCCGGAAACAGTATTTCATACTTCACGACTTAACAAGCGGGTGGCTGGGTTTGCCTATATATTACCCAACATCATGTTAAAAAAAACACAAGATTTTTCTAGAGTGTACTAAAAATTTACCGGCAACACCAATCACTATCAACTTGTGTGGAAACCAGCTGCAAGAAGATTCTTTAAAATGTCTCCTTTTTGTTATTCTTGAACATGAACATTATAAGCAGTGTAATGCCAGTATAATGACATTATGGGGATTAATTTATTCCATTCATATCCATGTGTAATCCATTCAGCAACATAGGGATATTTTTTCAGCAGAGATACAGGACCACATGATCAGCTGTGGCTTTGTGCCTTGCCGCGTTTTAATGAGGAAAAGGACTGAGAGAGAGCAAGACGACCATCTCCATGGAGACTAGTGAGATCTACAGCCTTGCCCTTTCTCTGAGCAGCCCTCAACGCTACACTTTCTACCTCCAAATGAGTCTGCGGTCCAGGCACGTGAGAGTCGCACACACTGACCAGGCCAAAAAAACAACACATACCACTATATAAATGTCCATCTTGAATGATTCATAAGAACAAAGTGAGCGAAGAGATGTTGAATTAAAAGTCTGAGGTGATGATTTTTATGTGCATCTAAAATAACACATCTGCTTTGATATTAGCATGCAAGCCTGAACATGCTAATCCATTTCAGCTAATTCAGAGCTATTGCAACCTTTGGCCCTAAAGGGTAAAAAGTGAATGACAAACTCAAACACACATGGGATAAGCGGTTTGCTCCGAGCATATGTGTGTCTGCTGAATATGCATTAGTTCCTTTTCCGACACATGCCCCCCTCTTTCTCGTGCCCCTATACGCTGGCTTTTGTTTTGGTCGCAGGAAGGCGGGGTGCGTTGCCTGGTGACTACAGCAACAGAAGGCTGAAGGGTTTGACTTCCTCATGACCTTCACAGGAGGGGGCGATTGTCCCTGAAATAGAGCCAATGCTCTCCTTCACATGGAAAGTGTTAAATCAAGAGGAAGAAATGATCAAACTGTCCAGGGCTTTTTAGGATTGCACGCACAACTGCAATCATAGTCGCTCTAAAGCACCTTTCATTAGCATTACAAAGCCATTATGAGAATATTATCAAAGGTAGCACTGGGTTTCCCGCTATCCCAGGGAGTTGCATGATACCGACGTACTTGTGCTGACGTCATACACAAAATAAGATCAAAGGAACTTGTTTTGCGTCGGTTAAGCCTCTAATTGAATTGTACAGATTTATTCCTGCAGAACACTTATTTCTTTTCCGGTTCATATGTAAACGGAGTGATTTTGCTTTCTGGTGTCACGCTGAGGAAAGACACAACAGTTTGCTAAGGCAAGAATCGTTTGTTTACCTGATCATAAAAACAGGCTAAAAGCCACCAGTAATTACACTAAAAGAAACCACATTTTAAAATACTACCTGTATATGCTATAGAATTTATAAAACAACTCTTTTTGCACTAAATCTAACAGTGCACGATTACTATTGTTCATCGCCATTCAAAACAGTGAGTGTTAGTAGAGAAGCATTTTAAGCATTATTCGTGACCATTATCAGTCTTCAAACCAAAATATTTTTTTACTTTTTTTTATTATTATTATTTATCTCGTTTTATTAGTTTGATCAGGTTTGTTTAATTAGCTTGAAGATTGAGCATGGCTGTGCCTCTACTCGATATATTTTTGAACAATCAGATATCAATGACATGGCAGTAAATTAAATTTATGTTGGTTGGTTGGTTGGTTGGTTGGTTGGTTGGTTGGTTGGTTGGTTGGTTGGTTGGTTGGTTGGTTGGTTGGTTGGTTGGTTGGTTGGTTGGTTGGTTGGTTGGATGGATGGATGGATGGATGGATGGATGGATGGATGGATGGATGGATGGATGGATGGATGGATGGATGGATGGATGGATGGATGGATGGATGGATGGATGGATGGATGGATGGATGGATGGATGGATGGATGGATGGATGGATGGATGGATGGATGGATGGATGGATGGATGGATGGATGGATGGATGGATATAAGCAGAATGATAGGACAATAGATAGAACGATAGACAGACAGACAGACAGACAGACAGACAGACAGACAGACAGACAGACAGATATAGATAGATAGATAGATAGATAGATAGATAGATAGATAGATAGATAGATAGATAGATAGATAGATAGATAGATAGATAGATAGATAGATAGATAGATAGAATGACATAAAACATACATAGATATATAGAACAAGATAGACAGTATGATAGAACGACAGACAGACAGAGAGAATGAGAACAATCAAAAGACAAACAGATCGATAGAATGATATAGAAAGATAGATCGATACAGTTAGATATTGACAGAACAATAGTTAGACAGACAGACAGACAGACAGACAGACAGACAGACAGACAGACAGATAGATAGATAGATAGATAGATAGATAGATAGATAGATAGATAGATAGATAGATAGATAGATAGATAGATAGATAGATAGACATAAAACACATAGATATATAGAACAAGACAGAAAGTATGATAGAACGACAGACAGACAGACAGAGAGAATGAGAACAATCAATAGACAAACAGATCGATAGAATGATATAGAAAGATAGATCGATACAGTTAGATATTGACAAAACAATAGTTAGACAGACAGACAGACAGACAGACAGACAGACAGACAGACAGACAGACAGACAGACAGACAGACAGACAGATAGATAGATAGATAGATAGATAGATAGATAGATAGATAGATAGACATAAAACACATAGATATATAGAACAAGATAGACAGTATGATAGAACGACAGACAGACAGACAGAGAGAATGAGAACAATCAATAGACAAACAGATCGATAGAATGATATAGAAAGATAGATCGATACAGTTAGATATTGACAAAACAATAGTTAGACAGACAGACAGACAGACAGACAGACAGACAGACAGACAGACAGACAGACAGACAGATAGATAGATAGATAGATAGATAGATAGATAGATAGATAGATAGATAGATAGATAGATAGATAGATATAAAACACATAGATATATAGAACAAGATAGACAGTATGATAGAACGACAGACAGACAGACAGAGAGAATGAGAACAATCAAAAGACAAACAGATCGATAGAATGATATAAAGATAGATCGATACAGTTAGATATTGACAAAACAATAGTTAGACAGACAGACACAGACAGACAGACAGACAGACAGACAGACAGACTGACAGACAGACAGACAGACAGACAGACAGACAGACAGACAGACAGACAGACAGACAGACAGACAGACAGACAGACAGACAGACAGACAGATAGATAGATAGATAGATAGATAGATAGATAGATAGATAGATAGATAGATAGATAGATAGATAGATAGATAGATAGATAGATAGATAGATATGATTTGTATGGTTCATCAAATGCATAAAGGTATGTATTTTAATTAGTTTCTTTAGGATGGTTTAAATATGCGTCACTGTTACTTAGTGAGAAGAGGTGGAAGAGGTGTTTGTTGAAATGAAGGTCATACTATAGAAAAAACATGATTCACCTCATGAGTCACAAGATGAGTTCTCCGTTCCCCCACAAAACGTCAAGGCTGTGAACAAAGCATGGCAAGCAGGCTGTGTGACATGCATGAGAGAACGTGCACAACACGTCTAAAAAACATACCTGAAAAACCAACAGGAAATTGTCTGCTTTAGAAGGGTCTCTTTGTGGACCGCTACTACTTCTTTCCTCCTACTAAAGGTTTTGTTTGAGTCTTACAAAAGACGAACTCCATGAAAGAGGGCAGCTCAGAAAAGGACTAAGCATTGGAGAACTTATTTGAGAGATAATTCTTTTCTCTGGTGAAGACCTTGTGCTACATTTATCATTGCAAAACCCCCAATTTCGTCACTAATGTCTGTCAGTCAATCTCTCTCTATGATAACAGACTGCATTTGATCTAAATCTACCGGAAGTAAAAACAGCATGGTAATATTTACATTTCTTTCTGACAACTAAATCGAAAACCCAAAGTGTATGACATTTAAAAGCATTATGCTAGAAGAATGAAGCACAATGCAGCAGCAGACTACTGTGTTTGTTGTTTATACATTAAACATTTCCATATGTTCATTTATTGTATGTTAGTCTAAAACAAACAGTACCACTGTGCAGTAAGCAGTTCGCAATTATTCCAGTCCAAACATTGACTAAAAGCCTTTTGAATCCTTTTTTTAAAAGGGGGTGACTAAACATAGAGCAGATGTTCAGTTTGACCAGGGTTGAAAAACCAAAAGGCACACAAAAGAGTTGCAAGACCTCCACCAACTGGGCCAAAGGTATTTCCGACAGGCATAATTGAACTGCCACTCTTTGTTTAACAACAGTGCAAAGCTTTACCATGCTAATGACCTGTCTTTTAGTGTTCAGAGACATAACGGGTATGTTTCACTTAGTTCTTTCGGTCTGGACCAAATTTTTAAATGATACTTTCCATCCTGATTCTATTAACTTTTACACTGTTATTTTCTAAAATGGTAACAAAATATGCGAAATAATCCAAATCCAAAATAAATCTGTCATCATCAGGTTTGCACTCCTTGTCATGTGCCCTTAATTGTAATTATTTTTCCTTTTTTTTTTTTTTAGATTATATGTGTAAGTGTACTTATTGTCATTTATTTTAATTCAACTTTTTGTATTAATATTATGTTATGCACCTAGGGTCTGAGAGTTATGCAGTTTCAATTCTCTGTATGTCCTGTACATGTGGTTAATTTGACAATAAAGCTGACATTGACTGGATCAATTTCTCACACTTGACTTGTCCCAAAGCTATTTGACTTTCTTTCTTCTACTAAACACAGGAGAAGATACTCTGAAAATGTTGGAAAGTGGTAACCATTGACTTCCAAAGTATTTTAGTGCTTCCCACAGGTTTGAAATATACTTGCAGTGGTAGCAGGATTGAAACACACCTTTTATCCACAGCACATAAATGGGTAACTATATGCGACAAACAAAACATAATTAGATTTTTAACATTATTTATTATTCTTCATTTTAAAATGTCTCTTTACGGTAAAAAAAAAACTGTTGAAATTAATTTTAAAAATCAACTATTTCTCTTTTATGCTATTCAGGAGCCATGTGCACCCGCTGACAGGTCAAATCTAATTCACTCCATCTCTCATTCAAGTTCAGGTTGCTTTACTGGCATGACATTTTGTACATTGCCAAAGCATTTTAGATGTATAAAAATGTAATATCAATATAATATTGACCATCAAATTAATAAAATATACAGAAAATAAGAAATAAATGACAGAAAAAAAATAAAAACAGACAATATCTCTAAAAAATATAATAATAACAAGAATAAAATATGTAGATTATTTAAATTAGACAAATCAGTTAATTACCCATTTCTTATGGTGTACAAACTGTAGCCAATTTAAATACCTCTGAGTATCTAGTAGTTTTTCTAAGTTGTTTAGATTAAAGAATTAGTTATTTAATGTCTCTTGCTCTCCCAGTTGTACACATAAAATTAATGACAGCATAGAAACTGAAAGCAAAACCAAATGCTGGACATTTTAAACGCCAGCCGGATGCAAAAAAGGTGCAGCTCTCTGTGGGTGTGTTTACGATTCTCGAGCACATAGAACGAGCAGTTTGAAACGGGTAAAGGAGAGATTTTCCACTACTTAATCACTCGTGAATGGTTGTTTATATTGGGCAGATACAAAAAAAAAAGTGTAAGGATAGTAAGTGTAAAAAAAAAAGTGTAAAAAAATGTACCACTAAATATACTTGGGCGGCCGTTAGCATACCTGGGCAAAGGTAAGTAAAGTCTATGTGTGGGAAGCACTGTATTTGCTTTTCTTATTATGGATGTCAATTATTACAGGCTTTAAAATATGTTATTTCTATCTTCTGTGTTTAACAGAATAGAAAAAAAAACAATTAAATGATGACAGAATTTTCATTTTCAACTGTCACTTTAACAAAAAAAACATTTGTTGTTTACACATATATGCAATTGTATTTTTAGAAGTTGAGAACTTATACTAGCTTAAAGGAGTCAAAATAGCACTAGGAAATTACCTGTTGCAATAAAAATAATAAATCTGTTGCTATAGAAAATGAATTTCTGATGCCTGTACTTTACTGTAATACACACCAGAGTTTTTAAAATGGCCTGAATTAGGTTTTTTTTTCAGCTTTTCCCCACTTATTCTAATGAACCAAACAGTTCAGATGCAGGACTCGTCGTGAATGATGTAATGTTGCTAAAGGAGAACATTTACGAGTCGATTCCATCACCACGACACCAGACAAGCAGTGTGAGATTACACAGCAGAGTGAAAGAGCGCATGCAGGAAGTAACCTGAGGCCACTGGAACCAATGCAACCAGTTAGAAAAGAAAGGGGCTGATATTAGCAGAACAACTGAATTTTGGGGATCACCCATTTATTCAACTGAAAAATAAAAATTATGCTGCGAAAATTACAGTGCATGAGAAAAAAAATGTTTTCACTGTTTTGAGGATGTTTTCAAAATATCCCCCCAGTTTTGAGTCTGTAAATGTGTGGAATACAAAGATAAAAAAGCTGTAAAAATCCGAACAATGATTTGAAAAAGCATGTCACATAAATATCAACATATGTACATCTCGCACTTGAAGTGTTGTGGCACTGGTAAATCATGAAGGAGGGTCATCACCGTGAATGGCCTTATATTTAGCCATTTCTTCAGGAAAAACCTTTCCCAGCTCAGAAATGAGGAGGCTTTTAAATTTCTGGTGGAACAAAAAGAAAACCACAAAATATTGTAAAGAAAGTAAAATGAAGTAGTTTAGCTAGTATTAATTTAAAAAATCATTATTATTCATTTACAGCTGAAACATATAAAGCAATAGAATGGTCTGGCATTTTGAAGTATATAGTAGATAATGAAGTAGATAGTATTCGGTATATATTAATACGCAAGTACATTTTCCAAAGAAGTAGGTGTTGGAATAAGAAAAGACAGTTCATTTGCAAAAGAGTGATGAGTGTAATAACAACTCTTATAACAATGAATACCTCAGCAAAGAAATTAAAGATGCCCTTTTGTAACGAACAACTCCTTTGCTGGCACTCGAAAAATAGACAGGCATTGACAATGATACAAAAACTGTAGAACTCTGAAACTCTGGCGGTGCATTTACAAGACAATGTTCAAAATGCAGAGATGATGTAAAGAATCTTCTAGAAAAAGAATTTCTATTTTAAAATCGTCATAAAAATGTACTAGGGCTGCATTTAACTGGATTTAGCAATATTTTATTTTGCAATATAAAAGATATATATATATATATATATATATATATATATATATATATATATATTTTTTTTTTTTTTTTTTTTTTTTTTTTATATTTATATGCCACTTTATTAGGTACACCTTACTTGTACCGGGTTGCCTTCAGAACTGCCTTAATCCTTCATGGCATAGATTCAACAAATAACTGAAAATATCTGAATATTTGAGTACAGTGAACTCATTGTTATGTTCAAGAAACCAGTCTGAGATAATTTGTGCTTTATGACATGGTGTGTTATCTGCTGGAAGTAGCCATTAGAAGATGGGTACACTGTGGTCATAAAGGGATAGATAATAGGGCCAAAGTTAGCCAAGAAAACATACCCCACACCATAACACCACCAACACCAGCCTGAACCGTTGATACAAGGCAAGATGGATCCATGCTTTCATGCTGTTGACACCTAATTCTGATCCGAATGTCGCAGCAGAAATTGAGACTCATCAGACCAGGCAACGTTTTTCCAATCTTCTATTGTCCAATTTTGCTTATCCTGTGAGAATTGTAACCTTAGTTTCCTGTTCTTAGCTGACAGGAATGGCACCCGGTGTGGTCTTCAGCTGTTGTAGCCCATCAAGTTGTGATATGTTGTGTGCTCAGAGATGCTCTTCTGCATACCTCGGTTGTAACGAGTGGATTTTTTCTTTCTTTTTCAAACCATTCTCTGTAAACCCTAGAGATCACTGTACATCAAAGTCCTAATCTATCAGCAATTTCTGAAATACTCAAAACAGCCTGTCTGGCACCAATTATGCTGCGGTAAAAGTCGCTTAAATCTTCCCTATTCTAATGCACAGTTTGAAAAGCAGTGTGTCAGGACCATGGCTACATCCCTAAATGCATTGAGTTGCTGTCATGTGATTGGCTGATTAGAAATTTGCGTTAACAAGCAGTTAGACAGGTGTACCTAACAAAGTGGCCAATGAGTAATACGAGTAATAATACATATATATTGCGATATGAATGCAATTTCACAAGATGACTTAAATAACTATTTAGAAAGAATTTATAATTTCAGATTGACTGGGAAGAACCTGTGCATCTGCACAAAATAGAATAAACAATATAAAGAAAAAAAAACAAAACTGCATATTATTAATGCTGTATAGTCTTTGTTGTAAAAACAATTCAATAAAATTTGTCATTAATGATTTTTTCAAAGTTATAAAGAAAACTTTCTTTTGCCTGAATGCTTTTAAAATCCACATACAGTCACAGGCCTAAAAAAAACACTTGTGAGTCAACATTGCATATTCTATGATGTGACTATTGCAAATGATCACATTGTGATACCGATGCTGAAACTATATATTGTGCAGCCCTGAAATGCAACCTGAATGACAAAGCTGAACCAATACTCACAGTCAAGGTGTCAATCTTTCCTTTGACTTGTTCATTTTTAGCCAGTGCTCTTTCCAAGCACTCCTTGGTGTAGAGCTGTGGGTTACGACCCTGATCAATATACCTGCGGGCAAAAGGGAAAAACATCAATAATCTATAACAGCCATTTACATTTTTGCACAGATGTGACGTCTAATTTTTTTTAGCAATTTGGTATTTTAAAAGGTAGAGAATGTGGATGACTGTAAAAAATCTGACCACCATTTATATTTATTTTTAAGGTTTTTACAGTTGAGGGCATTTAAAGAACACTACCAGTCAAAAGTTTGGTTTTTCATGTTTTTCTGAGAAAATTATTTTTTTCATCAATTTATTAATTTATTTATTAAACGTAAAAATATATATATAGTTGAATTGTTAAATATTTATTAAAATTTGAAATAACTGTTTTCTCCTTGTATGCTATTTATTTATTTCTTATTTATTGCTAATAATAATAATTATTATTATTATTATTATTATTAATATTAGAGGGATTTCTGAAGGATCATGTAACTCTGAAGACTGGAGTAATGAAGCTGGAAATCCATCTTTAAAATCACTGGAATTAAATTAAATTATAAACTACTTTTGAACTGTTATTTTATAGTGCAATAACATTTCGCAATTTTACAATATGTACTGTATTTTTGGTTAAATAAATGCAGCCTTGGTGAGCAGGAGAAACTTATTATAAAACATTTAAAAAGTCTACTGGCCAGTAGTGTATAAACCATTTTGAGGGATGTGAACAAAAAACGATGGTCCCAATGTATTTCTTGTTTTACATTTTTAATTTCTATAGCATCCAAGAACCAAAAAAGAGCCACATATTGAAAAATAATGTTATGATAGCTGTTTTAGCATTAAATTGTGATTGAACTGCCTCTTGTTACGGTTAGGAAGTAGTTTGACAACAGGCAGGAAATGTTCATGGGCCAATGACATGTCCACATTGAACTGGACTATATTATATGCAAAACTCACTCGAACACTTCCAAAGGTACGTTGATATCATGAAGCTGCTGTCGACATTTCTCAATATCCTGAAGTCCTGTGATCATAAAGTTCCTGAAAAATAAATAACAAAATCATTTATTTTCCATCTAAATGAGGCAATACTACTGGTAAAGAGCCAGCAAATGCAACAGCTGAAACGTCGCCATTAGTTGCTAACGTTAGTAATTCTTTGTTAAAATCCAACAAAAGGGTTTGGGTTAGTATTAAAAAATAACATTGTGATTTTAACTCACAGTTTCTGGTTGAGTCCTGTTTGACTGCTGGGCTGGAAGTCGCTGACGATAATTCCGAGCTGTCGTATGTTTTCGACGAATTTTTCGAGGTGCTCCTCGAGGTTATCAAACTTCTCCGCCATGGCGAGGTTAATTTAACGTAAATTTAAGCGCACGGTCGATTAAATAAGAATATAACTGTATACTTATTGACAAAAGATAGTCATCCGCTCACTTAGCGTAGCTCCCATGACAGCAAACTGCTTTCCGGCTGCCTTCCATCCAATAGTGTGCGAGAATGGACTGTCACCCGGGTAACAGAGCTTTCGTTGTGCTGTAAAGCATTTCTAAATGCTGCAAAGACGCTGTTGTTAAACGTTCTAGAAAGCGTCGTAAAGAAACATGGTGGAGATAATTCAGTGGTCGAGACTGAATGTAAAACAAAACAACTTATAGGCAATAAAATGTTAAATGCTGATGACATGCTCTGCTTGTGCACTGTTGTGTGCAATGCAACGTTCAAGAGAAGGTGTTGTATTGACTTGTTTGCAGCCTGATGCATGTTTAACCCCTTACTGACAAACACAGGGCAAATACGCTTTATTTGTTTATTTATTTGTTTGCTCGTTTATTTATTTATTTAATCCCTTACTTACTGGAATTTGGCTGAGAGAAACTAAAAATACAAGTTACTGTGATATTAGTTTTTCTCAGTCTCCATTTCTCAGATCAGAACTGAAATTCTCAAATCTTCCTGTTCAATCTTCACATCACTGTCAGTTGTGCACATCAAAAATGCAGTTTCTCATTCCTTTGAACAAGTTGCAAATGCTTTTGTAAATCATGCAAAAGATCTAAATTTATTATTTTGGTCTCTGTCTGAATAGTCTCACCCCCACAACATTTAATCGTTTGTTCATGGCATAATTCTGTACATGCAAAGTTGTCTTAATATTTCGTCATAATGCATTTTTCTTTCTTTTTAAAACAAATCTGTCTACAATTGATATTTCTCCCAGGTGAATCTTGACTTTTTCTAATGAAGGTGCATCTCAAAGAAGATTTGTATGGTTACATTTCGACTTTTGTCAAGTTTTTTCTTTGTGCCATGCAGTGCTAGATAGATAGATAGATAGATAGATAGATAGATAGATAGATAGATAGATAGATAGATAGATAGATAGATAGATAGATAGATAGATAGATAGATAGATAGATAGAGATTCATAAAAAAGTGCTTACATATACCATATTGAATTCAGATATCTTAAAAGCACATTTTTATCATATAAACTCAAATTAGGTCACTATTTTCAAGACTATTGCTTATACAATGGTTTCTTAATTAATGTTCATATTTACAAATAAACATTTAAAAAATGGCAAGCCTTGTTTCACAATACGTAAGGAGATTTAAATGTGCATAAAACCAGGTCAAAAAAATGTTGTAATACATAACTATTATAGTCATACTGATAATTGTGTTCTTATAATTATGTGTGTGTGTGTGTGTGTGTGTGTGTGTGTGTGTGTGTGTGTGTGTGTGTGTGTGTGTGTGTGTGTGTGTGTCTGTTTGTGTGTGTGTGTGTGTGTGTGTGTGTGTGTGTGTGTGTGTGTATGTGTGTGTGTGTGTGTTTGTGACATATCAGGACATAAATCTGTATAATGACATGGGTATGACACAGGTATTACAAAAAGGAGGTGAAATATGAGGACATTAGTGACGTCCTCATTTCTCAAAATGCTTATAAATCCTACAGAATGAGTTTAATCAGAGAGTAAAGCTGCACACAGTCTCCTGTGATGGTTGGGTTTAGGGGTGGGGTGGGGTGAGGGCAATATAATATACGGTTTGGACAGTATAAAATGAATGGAAACCTATGTAATGTCCCCACTTTTCGCAAAAACAAAAGTGTGTGTGTGAGTGTGTTATTATTATAATTAACAAATATGATACATACAAATATTAAGGAATGTAATAAATGCAAGAAGAGTCTAAAGGTATAAAAAATTTGAGCTTTAAAAAACATTATAGCAGGAAAAAAGGTGTGTTTGGGTGAAATGCTTAAAATACTTGTATTAAACACAGAAAACCTGACAAATTACTTTAAATAAAACATCTGAACAATGTCTGTAGTAACCATAAATGGAGTAAATGACTCCAGTCCACTGAATTATCAAAAAATTACACAATTCGCTTTGCACTGTGGGCACATCACTACCTCAAGTGTGCATTTTTGTTCTAATAATATTTAAATGCCCTGTCATCAATCATTCCTAACAAAACCGTCAAGTTCAGAATATGAAGAGTTCAGATGCAAAAACCCAGCTGGAAAAAAAAAACTGCCATCTGAAATTCCTGTAGAAAATTGGCATTTTTCTCAAACTCCTATGTTTATGTCGAGTTTTAAAGACCATGACAAGAATGCATTCTTTGCCATAAAATTTAAATTACTGAACTTACACACAGGAGCTCAAAAATTTCAGATGGCATTTAGAGGTTTTTGCTTCATATATCAACTACAGTGCTGGGACTCCATGGAGTGATTTCCAAAAATAATCAATTCTAATGTGTGAAGAAACTAGGGTCAATTCCAAAGGTCAGAATTGATTCCACAAAGGGGAAATAGATTCCTCTTTCAGTTTTATTTTAGGTTTTACCTATTTAATAATTTGACTCTTTCTGCTGATCAGAAGTCACAAGCTAATAATTAATAGATAGGCTTTCCGTGAACAAATTTGGATGATATGCTTCAATGAACTGGTTCAAATAACCATGTCAGCAGTCCACTTATACTATGCAAAATTTCTAACAGCTGGTAAGTCATGCTGAAAAATCTAAAACTGTAAACTATGTGTACTGCTGATTATTTTGTTGAATTCTATGTGTTTGTATGGGCACATTGATACACAAATGTTTTTTGTTGTGTACCTTATACAGGTTTTTGAGCTCCACTTTGAATAAAAGATAACAGATGCACTACATGAAGGGTTTGTAATCTTTTGATCAACTTTTTCTTTTTCCCACATCAAAATACTTATGAAAGTCTTAGAATATGTCAAGTGATTACAGAACTAACAATCGGACATTTTTGGCACTCGGACAGCCATTCTCCATTGTCTCCCTTAAGTGAGTTTTACAACTTTACAACTTCACACAATATTTCGTTTGTTTCCATGGCAACATAACAAGCTTCAAATAAATATTTTTTAATTTGAAATCTTGGCTTGTAATTATAGCAGTTACATTGTTATAAACCTGTTATAAATTCTGTACGGAAAGGTACTTCCAAGACCGGGGAAATAACAGGTTAATAATCGTTATTTTATTATTTATCTCCTCCACCAGTATCCATACCAGCTCCTCCTCCTATTACAGGATAGGCTGGTGAGAGTGCCTCACAGCCATTGCCAGTCTCTGATTGGACAGCTTGGAAGTCAATCACATAGCTGTAGTCACTCCAGCAAACAGTGATCAGGTCAAGGGCGGGACTTGTTGGAATACTGGTGTGAAGAAAAAAATAACTCGTGCAGGACCCTCGATTACTCATTCCGTCCAGGTACAGCGGAAGCCAACCGACCTGAGGTGCTCGGCTCCCGTTATTCTCGTGTGCGTGCGCCAGATTATCGGTTGACTTCGAGCGACGCTACCGTGCCTCCTGCATCAGCCGCGGCTGTGCTTCATAGGGAATTATAGCAGCAGGAATGCGCATTAAATGATCGCTCTTACGTTTTAGTGCACTCGCGCAGGGGAAATGATGCATTGAGGACCGGCTGCTTTGCGGGCGTTTATCTTCAGAGCTTCATTACATCCACCTCGAACGGCGAACCTATACAATGGCTACTCTTTTGCGCAAAATCGGACTCATTCGGCTGCACGACCGAGACACGGAGGACCCGAAGCATCACCACCAGGGCTCTTTGAAAGGGACTAAAGGCAACCAGAAAAACAACAACACGAAGCACTGCAACACCAGCAACGAGACCAACAACATCCTCAGCACGCCTGAAATCAAAGCCAGGCGCTTCGACGTGTCCGGCAAGGACAAACCAGTCGTCAAACAGGACAAACCGATCAAGGACACGAAAGAGAAGCAGCAAACGGCGGGCAGCAAGGCGACGAGCGGCTCCGTGATGCTCCCGCCGGCGGCGAACCGACAACACTGCACGCAGGTGCGGACGCGGAGGCTGATGAAGGAGCTCCAGGAGATTCGTCGGCTCGGCGACAGCTTCATCACGGTGGAGCTGGCGGACGATAACCTCTTTGACTGGAATGTCAAGCTGCACCAGGTGGACAAGGACTCTGCGCTGTGGCAGGACATGAAGGAGACCAACACCGAGTTCATATTGCTGAATGTCACCTTCCCCGACAATTTCCCCTTCTCTCCTCCGTTCATGCGCGTCCTCACGCCGCGGCTGGAGAACGGATACGTGCTGGACGGAGGCGCGATCTGCATGGAGTTATTAACGCCCCGCGGCTGGTCGAGCGCGTACACCGTCGAGGCCGTGATGAGGCAGTTTGCTGCCAGTCTGGTGAAAGGACAGGTGAGGATGGGTTATTGCTATAGCAGCATTGCTTTCCTCACATCTCATGTTTCTTGACGCCATCCTCCATTTTGGCATCGTCGTACAGGTGAATCGCATGAAGTCATTAAATACGGGTCCATATGAAAATGCTAGTTTCACATACACTGCTCGTGAATGTAATAACACCGTGAACATACTCACCTTCATTTAGTTCCAAACATGGTTTAGTGTGTGTATAAAAATCGATCAAATGAGATCAGTGCATCTTTTACCATGCAATGAAGTAAAAAATGGTGGCTGAAGGTGGTGTGTACGTGTGTGTTCCATTATTTTGGAACAACACGGGGTCGAATTGTCATTTATGGATGAATTGCCTTCAGCAGAGAACCTTGTTCATTTATAAAAAACAAAGGTTCCTAATTGCCATTTATGCTTCCATGAAGTACCACTTATCATGTAATGATAATTACAATTCTATAAAGTGGAAACATTTTCTTATGTTCTTTACAAATTGAAAAAAGGTTACTATGAAGAATTGATCACAGAAAGGTTCTTTAAGGGAACAAAAATGGTTCTTATATAACATCATTGTGTAAACGTTTTCATGGAACCTTTATTTTATGTTGGCTGTTTTAATGGGTGAACATCCTTGATGTGCCATTAGAGGCTCTTCTGATCAGCATATTGGCATCATCCTTTAACTTAGCAAAGCAAAGTCCTATTGAGTATATTGAAGAACTAATACACATGTGGTCTTATAAAATACCAAAGAAAAATCTTTTTGCATTGCAGTAGCAGGCAGTATAACCTATTTTGGCACCTTATTAAGAGAGTACAAGAAAAATTGTAATCAAAATTGGTTTCATGATGATTCATATAGGTTATTTCAAATAAATGTGCGGAATAAGGTTTCTTTATTATTATTAATCAGTTTGTAACCATACTGTCCCACAGAATCTCATTTTTGAGATCTGCAATGCAAGATGCTCAAGAGATGGTTCTGCAGTTGTTACAAGCCAAAATCTGCTGCTATATTAAACCACTTTTCTTAAGAGTGTATTGCAGTCTGGATCTTGACTAGTAATGTGATTAGATGGGCTCTGTAGATGGATCACATCGGTCATTAAGATAGTCCTGTTCTAAGGATGATTGCGAAGACCAGCAAGGGTCATGGGAATGGATGAGAATCCTTAATGAAGCTAGAGACTGGCCATTAACCCTCAGCTGTAAATCTGAGAGAAAAGACCTGTTCATCTACCCTTACCTCAACCTGTCAAGAGCTCTTAAATGCCAAATTCATGATGAGCCTGAGGCGACTAGATAACCATTTTTTCCCCCAAATGACCCAAAGCACTCTGGGGTAATTACCGTTTTAGCTGCCGCTGACACAACAGACCCCCAATTAATATGCAGCTATTGTATTATAAGAAGTAACGGCAGGCCACATTTTGCTGCAGAGCATTCATGGTTTATTGCCTTTGGTTATAATACTTTTAAAGCAAGTAATTCCTCTTTTATTCGTTTAATTGTTTATAAAAGGCTCCTTTTGATTCTGTGAGGACATGATGTGCTTTGACAGTCATTTAAATGGTACTTTTTATTTTTTGAAAATTGGCTTCAGTTTTCAAAGATTTTTCTCCAGACAGTCTTCAAACATTTGCTGATTTTTAAGGCTCTCTAAGTCAAAATCGTCACAAAATAACATCAATTAAAATTAAAAAACAATCAAACTGTATTAGACAATTACTAAGATGTCGTATGTTTGAAATGAAAGGAACTGTTATGTGCCATCAAGCCTCCTATTTAGAGTCTAGAACTGCCATGTGTCATTAGCCTCCTATTTAGAGTGTAATTTACCTGTATTTTTAGTGATTACCAACAATATTCCTGCCCTTGTTCAATTTACATACCATGTCCTTTTTGCCTTAATACTATAAGCTGCATCAAACAGGCGTACGCTTCATGTGATGCTATGATGCAAAGAGCAACACTGGCACATGTTGGTTACATAATCCCTACCGTCTGTGGTGTCCCAGAATGCACAGAGTCCGAGCGCGACCATTGACTGATCTCCATTCACAGGATTACCCATCAGGCATTACACACGGGTACAGCGCAGTGCTCGATACGCACCAAACCAAAATAGCGCAGGGAGACATGGGTGATGCCGCTAGCATGCTGCAGGGAAAACGCTGATGCGAATAACCTGGATTAACATTGACGCGGCTCCCTCCACCGGTGGCTCTCAAGCGTGAGAGAAACGATTTCCGAGAGAGACCGTAAACACAATAAAGCTTAATTAAGGCTCCATTGGTTCCTTTTAATCCAAAAATCACAGGCTATTCTGAGGGGATAAGGCAGGCTCTTCTCGATTGAGCACACACGGTTACTTCTGGGCCATTAGATCTCATCCTGACTGATAGAGCCTGAGGGAAGAGCCGGCTATTTCGGTCTCTCTGTCCCTGCTGTCTTACATCAGCACTGGCACTAGACTGACCTCAGTCCTGGGGCATCGGAAAGCACATCCTTTTTGCTCATTTAGTGGATGCTGGGTTCGTGAGATCTCCTACATAGCCTGTAGTGGCATATTTACACATTGGTGCTTTGCATGCTGAGCCCACAGAAGTTCAACCCAAGAGATTTTAATGCAGCTTGGACGTCCTGTTCTGTTGGAAAGAACATTCTGCCTATAACATTTCTCTCTGTTTAAAACAAAAACAAAACTCCAACATATTAAAGCAACATTTTTTTTTTTGGAAATAGGCTTACATTACAACCCCCCTTGAGTTAAACGGTTGAGTTTTAACATTTTTTAATCTATTCAGCCAATCTCTGGGTCTTTTAACTTAGCCGAGCATAATTTATTAGATCTAATGAAAACATTAGTTCAAAAATTCAGAATTTTTTTCTATACAAAGCTTCTTTTTTTTCAGCGAGATGCTAATGGTCTAATCTGATTCAATGATTTAAGCTAAGCTAAGCTAAAATGTTCCTGACAGACACTGAGATTGCAAAAATTGTAAAACTGTTTTACTGTCTAGGTGACTTGTAAAATTAGCCTATTTACAAGAAAGCGTAATGCTACTTTAAGTTATTAAAGGGACTATAATTCAAAGCCCCTTGTTTTTTGTAGTAGGGCTGCACAATATTGAAAAAAATCTAACACTGTAATATTTTTTATTCTGCAATATATATTGCAATATTAATACAATTTCACCAAATGAATTGAATAACTATTTGAGAAGAATTTAGAATTTTCAATTGATTAGAATGATTAGGAGAGTGCATAAAATTTTATAAACAGTCTACAAGTATAGATAAATTCAATAAAGAAAAAGAAACCAAAGGGATTTTAATGTAGCTTGGACATCCTGTTCTGTTGGAAAGAACATTCTGCCTATAACATCTCTTTCTGTTTAAAAAAAAAAAAAAACAACGTATCAAAGGAAGCTTCCACTTTTTTTGGAAACAGATTTTTTTAGCATCTCACTTGGTTTATAAAAAAAAGTTCAGATAATTTTTCTATATAAAGCTTTTTTTATTGAGCAAGTTGCTAATGGTCTAATCCGATTCAATGATTTATGCTAAGCTAAAATAATCCTGCCAGACTCTGATTTTAGCAAGAGGGATTCAAAAATTGTAAAACTCAACTGTTTAACTCTAGCTGACTTGTAAAATAAGCCTATTTACGAAAATTTGGAGTGCTTCTTTAAGTTATTAAAGGGGCTGTTATATTTAGAATTCAAAACCCCTTGTTATTTGTTGTAGGGCAGAACGATATTGGAAAAATCTAACATTGTGATTTTTTTTTAAATTCTGTGATATGTATTGCTACATTAATACAGTTTCACCAGATAAATTGAATAACTATTCGGGAAGAATTTAGACTTTTAGATTGATTGGGATGATTAGGGGAGTGCATCAAATATTACAAACAATCTACAAGCATAGATACAATTCAATAAAGAATAAGATATTAATTAAATAAACAGCGTTTTATTGTTTTCAAGTATACAGTAATTGAATAACCAAATGTATAATAATACTGCATTGTCTTGAGATAAAAAGGTTACAAATGGTACAATTTGTCATGCCTGAATGCTTTTAAACCCTTCACACAGTCACAGGCCTCAAAAAACACTTGCAAAATGATAACTTATATTCAAGACTCAACTTATAGTCGCGATGTGACTATTGTGAATGATCACATTGTGATATCATTGCTGAAACGATATAAGGTGCAGCCCTAATTTGTAGATATTAAAATTACACTGTTGGAAAAGTTTGATTATATTTGGTTTTTAATTAATTCCCTTGTTTTTACATATTGACACTACTGTACAGAACAGCTCTTACTGTATTTTCCTGAACAATATAATTCATTCAGGTAGTACAGAATTAGATATTACACAGTGTGAATGAATCTCACTCCTTTTTTCATATTCCTGACAAAAACTTCTGGAGATCTTTACATACAATAGACAATCTTTGAAGTCAAGGTCTCTTTTTTGTTGTTTTGTTACAAGTTGTTCACACATTGTCACTTAAAAAGTGATGATTGTTCTTACATATAGCATCATTCAGTTATGTTTTACTGTCCTATGCATGGATGTCTATGCCTGTCACTGGTCACTGTTGCATATATCTTTTTATTCATTTGTTTGGTCAATCCTGATTGTTGGCTGGCATTTCGAGCATGGCAAACGAAAATAAAAAGTTTATCTTGTCCTTAACACACTGGCTGAGTGCAGAACAGGCTTTAGGGATTTATGAATACCTTTTATCTTTGCCATAAAGTGCCTTGAATGACCCACTATAATTTGTTTAATCTACAAAGAATAGAAATACCAAATTTAAGTCAACACCTACGTTCAAATAGACCACGTTTCTTTTTTAAAAGCATTTCACTAGTTTTGTTGTACAAAATTCATGCACAGGTTTTTTCGAAATAAAATGGCTTTTTTGTAATCCTTAAAAAATTCAATGAGGTCCAATCCTCTTAATTAAAAAAGTAATAATTAAAAAAAAAATCTAAATGCTTTGTTGTGGTATAAATATTAACTTTTCATGATTCAATCAAGTGTGGATTTATTTTGTAAAAATATCAATGTAAAAAAAAGCTGTTAAAGTACAGTAAAGTTTTCAATATGGTTCATAAACAAAATGGAAAACTTTTGCATTTGACCATTAATTTACAAAACAACATTCTTTTTAGAAACTACACTGTTATTGTCACACATTTTGTGTGTGTACACATTTTTGTGACATTTCAGGGCACAAATGTGTATAATGACATGGGCATGACAGGTATTACAAGAAGGGAAGGACATTGATGATAAAGCCCACAGAATTAGTTTTATATTTTTGGGGTGAGAGTTGGCTTTAGGGACAGGGATAGGGTAGGGCAATGGAAAATACTGTTTGTACAGTATACTTACATATGTTTTCAATTGTTATGTCCCCACAATTCACAAACACAAACTTGTGTGTGAAACACTTTTTCCAGTTGGAAGCATATATCTTATAACCTAAAATTGGTTTCACTGGTTTTTACACATTTTCTTTTATTTAATTTCTGTTGGGTTCACAATCAGGCAGACATCTTGAGACATTAGCAATTAGCCATTTTTGCCTCTTTTCATACTTTGAAACAATCACTTCAGGGGAAGAACTCATTTTTTACTGCGGGATGCCGCAATCCTGCATGCATCATTGCATCATATCTATTCCCATTATCCTTTACCAGCGATCAAAATGGCTGAACCTGGTGTTAAAATGCTCTTGAAGCTTGTTTAAATAATTCAGCCTGAGGTTTTATCAAGCACAGCCTCTTGATTTACTGTGTCTTCAAAGCTCAGCGCAGTCGGCTTTGAAATTGAAAATTGGAAAACCTCTGAAAATGGAGGACCAGAACCATTTAATCATTTCCATCCATCATTCACACATCTTCACCTGCATGTCAGTTACATAATATATGACAACACTCAAGAAAAAAGGTAAATTAATTTAGTGTCACAATACATCTACACACTTTCTCTCAACTTTGACTTCATAAACAAAGGTTGATTTTGATGGGTTGAATCAAGCTTCTTTGATTCTTTTTAGCAAGCCTCTGATGACTTTTTAAGAAATGATTCACTTAAAAACAGTTTTTAAACATTCAATTAGATGAACACCACTTTTTTGGTAAAAGACTCATTTTTAATCTACCCAGCCAATCTCCAGATCTGGCAGGAGAAAATTTAGCTTAGCATGAATCATTGCATTGGATTAGACCATTAGCATTTCACTTAAAAAAAAATATTATTAAAAAAAGAGTATTGAAATAGTAATGAAGGGATTTTGCTGTCATACCATGGCTGCAGCAGACATAAAGATATTACGCAGTGCAGTTATTTTCAGATGCTTCATAAATATTGCAATTTAATTTTATTATTGCTTTTAATTTTTCATTAGTCTTTGTACAACGTAACTAATGAAGAGTCAAGTTTTAAATAGAAACATTATCAAAACTTCTTTATTTGGCGCGGGATGCTAATGATCTAATGCAATTCAATCATCTGCTAAGCGAAGTTTAAAGTGCTACTGACAGACTCAAAAAAATGGCTTAATAAATTTAAAGGTGCTAAAATTCAACAGTTTAAATTAGGCCTGGGTGATTAATCAAAATCGACATTCAGCACCTATATTCTGTCTAATTTTTCCAGGTAAGTTTTTTCAATTACTTTCCCTACCGTGTGTGGAGTCACATGACCACCGCTCTGTTTATACTTCAGCGTTGAGCACAGTCGCAAACACCTCATCGTGACCGACGCCGACGCTGACCTCTTAACTACATTTCATGATGACACATAGCCCAAGCTCTGTGATTAGTAGCATTGACGAGTGATGGTGGCTCAGAGAAGGCAAAAAAATAAAATTAATAAAAAAGAATTGTTCATTAATCATAATCGAGTTAAAATGTTCAGTTTATCGAGATTTTAATTTTGGGCCAAGTTGTCCAGCCCTACTTTAAATCTAGGGGAGTTGTAAAATTTGCACATTTTCAAAACACTCTTTTATTACACTCAGAATTTAACCTACGAACATTTTTTTATTATAGTTGTTTCATAGAACTGGTCTGGATATTATTTTAACATAATGACTTTTTAAGTACTTTTCACCATTAAATGGTGAAGATGAAAGTATATTTGATAATTAAATGTTGTGTCACACAGGATATGTCACAATCCTATACGAGATGAAATTTCCTTTTTACACTGCACACTTTCTTAAGTTTTTGTCAAGAAGATATTGACATTTTAACGGTTGCGTGTTTAGGATAGAGCTTTTAGCCTCTCTATAGAAGGTCTGAGTCAAGAGTCGTTCAGGTTGAACAAATTCTAATGTGCTCAAGGCTTTAAAAATGTTTGGAGTGCTTCTTTAAAGCCGACATGGAATGGAAGTTAAGAACTATCCATGGATCTAATTCAGTAACTAATTTTATTATCTAACATTAACAAAGAGGTGATACGGTGGCTCAGTGGTTAGCACTGTCGGCTCACAACATGAAGGTCCCAGCTGGATCAGTTTGCATTTCTGTGTGGAGTTTGCATGTTTTCCCAGTGTTCGCATGACTTTCCTTCGGATACTCCAGTTTCCCCCAGTCCAAAGACGTTTGCTATAAGTGAATTTAATAAACTAAATTAAGCGTAGTGTATGAGTTTGTGCATATGAGTGTATATGGGTGTTTCCCAGTCCTGGGTTGCAGTTGGAAGTGCATCCGCTGTGTGAAATATATGCTGGATAAGTTTGCGGTTTATTCCGCTGTGGTGACCCCTGATGAATAAAGAGACTAAGCCAGAGGAAAATTAATGAATGAACATTAACAAAGATGAATAAATTCTGTAATATATTGTTTGTTCATGTTAGTAAATACATTAACTAGTACAATCTTAATGTAAAATAATTAGCAATTTGTTGTATGCTAATAAGTAGGGCCACTTAGAATCTGTATGCACAGAAATCCGCAGATTTTTAGCACATCGAGTCTATTTATTTACTTGTGTTTAAATTTATATTTAGTTTTTTAATTAAGGTTAGTAAATTTATTGACTTATATAAAAGCCCTTTGATTTATTTATAAGACAGTTTGTAAAGTAATCTTTTCTGTTTTCTTTAGATGTATTATGTGATAGACTTGCTTTGTTAACCAAATAAGTGGATCTAGTTGGATTTGCATCGTTAACATTAAATAAAAAGTTTTTATTTTTTTTATTTAATATATTAAGTTTTTAGTTACTCCCAAAATAATTCTGCATAAATCTGCATACTTTAAAAAATGTCTGCAGATTCTGTCTGGCCCTAATGATAAGTTTTAAGCCAAATTTACAACAAAGATAATAACCGTAACGATAAACCTAATAGTTCAAAGAATTGTTCGAAAGATTTAATAGAGTGCAATAAATGTTTACTGATGGTCAAGATGTACTCGAATGCACCTAGTTACTAGTTGTGTTACTAGTTTCAGCAGTTGTTGTCTCAGAATAACATACCTTGGAATGTTGTGACTGACCAATCAGAATCAAGTATTCCGGACAGCTGTGTAATGAATAAAGTTATAACTCTTGGTGTCAACAGGTCTATACATAATATGCTTTAATGTCTCTTCCAACATTTTTTAATTCCCATTATTCTATTATGAATTCATTTTGGTATTCACTTAACTAGTAGAAAGTATTAAGTCTTCCAAACATTGTGTTTTCTCTTTAGGGTCGCATCTGCAGGAAAGCAGGCAAGTCTAAGAAAGCCTTTAGTCGCAAGGAAGCTGAAGCAACCTTCAAGAGTCTTGTCAAGACCCATGAGAAGTATGGCTGGGTCTCTCCTCCCGTGTCCGACGGCTGATGTCAGCATCTTCGACGGCGATCCCGACATGGTGTTTTTCAGTTGGGTTTTCTTCTTTTTCATCATCAAACTTAACTACGACAAAAAAACAAAACAAAAACAACAACAAAAGCTAGCGCGTCATATCTCACACATCAACGTGGCACATTGAGCATCATTCCGTCCTTCACTCTTCTTCATCGAGGTGCCATGGACCGAACACTCGCTGCAACATCACAATTACTCATGAGTGGCCGTCACTGCAGCTACATACAGCTAAAGACTCCGGATACGACTGAGGCTCTAAGCAAAATTAAATGTGCACCAATCCTCCCTCTATATACTGTCTGTCTGTCTTGCTTCTTTTCTCCACCATCTATCCCTCGTTCTTTTAATAGCTGACAATGACTTGCGCTGAACAGCATCAGACCTGCCCCCCATTTACATGCAAATGACTTTGTTAACACTTAATAGATAAGCAGATCATCACACTACATTCGAGGTTCAGTTTTGCTGGTTTCCTCCTCATTGACTGTGCTGTTTTTCACGGTTGGATGCAACTTGATGATTGTAATTTATGTAGAGCTGTGCTCTTTCTTTTCCTCTGTGCGCGTGGCGAAATTTAGACATCACTGTGTTGCGTAGATGGTGATTGATTTCCAATGGAGAAAAAAAAAATACTCTAGGGCTTTGTTCAGACAGGCAGCAAATATCTGATTTTTTAGGCATATCCCATTCAAATTCAATTACAGTTTTGAAGGCTGAACATCACATCAATGTGATTTGAAATTTCAAGATCCAAATCAATGTTCAGTACATTTCTCCTCACATAGCAAACCATGTGACTGTAAATGAGTGCACGAGTCAGCAGTATATGCATGGATGCATAAAAATGCCTCTTGCGAGTCTAGCACCACCACATGATAGACACGAGCAGAGGAAATATTCCCAGTTTTCCATCCTCTCGTTCCACATTGACAGCTGCTCTCGGTTGTCTGGCGTCGCACTGGATTTCCACAACACAGTCTGAACAAACACCAGATTTCATCACTTACAAAATGGCAGACTCTCAATCCCAAAATTGCGAATTGGATTGGCGTGCAGTGTGAACAAAGCCTTCTTCGCTAATACAGAGGTCCAAGATTTTAAAAAACAAAACAAACAAAAAAAGGCATAAACCACCTCTGTTGATTGTTTTATTATTTGTTTTCGGAGAAGACCAAAAGCTCTTAATTCTAATGGTTTAGATACCAGATGGCATTAGTGAATGTCAGCGTCCCAGTGGGATCTTGGCATTGGCGAGAAATAGAGAGAGGCATGTGACAGACATAGTGATGTTTGCAGAGCACCGAACAACAGGACATGGCCGACCAAGCAGACCCGACCTCATGTTAAAATATTGCAGTATCTTGGCACTTTCACATGCCGATGATCAAACACGATCAAAAATTAATTGTGTTGATTCGCTTGTACTATTTGGGCTTGTCATTAATCGATATGCTTGTGGTTGTCGGCCTGATTCCTCCACCCTGCACTGACTCTGCATCACTTTGCCGTGTGCTTGATCAATACTAGACTAGAACATCGGTAAACAGAACAAAATGGCTGACAGCCCGGGATGCAAGATCTCACGACTGCGTAAATCAGCCTGCGAAGCTCCGTTATGACTCTGACAAGAGGCAGATGAAGAAGGACAGAGGTGAAGAGAGAGACGCTGAGGGGGCGATTCCTTTGTTCAGAAACCTTGAGGAATGAGGGCGGCTCGTTTAGTTGCCTGATTGATGCTCTCCGAGAGACGCAGCTCCACGCCTTGATGTTTATTGACTTCTCCTTCAAATGTCAGCGTGAATCTGGAACAGCTCGACTGCATCTTGTGAGCGGTGAGATGCAGAAGAAGCTCTGTTTGTTTTAGATCCCACCCTAACCATGGTGCTCTCCACACGGTGTGTTTGTGTAATACAAATGTAGTCGAGGAGGCGATATTATATAAGGCCTGTTAGATGAGGAATTCACACAAAAAATGTTCATTCTCTCAGAAACGTTTTTTAACCGTAGTGCAGTTTCAAGTGTGTATGGCTCTCTTTAGTCATTGAAATTGGAAAAGTGTGTAGTGGCTGCTCTTTCTCCATTAAATTGTCATTCTTAATTGTCAGCTGTTCTCTGAAGGCATGAGTGTTTAATACAAGGAAAGATCTCAATTTAAAGGGGTGTTTACATGACACTGAACTAAAAACTGAAAATATTTTCTGTATTTTGTCCATTTCTGAAAATGCAAATGATTTTTTTTATCATCTAAACCAGTGTTTCTGAACCATGGTTCTGGTTGACCACCAACACAAGATTTCTTCTTTGTCTGTCAAACCCATCACAGGTCTTTCACTCCCTGCTAATGAGCTGATGATCTGGATCAGATGTGTTTGGTTAAGGGGACATGGAAAATATGTACAGTTGGTGGTCTTCCAGAAACATGGTTGAGAAACACTGATCTAAACTACGAAAATACAAATTTGCGGTTGCCGAGAGAGCTTAACGTGCTGCAAATTAAGAAAACACATGCAATTACAAAAAATGCTTGCAAATTGAGAAAAGATCTTCATCAGTTTGACAGTACACGTGCTGCAATTCATCACAACACAAACACATTTAAAAAAAAACGCACTACAACGTAAACATTTTACAAAAATGCACTGCATTTTTTCACAACACATTGGAAATGTTTCAAGGAGACCCTAAAACATAACAGACTCTTTTATTTATGTTATGGTTATTTAGGCTAATAAATACTAAAAAAAACGGAAATCAGGTTATTAAAATAAACAAACAAAAACTTACCTGTCAAAGATCACATACGTCCGATTCACACGGGGCTTTAGCGTCAACGGTTGACAGAGGGCGTGTCTGAAGATTGTCACAGCAGCATCAGTCAATGAAATTAGTTCGCAATCAACTACTGTCTAAGCTGTTGTATTTGCATGAGGGAATCTAATTGGCTGACGCATCCTTTGGCACTTAAAAAGCTGAGTTCACAAATTCTGCAGTGAGCTACGCCACTGAAGCGGCTCCGACGTATCCACAATGCAGTTTAGCAACGCTTGACTTCACCCATTCAAAGAGAATGGGAAGCGTCACAACTTTACTGAGCAATAGTCATGGCACAGCGCTGTCTGTCACGTTTTTTTTTTTTTTTTTTTACATTTCCGTTGTGTTGCGTTCTTTTTCTGTTTTGAGAAAATGCAGCGTTTTTTATTTTCGCGTTTTTTTTTTTTTTTTTATGTGTTTACGTTGAGATGATTTGAAGTACGTGTATGGGCAAACTGATGAGGATCTTTTTTCAATTTGCTGGTGTTTTTGGAAATTGCATGTGTTTTCTTCAATTGCAGTATGTTAAGCTTTCTCGGCTACCCTATAAACATTGACAGGAGCACATGCAAATTATGTGTTGAGTCTACCATCAGTAGTTTTAAAGGTGCTATATGAAATATTTATTTAGTACTATTATTATCATGCACAGGTCTTTAACAACCATGGGCCTGTATGGCATCATTTTGACAATTACATTTGTTTGTACATTGTCATAAATATACACAAAGTAAAGGACTAAGACAGTCTACAGTCTGGTGCCACATTTACTCAAAAAACAAATTTTGCTGCTTGTTCAACTTACTAAAAATGAGTTGAAAAAACACAATTCTTAAATTTTTGGGGACAACTTAATTGTTTTATGTTCAATCCCATTAAGCTTAATCTTTTTGTTTTGGAGCACCATAAAGGAATTGTGTGGACCCAACATTTCTTACAGTGTTTGATATCAGCGTGGGTGGCATGGCTCAGTGGTTACCTCTGTCGCCTTACAGCAAGAAGGTCCCAGCTGGACTAGTTGGTGTTTCTGTGTGGAGTTTGCATGTTTTCCCCATGTTGGTAAGGGGTTTACTCCGGGTGCTCCGGTTTCCCCCACATTCTAAAAGACATACGCTATTCTTGAACTGGGTAAACAAAATTGGCCGTAGTGTATGAGAGTGTGTGAATTAGTGTGCATGGGTGTTTCCCAGTAATGGGTTGCGGCTGAAAGGGCATCTGCTGCATAAAACATGTGCCGGAATACTTGGTAGTTAATTCCGCTGTGACGACCCCTGATAACTAAAGTACCAAATAAGGTTTAAAGGAAGATGAATGATGTCAGTGTTTTGACATCATTATAACTGCTGATATGATAAATCCTTGATGCTTTTAGTTTAAAATCCCTCGTTTGTGCGTTGTATACTTGGTGGGCCACCCAAAATAATCACATGACTTCAGAAGACTCTAATATGGCGGTAGGAGATTATGAGTATGATTTTATCTTAATATTTTGTCATTTTAAAACATGACAGCCTTGATCTACACTGACTGTCATTATATAGAGAAGAACAACAGTTTGCTTCTTGTCGAAAGAAAGCCATACACATTTGACTTCATTTTGAATGAACTACTACTTAAAAAAACAACACTACGAGGTTGAAAATAATCTATTTCCATGTTGATACACATAATATTTCAAGGGTAATCTTCTCCAGATATGGAAACAGCATGTGCCAAAAGCTTAATGTACTTTGTCACCATTTCCTTGTGTGTTTTCCTGTGTGTAACTGCTGCGCTCTCAGTAGAAAGACTCTCTGCTATCACTGACGGTTTCAAATGTCACATGAGAAGCTGCTAATTAATACGGCATTTGAACAAAAAAAAAAAGGCGAAAAAGACGAAGACACTGCTGTGTAAATGATAAAACCGCAAATTCTGATGCCCTGAAGGAAGATGACTGTGGAAACAACACTGTATGATGATGCGTTATTGATATTTATTTCTGTCTAGTAGTTTTTGTGTTATTAATATTAAGGTTATCCATTATAATAAATGGAGTGCTATGAAAAGTGGCAAACACTAATTTTGCTGTATGCAGTGGTGTTCATGGGAAATGAAGTTCATGCTGATCACTGGAGAACTTATATTTCATGTTCGTATCAATGCAGCGATTGTAAAAAACAAACAAAAAAAACAAACATGCGTAAACCCTGGTGTGGGTGGCTTATTGCAGATTTCTGTGTGATCGCAGATGGTGTCTCTTATCACTACTGAAGTGCATTTGGTCTTCTCCAGACTCTTGTTTGGACATTACTGAGAAGTGGTCGTGTGTTTTCCTATTTAGCGAGAGGAGATACTATACCAAGGACTTACTATAACCAGTCGAAAATATCGCGAAATTGGATGTTTTCTGGTTTAAAGCATAATTTTGTGATATAGTTTAGCGCCGTAGTTTGCAGAAACTAACTAACAGAGTTAATCGTCCAAACGAGTGAGATAATTCTGTTGTATTATATCTGCATGTGGTCTGTGATTGTTAGCTAGCTAACTTTTCTTTTTCCTCTTCGTTTTTGGGTTTCGTTTTTTTTTTTCAAAAATGCAAGAAAGTAACGAAAAAGAGCAGAAGCCGCTTCTTTGTACTTTTGGGTTCGTTCCGTTTGTCCTGGTTTTTCTTTATTAATGTCCTTAAATGTCAAATTGTGTTCTATGAATGTGTTTTAATTTATTTGTAGTTTGCCAAAATGAAGATTTTGAAGCATGTTGCAGGCATTGTCACTGATGATAAAAAGAGAAAGAAAATAAATGGAAAAAAAATATTAATATATGTACCTGAATTGAAAGGAGTCTGGTATATGTAGTGATCTCAGGCTTTCACGGGGTGAAAGGTAAAAACTACAAGACAATGTGTTTTCTGCACTGCGTGAACATCATGCCAGGATGTGGTCAGAGCAAAACCAAACAGGAATGTGCAATAAAGGCTGTAGGCTGATTCCACCCTGGAAGCACTTGGTGTTTGTCTTCTTTGCTTTCCAGGATCTCTGCTTCGGAGCATGCGGTTTTTCTGTTGCGCCCAGTGCGTTTGAGGATATCGAATCACCCGTGACGGTGAATGATAACACCGGCTTCTCTCCAGAAAGCCACTCGTCCACATTTCCCCTCATTAAGACCATATGCACATTTACAGAATTCATCGTGCTTGTCACGGTAATTAAGTTACAATACAACAACTGTGTTCATTTATATCTTTCATTTAAAAGCCCCTCCCTCCTCTCATTGCTATGCAACAGGAATAATGATCTGCTACTGGGTGCTGAGTGTGATCTGTTTACCAAGTAAACAACTCTTGCTGATATTGTGGGTTTCAGCACAGTTAAAGCACAGTAATGATCAGTCAGAAAGCAGGGCTATTCAGAATTATTTCCTTATATAAAATTAATTCTACATTAAAAATATTGCTTATATTTATATAGTTATATTTATTAAATATTATGAATATGTTCTAGAATTTTATTTATAATTAAATGTTGCAAGTAATAATTATTTTGCAGTTTAGAATCAAGATAATTATAATAGGAATAGAATAATTATTAAAATCTGTCTGTAATATACTTAATCATAAGTACACTCAAAAGATTATATTTGCTGCTTGTTCAAACTACTAATTTAAAATAAGCTGAATCAACACAATTCTTGAGGTTTTTTTTTAGGACTGTGTTGTTTTCTGTCCAATCCACTTAAAATTGTATAAACAATTAGGTTACTTAATGAATTTGTGTTGGGACAGCATTAAGAAATTGTGTGGAACCCAATTTTTTACATCCATTTATTGATATTTCTTCGGCTTAGTCTCTTATTTATGAGGGGTTGCCACAGCAGAACGAACCACCAACTATTGCGGCGTATGTTTTACTCAGCGGATGCGCTTCCATTTTTACAGTGTGTAACAGGGTTCTTACGCTTCTTGAAAGAACTTAAAAGTGCTTGAGTTTCAGACATATGAATTAAAGGCCTGAAAGTACTTAAAAACAAATATGTCCTTCAAAGTGCTTGGATACAAAGTTTATGGTGGTATTTCAACAATTGTTCTGTAAAACTTTCAAAGCCTAAACGAAAAAAACAAAACAATTCTTAATTCAAAAATCTTACATTTCAATCTTGTACATCAACTATGGCAAATAGTATTCATCAATACTTTATAAACTGCATCAGGGTTCAACGATAAGGATTTTTTCCACTGGTCCGATCGGGCCTATGGTTCAGTTTTTTACTTGCCCTGCCAAAATTGTCACTGGTCCCACCAAAACTTTTTTTAATTTAATAGCTATTTTTTAGCCACATATAAATAATGTGTCAAAAATAATGTTTATAATTATTAAAGTGTTAAAAATAATTTAAATAATGTTTTTCAAATATATGTATAATGAGCAAAATCATTCATTCATTTATTTTCTTGTCGGCTTATCCCTTTATTAACCCATCTCTGGGAAACATCCACACACTTATTCACACACACACTCATACACAATTTAGCCTACCCAATTCACCTGTACAGCATGTCTTTGGACTGTGGGGAAACCAGAGCACCCGGAGGAAACCCACGCGAATGCAGGGAGAACATGCAAACTCCACACAGAAACCCCAACTGAGCCGAGTCAAGGTTCGAATCAGCGACCTTCATGCTGTGAGGCGACAGCACTACCTACTGCGTCGCCCCATGAGCAAAATCATGTGTTACAAAACAAAAAGAGCAGTATGGAAAATGTGAAGGTATTTTATTTCAGTTCAAAATTATTTAACAAACGGTGGCCCCAATCGGGCCAGTAATGATCCCGTCTACTGTCCCAAGCGTCTGTCACACTGGACCCGGGCCATCGGGCAGTCCTTATTCTTGAGCCCTGTGCATTTGAATATTGCCAGTATAGAATTTAACTAATTGTATTAAAGTTCTTTAAACATTTTTACTTTACCACAGTTGTTTAAAATTGTTAACATTTTTAAAAATAACATTCAAACCATCATCATTATGACATTTTAATGTAATCATCAAGTGTGGGTGAAATGTTAAGTACATGAAGGACTTTGATGGTGCTACATGCAGAGGGTGTGACTAACAAAGGTGCTCGATTTTAAAAAAAAAGTGATTTACAAAGTCCTTGAATTTGGTTTCTATGAAAGTGTGGGAAGCCTGGTGTAAAATGATATATAATAAAAATATAACATTTCAGTTCAAAATGTGTTTGTATCTGTGTACGATGATACTCAACAAACCTATTTACCAATCAGAAACAACACTCAATTTTATGCTAATTATAAATTGAACTGTGTGTGTGTGTGTGAGAGACAAATCAGGTCACAAATGTGTTTAATGACATAGGTATTACACAAGTAATAGAAAGAGTCAGTATAGGGATGCTCCGATCGATTGGCCAGAGATCAGTATCGGCCGATAATCACATTTCATGACTGTCGGTATTGCCAGTATGGCCGATCTCATGATCTGATCAAAATTGTTTGTTTATGAGTTTACAAGCAAAGGACTGAATAGAACTGATATCTTTTTGCAAATAAGCACTGAAAGTTCTGTGTTTTCAACAATATTGCAATGTAGTGATAATTGGATTTATCAAATATTAAAATCAATATTTAGGTATTGATATTAATAATGATATTTTAGCCTCACACAGGGGCACCAAATAATGTAGTGATAATTGGATTTATCAAATATTAAATCAATATTTAGGTATTGATATCAATAATGATATTTTAACCTCATGTAGGGGCACCAATTAATGTAGAAATAACAGATAGATAACTCCTTTTAAACGGGGCACGAGACAGCTTTCCACTGTCAAAATAACTAACAATGAATATTGTTAATTAAATTATACATATGTGGAGTTTATTATCTGGCCAAATCTGAAGGATAATGAGATCGTTTGACTTGTAGAGTCTTTTTCTGTATTATCAACAAAAGGAAGACACAATTGTAATAAATGTGTATTTATTAACAAAATAGTAATCAAGGGTAACTACAATTACTAAATGTACAATAAATGAAGTGCATAGGCGAGTGATGAAGGTGATTAAGGTAAGGTAAGGTAAACCTTATTCTACAATAACAAAGAACTGAGGAAGTTTTTGTTATTAGTGACTATCAGTTATAAACATCTAATTCATTAGAATATTTTATACTGTAACACACTATGCCAAGGTCTAATTTAGAGGGTTGGAAAGTGGAATATTTACGTTTCTGCCCTTGATGCAGTGGATGGAAGAAGCTGGATCTTCCTGCAGATGCTTGAAGCATGAAATGAGCAGACTTGGCTCTCCTGAGCTTTGAGTGAAAGAAATCTGTAGTTTCTGGAACACGCAGACTGGAGATTTCTGGAAGTGGTGATTCGATGTCGGGAACACGCCGACATCTTTATCCTTGAGCGTAGAAATCTGTATCTTCTGGAACACGCAGAAATTGGAGATTTTTGCAGGTGGTGGTCTGATGTCAGGGACACGCCGAGGTCTTTATCCTTGTGTTTAGAAATCTGTATATTCTGGAACACGCAGAAATCGAAGATTTCTGGAGGTGGTGGTTCGATGTCGGGGACACGCCGACGTCTTTCTGAAGGTAGAGTTCCTGGAAATCTGGGACAAACAGATTTCTGGAGGTGGTGGTCTTGAAGCTATGGTTTCAGACGCCTTGGAAAAAGCACTGTAAATCCAATTACCAAATCCTTGCTGGAACATGCAGCAAAAGTTCTGATGTCTAGGACAGAACCCCGCAAACCACCATGAACCACACTTTGCCCACACTTGACCACACACACACTCTTGTGCACCACCCTTCTTTGTTTAAGAAAATGTCTTTAATACTTTCTCTGGAAGGCGGGATTGAAGGATGTCACCTTTCAAATCCAGCATTGTGATTGGATGATCCTGTGAGTTGGTCACTGGGAGGTGTCATCCATAATGTGGCCTGCATTTGCATAGTCATAGTCCACTAGTTAACTATTATAATATTTAAGAGTCTTAAATATTTTCCTATGCATAATTCACTTTCCAAACCACATCTAATTAACCCAAGGCATTATTTGCAATAGAGTCTAAACATCACTATGTAATGTTGATCTTTACTCAACCATTCATATTTAAACCTTAATAAGCAAAGTTTCATACAGTGAAGTATTTCAAGCAGTGCATATTAAATATATACATGATCATTTGAATATACAGGTATATGAAGTGAAATTTTCTATTTGTGTCTCTTTTGTGAAATGCAAGTTTACTGATCCATGTGTCTCTCTGTGTTTGAGACGATGTCAAAAGTGGATTGGATCGAGAAGCAAGTTCTGGGCTATTAACACCTTTGTCTTTCAGATAAACAAAAGACAGATGGTCACTGTCTTAATTGCCACTTTCTGATGAGCTTAAGAAAAGGGTCAGAGTTTAGTGTTAACTCTGCAGCATTTGTTCATATTGGAAATTAATTTCTACAAGTTAATTTCCACAAGTTCCTGGCTTTACCGCTGATCACTACAGCAAGTTCATTAAAACCTGGCTGGAAATATTAGAGAAATAAAAATGTACTGTATACATATATTTTTAACTTGAATATTGAATAATTTAACGTATCACATTACTTATTAATAACAGTATAATAAACAGTAGTTTATGGACTTATTTCCTTTAAGTAAAATAAAATAAAGGATTAATAGGTGTGCATTTTAACTTCTTTTCAATTAAGCGCTTTAAACTTTGTTGAAACATGTTGAATTCCTCTTCCATCATTTGCAGTGTTCCCAAATTGCTTTGTTAGTTTTTTATCTTACAAATTTTTTGTATCTGCTTTATCTATTAATTTCTGTAAAGCTGTTCACCATTACATGTTCACACTAAATGGTTATGGTAACAAAATACCTTACGATAACGGTTCAAAAACTAGTACACCCAAATATATGTTACAGAAAAATATTAAATACAAATTTTAAAAAGAGGAAAAATTCATAGAAGCAAAAAAATAAAAATTTAGTAGAAATCTTTTGTTGTATTTTTAAAAAATATTTTCCTTGAATTTAATTAATAATAATAATAATTCCTTACATTTATATACCGTTTTTCTAGACATTCAAATCACTTTACACAAAGGGGGACAGGGGTGTCGTGGGGGTTGGGGGGAGAAATCTCCTCATCCACCATCCATAATTGTATTATCTTTCAATTTCTAAATATGTTTAGTGACTAAAATATTATTTGAATAAATATACACGTTTAATAAATCTGTTTTGTTTAAATGCACCTAAACACATTGCCTATATTTACTGAGAAATGGATAAAAATATTAATTTTCAAAACAGGCTGTACTCAGTTATGCTGAACACTGTAGGTATAGCATACTTAGAGGGAAAATGTGTTTTATGCAATATAAAGCTTAAAGCATCAGAATCGGTACTATCAGCCGGTCACCAAGACAAGGAACTGGAACTCAGTATCGACTGCAAAAATCCTGATCAGAGCATCCCGACTGAATTATGAAGATATTGCTGATCTCCTATTTTCAAAAGACTGTTAAATCATACAGAATGAAAGAGTTGTTGTTTTTGTTTTGTCAGAAAGTAAAACTGCACACAGATTCCTGCAAGGCACAGGGTTGGGGTGAAAGAACAGTATAAAAACAATAGAAACGTATGGAATGTCTTGATATTTCGATTTTTGTAATAAAATAGATGTCTTCAATGTGCAAGATCACCTCAGCAACTGCAACACCTTGAAAACACAGCGGCGAGTGTTTCCTTCTGAAAATGTAAATCAAGTTAGAAGATGTAATTAGCCCCCAGATTAGACAAAATGGACAGCAGTTGGGTTGCCAGATCCATGAACAGTGTGTGCAGGAAGGAAGGACATCAGGTCCCGTCCCTATCTGCTCTGCCCCGGGGCTCACAAGGACACTGATAAGTACTTGCGGGCAGGTCAGGAGGGCTAAACACACTTGTCACCCAAACAAAACACACTTCTCACATGAGCCAGACTCAGTCACAGTCTGTCCGTTCTGAAAGCACTTCTATTCTAATTGATCCCAGAGCACAGTACAGTTTTCTACAACCTTTCTCGCTGTACAGAAAGACAGAGTGTAGACAAATGTAGCCACAGAGTACTTTACTGGGTACAACTTGCACTTTTATGCCTTAAGAATGGTCCTAATTCATTGTAACATAGATTCCACAAGATGCTGGAAGCACTTTTCCAAGATGTTAGCATTACACAGTTAAGGAAAGGTAATTATTTAACATTTTGTCAGTTTAGGTGATAGTGTGCATGAGTTCAGCCACACGAAACTGTACTCAGTTAAAATACCTTGGTTAAAAATATTCAAAAATATAACCTAACTATATTTTAGCACCTTCCCAATTATGGGTTATTTTAACCCAATGTATTGGGTTATTTTAATTAAATGTTATTTTTTCCATGTTGGTATAACTAATGCTACTTTTACTGGTACTGCTATGTATTTTATAAATATAGCTGTGTAAATAAATAACAAACAGTTTTCAAAAACGTTGCGTTTTCATTACATTTGAAGTTCCAGACATGTTCCAGACACTTAAATGTTTTTGTCCATTTAATAAAGATCGGCTATGAAGTCATGTTTATATCATCAATAATTAGGAATGCATGTTGAAATGTATATTAAAAACATGACACAGAGAGGTAATTTGACAAAAAAAAATCATATATATATTATTGCATTAGAGCCTAAATAAACTTTATAACGCAAAAACAACATTACGCATGCATAATAATACAACGGTTCTGTGTCAGTTAAATCAGTTGACTGCTAAAATTCAAAATTTTTAACCCAGCCAGTTGAGTTAATAAATAAATAAATAACCCCATAAAACATAAAATACCAAATATATTGAATACAAATATTGAACCCATCTGGTTGAGTTATTAAATACATAACCCAATTAAGGTTAAAAATAACCCAACAAAGCACTAAATATTTTTAAACCAACCATTGGGTTAAATAAATCACTCAACGATTTTTAGAGTTTACGATTTGAAAAATGAGGCGTGGCACTCAACCTCACCCCTAAACCCAACCGTCCTTGGTCAAAAAGTTACGAATTGAGTGAGATAGCGTAGGATTTGTTGGCAGTTCAACTATGATGCAAATCTATTATTTATCCACATCCCAAAAGTGATTTTCTGGATTGGTATCCAGCTGAATTTGGGGGTGGTTTGAGTTCAGTGAACGCAATATTATGTTAAGGAAACTGATTTTGATAATTTGATAATTGTCACATAACACGTCATCGCCACACCTTAGTATTGTTGCTGACCATGTCCACCCCTTTATGATCACAGTGTCTTTTGATGGCTACTTCCAGCAGGATAACGTGGCATGCATGTCATAAAACGTGAATCTCAGACTGGTTTCTTGAACTTGACAATGAGATCACTGTACTCAAATGGCCTCCACAGTAACCATAACTTAATCCAATAGAGCACCTTTGGGATGTGGTGGAACAAGAGATTTGCATCATGGATGTGCAGCTGACAAATCTGCAGCAACTACGTGATTCTATCATGTCAATATCTACCAAAATCTCAGAGGAATATTTTCAGTACCTTGTTGAATCTATAATGTGCAACCCGGAGTCTTGGCCCAACCCAGTACTAGTAAGGTGTACCTAATAAATGCTGGTGAGTGTAAAGGTTTAATAGGTTTTACAGTAGGTAATTTACATAATGTCTTCTTAGAACATAATCCTTAACATTCTAGAGGCTTTTGGTATAAAAGAAAAACTGATAATGTTGACCAATAAAATGTATTTTGGCTATTGCAAAAATATACTTGTGCCACATGCAACATAACTAGTTTTGTGATTCAGGGGCACAATTAAGCTACAATAAAGTTTCCATTTTTGATTTAGTGAGTACAATGTTTTCAAATGATGCTGTTGAAAATCATCACCATGATGTGAACGGATCCCGGATGTCATAAAGCTTCAGCTCAGCATGTAATGGTACATTATGAGAATTAATTCAATATTTATGTGCTGTCATTCTGAATCAGCAACACCTGCTTAAAATACAAATGTGATCTAATATGGTTTACGAATCAAAATGCATAACCAAAAGGCACATGTGAATTCTGTTTACATGTCCTTGGTATTGTTTGCAATGCCTGAAACAATTATGTAAAAATTCCTGATGCACAAAATCAAGACCTTCCTACATTTTTCTCATTCAGACGGTGACTCAGATTCTTCTCAGAACATGGAAAGAAAAGACTATTGCAACTTCCATTTCACGCTGACTTGAACTCATTTTAGAGTTCTTTGTAGCTTAGATGACTGCATTTTTTCTTTCGAATAGCTTGTCCAGCATTAACAATTCCCTTAACACCACGTCTTTATGTGTTAGGGATAAACACAGATGAAAAGACGTTTTGCATAGCGCTCTCCCTCAAAGACTACAACCGCTTGCTTTGAATAAAAACAGATAATCAACATGATGCAGAACATCTGAACAATTTTAGAAAGAAAACATTTGATCTGCAGCATTAAAGGCCCCCGGTCGACTCCCAGACTGCAATGCAGAGCAGACTAGATAGCGAAATTTGCTTTAAAAACGCAGTAAACAAACACCACTGGACGGCGAATGGCAGATAGGTAGCAGACAATAAAGCTCCAACCTTATTTTCCAGGCCTCTGAAGGTTACTTCTTCAAAGAGCAGACAAAATAACAACAACAAACCCCAGTTGGCTGAGATAAAGAAGTGGGTGTATTTCCATTTGAATGCTGCTGGGTGGAGTTAATTTGGTTTGCAGTGTCACTGCGCATCCCAGTAGACAGTCAAATTCTGATTTCCTTCTGACCTTTGGGCCGTGAAGACTGCGTCACGGTTGGTAAGGTGTTTTCAGCAATATTTCGTCTTTCCAATCACACTGCTTTTAATGCCTTTTTTTTCAGATTAGGCCTTCAAAAGGCACTATAAGAGCAGACCAGAAGATCTGTGCAACCCCCACCGGCTCAAATCCAAGACATAGGTTCAATTATTAATGAAATAGGCAAGCATACATTTTCATTTTAGAGACAAGCAGAACTCAAAGCAGCCAGAATGTTTTTAAGTGAGCCAGTGGGGAATATTTGAGATTTTTGCTGTTTTAGGTGTTTTGGTCAGAGATGGGGTGTAGGGAAGTGCAAAAACTTTGCTACTGCAATTAATGAATAAGATAAAAAAATTGAAATTCTGTTCATTACTTACCCTCTAGTCCTTCAAATCTACTGAGATGATGATATTAGAGATGAAATCCGAGAACTCTCTGACCCTCCGTAGACAACAAGGTTCGTGAGATGTTCAAAGTCCAGAAAATGAAATGATGCAAATATTGTTGAAACAGTCCATGTGACTTTAAATGTGAATACTTTGCAACCCAGACAATGGAAAATGTAGCCCAATATACATTTCTAGAGAGCGGCAAATAGGCCCCCGGTGGTACTTTTTTTTTTTTGCAGTTTTTGTTCTCGCGAATCAACCAGAGGCTGCTGTGTATGCTTTTTGGGATCTTAAAATATTCTTGCAAGTGCCATCCGCACCTGCTGTTCTCATGTAAATCCACTAGAGGCCACTGTCTACTGACTGACTAACTGAATGATTGACCGACTGACCGATCTACTGACCCACCCCACCTCTAAACTCAACTGACAGTTTTAAAAAGCAATCTAGAAAAAGAAAAGCTCTCACCAGATTTTTACCATGTTTTTAGATTTTACTACATCTATATAGTTATATAGGGCTACGTTTGTCACCAATATTTTCTCTCATCAGGGGTGCATTTCCCGAACAAGGACGTAACTCGCAGCTGAACTACCACAATATGTTGCATAGTTTGGGGGGAAAATATGTAGTGACGTAGGGCTGTGCAATTAATCAAAAATTCGATTTTGGCTTCTAACGATCATGAAAATCATTAATCGAGATAAACGATTATTGCATCATATACCGCCCCCTTTCTAGTTGTAGACATTTGTTGCTCTGCAAAGCTCAGTTTCACATGAAAATGACAAAAAGCATGTCCTGTGATGTAATATTAATAATGTAATATGCGAATGAGGCCGCATACCGCAGCTGTGTGTGGGGCACACACAACATGCATTCAGCATTCGATCTCATTCGCACGCTGTGCGGTCAGAGGTGAGCAGTGCACACACATCTAAAGTCATCTTAATGTGAGCACGTTAATGGTCAAATAGGTGTCAAAACGCGGTGTTTAGTGATTATTCATATTAACTCTCATTTGTGTAATAAACAAATGAGTTGACAATCAAAAGACAAGTGAAAAAGAAACCAATAAAGTGACAGCACGCAATATTTCTGCTGCCGCCTGTTTTTATCATTATTAATCAAACAACAAAAGGAGAAAATCCCTCACTACTCTTGACTGAAGGACTTTTTTAGATAAAGTTTTATTCTTACAGTGAAGATGCTTAAAGCCCAGTTTGTCACATATTTTTATTCTATTGTATTTATTTCCCTTCGGTGGTATTAAATTGACGTGACAACGCGTCCGGTTTGATGTTCTTGCTACCGGGTCTATAGGAGATCGTGAAATCAAAGCGGCTAAAGAAAAGAGCCCTTCGCGCTTGTCTAGCATTAAGTCGCTTGGCCGAGCGAATGTAAGTTAAATTTCGGTGGTCGGTCCAGACAACAACTGGTACAGACCATCCCTCTAACCAAGCATACAGGCGTAATGGCCAAGCGTACAGCTAGGAGTTCGCAGCTAGGAGTTCTCCCACATCGTAATTGCACTTGGTGGGAGAGAGATGATGAGAGAAGAAAGCGCACGGATGGACCTGGTCATCCTCTGCCCGCGGCGAGAGAACAGCGCCCACGCTAGACGCGTATACCTTGAGGATAAACTGGCGTGACGGATCGGGATTAATGAGAATGGGAGCAGTGGAGAAGAGCTCCTTAAGGAGATCAAAAGCTGTTTGAGCCGCCGGAGTCCAAGTGAATTGGATCTTAGTGGAAGTAAGCGCGGTCAGCGGGGAGGCAACTTGACTAAAATTTCGGATGAAACGACGATAGAAATTAGCAAAACCGAGGAATCTTTGCAACGCTGTCCGAGAGTCGGGCACGGGCCAATCAATTATCGTGCGTACCTTCGAAGGATCCATACTGATCCCCTCCGCCGATATAACGGACCCTAAGAAGGTGACTGATTTGGCGTGAAATTCACACTTCTCTGCTTTAACAAAAAGGCGATTCTCCAGCAGACGCTGTAGAACGCGTCAGACGTGCTGAATGTGAATGGAGAGGTTAGGAGAAAAGACTAAGATATCGTCCAAATATACAAACACGAAGACATTAAGCATTTCCCAAAGCACATCGTTAACCAGAGCTTGTAATATGGACAAAGCGTTTACTAGCCCGAAGGGAAAAACCCTATACTCGAAAAGGCAGAGTGGGGTATTAAACGGTGTCCTCCACTAGTGACCTTGTTTTATCAGTACTAAGTGGTAGGCGTTACGCAAGTCCAACTTAGTGAACACCTTAGCGCCCTGAAGAACATCAAAGGCTGAAGCCATAAAGGGTAACGGGTAGCGGTTCTTGATGGTGATGCTATTTAACCCTCTATAGTCTATGCAGGGGCGTAAGAAACCGTCTTTCTTCTTTACGAAGAAAAACCCTGCTCCAGCCAGAGAGGTAGACGGGACTATAGTACCTGCAGCGAGCAATTCCGAAAGATACTTCTCGAGGGCTAGGTGCTCGGGAGTGCACCCCGGAACGAGATCGATGCTGCAGTCATATGGACGATGTGGAGGGAGAGAGGCGGCCCGGGATCGGCTAAACACTTCTCGCAGATTGTGGTACTCCTCTGGAACACCGGATAAATCTCCGACTCCTCCTGTGACACTGAAACAGAAGACACAGCAGGTACCACAGATACAAGGCATTTGACATGGCAGGGTACACTCCATGATAATATAGTCTCTTTTGACCAGTCTGTGTGAGGATTATGTTGGCTGAGCCATGGATGACCCAAAACTAATGGTGTGAATGGAGAGCGAAATAACTTAAATGTAATTGTCTCCTTGTGATTACCAGATACAGTGAGACTCACAGGATGTGTAACGCAGTTGACTCTAGTAAGTGGTTGTCCATCAAGAGTAAATGGTGAGAGGAGGGTCGAGTGTCTGAAAAGGTATCTTATTGTCTTTTGTGCCAGGTGACATTCAGTAACGTACAGGACATGAGTGATGGAGAAGGAGTGGTTGCACTCATTAGCACACTTCCAACAGCTGATGGGCCAGACAGCTTTAATGGACATCTCAGGGCGAAGTGTCCCTTACCCCTGCAGTACATGAAGAGTCTCGCCGCTAGACGGCACTGTCACTCCGCTTAGGAGAGGTGCATGGCATCCCGTGGTCTGAACTTGGTGTCTGGCATTGACGTCGGAGGGAAAGGGCCCGGACGAGGAAAAGTAAGCACAGGTGAGGAAACGGAGAGATGTTTGCGGCGGTTGAGGCGTTTATCTACTCGATGTGAGAGTTCAACCAGTGGATCTAAACGAGTAGGAAGATCGCGAGCCAGCAGTTCGTCCTTAATCTCAGCGCAGAGACCTTCCAGAAAATCGGGCCGCGAGAGTGGGCTCGTTCTAATCGCTCGTGGCTGCGAGAGTGTGGAACTTGATTGAATAGTCCGCTGCTGATCTTCGTCCCTGGCGAAGAGTGGAGAGGAGACTGAGGCTTCGCGACAGTGGGCTGATCGATCGAACACCTTTATCATCTCCTGCTTAAAACTGGGAAGTGATGACAACAATCAGAATTGGCCTCCCATAAAGCCGCTCCCCAGTCTCCGGCTTACCCGATCAGCAAGAAAAAAACGAACGCCACTCGCACAGAAAGGCATGGCACTCGGTGAACTGACCTGAGTATGGAGGGGGATTGTTGATCCGTGACTCCGTAGGATGATGGGAGGCGGGTGCTGGGGTGGCACTGCAACGAAGGCCCTGCAGCTGCGTGGTGAGCATGGTGATCTGAGGCGATAGACCGTCAACGGCCTGCCTTATAGCAACCAGCTCCTGCTCATGTTGACCCAGCAAGATGCCGTGCAGCCTAGCAGCTGAGTGTATGGGGGATTCCATTGTCGGTTCCATGCCGGAAGGTTTTGGTGGGACTATTCTGTCAGGCTCGGACAGAAAAGCAGAGAGAGTTCAGTTAAAAATCAGGAGGTTATTTATCAAAACGGATTAAATAACGCAACAGCCGATCCACCACCACCCGTGGGAGAACGCAGACTGGAGGAGGAAACTGGTGAACCGCCTCGGCTCCCTCAGAGTGAAGCAAGGGCTGTAGCTGGCGAGCGCAGGTGAGGAGCTAGGATTCAGCGGCGAGTAGACTGCGCAGATCACAGGTAAGCAAAAGCGATAAGTTGTAAATCAAGGAAACTGGACTGACTTGACTAGACTGTGTATAACTTAGAATTTACTAGAGAGTGAGAGAAGGTACATCATTATAGGTTAACACACAATAATCCGACAAAGAGTAACAAGAGGGAACAGGTATATAAGGCGGGACCAATAGACTCAAATGGAAACAGGTGAGTAATGCTTGCGCACCAGTGCTGATTAAAAGGAGAAACAGCTGAAGTTAACAACACAAAATATTAGATCAAAACTGACTCGTAACATTTCTACTCTGCAAAATAAATCTATTCAAATTCAAGCCAACTCAGAAAGTGTTCAAAACGTTTCAGATCCCATTTACAACTCTATTTAGCATCGACAACTTATAAACAAAAGGTGGGTCAGGTGAAAAAGTCCTAATTAAGCTTTTGGATTTCAATCTAAACTGAAATGTTATTTATTCAACTAGTAAAAATGATGCTATGAGATGCAACAGTCTTGTGCATTGCATTGCCCTCTGCAATAGAGAAAATTGTCCAGGTTCAACACAAATGAAACTTCATTCAAAGTACCGCCTGCACTTAATTAGCATAAAAATTCTTTAGATTTTTTTCAGAAACTAAAATAAAATGTCTTCCAGTAATTCAAGTCCATGAGCAAAGGCATTTCAAGAGTGTTCAATAGCAACAATTTCTTGCTTGTACATTTTTGAAGCATTTCCATTATAATTGTTTATGTAAAAAGTCGTATTTTAGCTGTATAAACCTTTCTGTTAACAGTGGTAAAGATAAATTAACTCCTGGTTTATGTAATGTGTAATGTTGTTTCTATAGGTAGATAGGATTAGGCCTATAGGATAGAACTGGGTTGATCAAGTTACAGCATTTACTGGCTTCGTCATGACAACTGAAACTTGATATGAACTGGTAAAAGGTTACTACATGCTTACTTTTCACACTAGTATAATTTTAAAGATATATAAAGATATTGTATAAATCTTTCTTTTAACAGTGGAAGAGCTGGTCTAGATAAATAAACTTCAGATTTCTGTAAACTCTTGTGTCGTTTTTATAGGTAGATAGGATATCTATGACAACTAAAACTTGACATGAATTAATACAGAAAAGGTTACTACATGTTTCTTTCACACTAATATAATTTTGAAGCTACAGTTTGTTACTAGCCTTAGTATAGAATTGATTATGTTTATTTTAGTGCAGTGTCTTTATTGTAAGTGCATTAGAGTAAATAATTTAGCTTTTAATTATCATTTAGACACTTTTGTCCAAATGGACTTATAGAGGCATTCAGCGATTCAACAAGAAGATGCAATACACACAAGAAGCGCTAGTTATACTATTTATAACAGAATAATTTTAAGTGAAAACTGGAAGTAATGTTAAACTAGCACAACTTTCAGGTTTAATGCACTTTAAATATTTTACTTTAGTCAAAATAAAGGCAAAATTTGTCTTTTTAAATGCTTATCTAATCATTAAATTCATACATTGTAATCAGAAAACATGACTTCTAGTTGATCATTTGGTAACAGATAACTTGATCTCTAGTAAATCATTTGGTATCAGAAGTGGCTTATTTGAAAGACCTCTAGATTATGCCTTTTTTATCAAAATAAAATATAATCATGCCTTGATTTTTAATTATTTAATTGTTTATATAAAAAGTCATATTTAAGTTGCATAAACCTTTCTTTTAACAGTGGAAGTGCTGTTCTAGATAAATTAACTTCTGCAATGTCTAAAGTTGTTTCTATACGTTGATTATTAGATCCATAGAATAGGATTGGATTGATCAAGATACAGCATTTACTGATTTTCAGGGTTAGAGCAGTTTAAATGTTTGACTTTAGTCAAAATAAAGGCATACATTGACTTTTTAAACATTTATCTAATCATAAAATTCATACAGCAAAACCAGAAAACATGACTGAACATGTACCACTCCAGGTTTTTCAAGACTGTACAAAAATAATACAGTTTTTCAGCTCTTTTGTAGTTAGTTTTTCTAAAAATCATGTTGTGAGCTTGTTTTGTGAAATAGTGTTTATTATAAAATCTAGCATCAAATAATAATTTTATGTATGTATTATTTTACTATTATGACAGTGCCAGTCAATAGTTTGGGTATTAATAAACATTGTAAAGGCACACAATTTCTTTTATCTTCACATTATAAAATAATGTGCAAAGATTAGTCATTAACAATAAAACCAGACATATTCATAAGTCATAGCACCCCTTCGGATTTCATGTTTAATTTACTCATCTTCCAAAAATATCTTGATATACTGTCTTTTTAATTATATAAAGAGACATATGTTACCCTCCATTGTCACCTAACAGCAGCCGCATGGAAGAACTGAATGAGCATTTAGTCATGCTCTTAACCTGACCTCTACATCCTACAATATAATATATTAATGTGAGCGTCTGCTCATGTAAGACTGCATAGAGAAATACAGAATGACAGCAGGGTCATAGCCAGACCTTAATACATTTTTCATGACTGAAAAAAATACATTGACATTCTAAGAATGAAATTTATTTTAAATTGGGTTGCTGATTTGCAGTAAAGGTGGCTGTAAGGTTGCCAGATCAAATTATTTTAAGCATTAGATAGTTGGTAGTTGTTTTGACAATGGATCAACTTAAATTACTTCAACTTGATTTTTTTTAAACTTAATTTATTACTGAAAACTGTAAATATTCAAGTTGAAAAAAGTATGTAGAACAAGTTGGATTAATTAGTTTGCATTTACACTTTTTACAGTGTACTTAATGTAATAAAGGTAATTATGGTGTTAAAATGGGAAGATGAAGGTTGTGGTCTTTCATTTTCTTTTCGGCTTAGTCCCTTTATTAATCTGGGGTCACCACAGTGGAATGAACCACCAATTTATCAAGCAACTGTTTTATGCAGCAGATACCCTTCCAACTGCAACCCATTACTATGAATACTTTGGTTATAATTACTATAATTAATATTTAAATAAAATGAATACTTGGGGATTTTGTTTGTATTTGTAGCAATATCTGGCAACCCTACATAGCTCCCAAATGAAAAACTTACTAGTATTAAATATGTACATACATTATTAGTAACCTAGTAATTTATAGTAAATGCAGTAGTGTTTTTAAACCATACTCTAGTAAAGTGTGTACATATAGGTTAGAATATAGCATTTAGTTTAGTTTAGTTTAGTTTAGTTTAGTTTAGTTTATTTATATAGCACATTTTTTACAACACAACGTTGCCCAAAGTGCTGAACACAATCAATACTAAACATGAAATCTACATCACATAAATAACAGTTAAAACATAAGGCAAATCCCTCAACATTAAAAAGGCTTAAATACTAAGGAACAAAGATGGTGTTTCAAACGCTTTTTAAAAACAGGTAGAGTTGGAGCGTGTCTGATGTGGGGCGGAAGCCCGTTCCAGAGTTTTGGGGCGACAACAGCAAAAGCCCGATCCCCACTTCGCTTACACCGGGACCTTGGTACAGATAGAATAAATTCATCAGAAGACCTCAGTGACCTACCAGGATTGTATACGTGTAGCAGGTCTGATAAGTATGATGGTGCCAGATTGTTTAAGGATTTAAAAACAAAGATTAATAGTTTAAAATCAATTCTTGACCTAACAGGCAGCCAGCCCAGAGAGGAAAGAACTGGGGATATGTGCTCAAACTTGCGAGTCCCTGTCAGAAGTCTCGCAGCTGCATTTTGTACTAATTGCAATCTGTTTAGGGCATTTTGACTAATACCCACATACAGAGAATTACAATAGTCAAGTCTTCCCAGAATAAAAGCATGGATCACCTTCTCAAGGTCATTAAAAGAGAGAAACGACTTTACTTTTGCCACAAGTCGTAGATGGTAAAAACTGGATTTAACAACTGTATTTACTTGTTTGTTAAATTTCAGATCACTGTCGAATTGAAATCCTAGGTTTCTAAGTGGAAAGCTCACCAAAACCTGATAAATGCAGAGGGTTAGGATCGCCAAACCAGACCAGCTCAGTTTTTTCTTCATTGAAATTTAAAAAATTTGACGAAAGCCAGCTCTTAACCTCGACTAGGCATCTCATAAGGGAGTCAAGCCCCTTTTTATCCCTACTTTTAAAAGGGACATAAATCTGAGTGTCATCAGCATAAAAATGAAAAGCCACCCCATATTTACGAAAAATAGATCCTAAAGGTAAAATATATAAAGAAAATAAAATAGGTCCAAGTATAGATCCTTGTGGAACTCCACATGTCAGGGGTCTGGAGGATGAAAAGGTCTGACCAACATTAACGCAAAAGCTTCTGTCTGACAAATAAGATCTAAACCACTTAAGAGCAGAGCCCTGAATGCCCACTAATCTCTCAAGACGAGAAATAAGGATTTCGTGATCTATAGTGTCAAAAGCTGCAGTAAGGTCAAGAAGCATAAGGATCACAGAGTGCCCCGAGTCCCTAAATAACAGAATGTCATTCAACACACGTAGCAGTGCAGACTCAGTACTGTGATATGCCTTAAAACCCGATTGAAAAACTTCATGAATACTGTTGAGCTCCAGATAGCTCTGCAGTTGTGTTAAAACTGTTTTCTCCAAAATCTTAGATAAAAAGGGTAGCTTAGAAATAGGTCTAAAATTGGACAGCACAGATTTATCCAAACTAGGCTTTTTCAAAAGAGGTTGCACTACAGCATGTTTCAACTGAGAAGGTACCACACCAGAAACAAGACTCCTATTTATAATGGATAAAATACTAGGGCCAATAATCTCAAAGGCTTGCTTAAAAAACTTTGATGGAAAAATATCCAATGGATAGCTGCTAAGTTTGATCTTGCCTACTGTATCAGTATCTGTATTTACAACAATAGACAGCATGATAGTGACAAATAGTGCACTGTAATAAACTGTAATAAATACTTTAGTAAACCTCACCTTTTACTACAGCATAATATATCCTATAGTTATAGAAAACTACAGTGTTTGGTCATTCGTTTATATTACTAAAGTTGTTGTATTACCATAGCAACTATAAAATTACCACAACACATTAGTTTAAGTATTTTACTTTAGGACTATTTAGTTAAAAAATACTAGCATTTACTAAATATTATAGTACTTTTAATGTCGATAGACATTTATGTAACCCACAGGGGGTGTTTTCACACCTCTAGTTTGGAAAGGTTTGCCTCTGAATAAACAAACAAAAACCACTTATCGCTCACTTACCAAATCTGTAGAGACAAAACAATCAACACAAACTGGAACCGCGACTTTATTAAAAGGAGACGAGCAGCAAATCCGAATTTCACCATTTCCAAGAAAGCTCTTGGGTAAAAGTTGTTCCTTACAAACGTACTTCTGTGCCGTATCAAGTGCACTGTAATCCACATGTGCAGGCCCGGCCCTAACCAATTTGGTGCCCTAGGCAAGATTTCAGGTGGCGCCCCGTCACATCGCAGTAAATTCCACTGCTAGTGTAAAGTCATAAGAAACTAAACAGCTTTTTGATCGACTACTACAAGCTGGGAAAATGTCAGATAAATATGCCAATGCAATTGACGTTATTGCTGAATAGATCTAACATTTACACATTAGCTTGAGGAAGGAATGATGGGGTAGTTACAATAATATTACTATTTACATAACATTAGCTGACGTTAAAACTAACAGATAGCACTATAGCTATTTAATGATTAGCAATGTTGTCTTATCTATCAACGTTGGGATGCTAAAATATGGGACAACAAATAGCTGATAGAATACATAACAAACAATAGAAAATATTGATAATAAAATAAAAGGTTTAACCTATTAAAATCAATGGCCTATACTGAAATTAAATAAAGCTATAAAATCTATTTAACTTTTATTGTATTTGCATATTGATTAAAGTTACTATAGTTATTTAGTGAAGAGCAGCAAATGAATCTCTCATTGTGTTTTGTTTGATAACAGAGGTGTTAATGTAAGAATGCACAGATCTATAATGAATGAATGAATGAAGCAATCGACTACTTTAGTAACTGTTGTGCTCATTTAAGAGAAAATTAGTTGTGTTTAAAATAAATCACGCAGGATAGAGCAAAAAAATAAATAAAATCGAAAAAAAAGAAGCACTTTTCCGACGGTCCCTTACTGAGAGCTCCACTTCGCGCGAGCTCAGCTCTCCCGGCTAAACGCATATCCCAAGCTAAACAGAGCAGTGCTCGTAATATTGTGCGGAAAAAAAGAAAAAGTCAGCTGTGAAACATAACCAGCTTTGTCTTTTTGTAGGAAACACACTTTAGATCTTTTTAGGGTAAGAGGTTTTTGAGTTATTGCCATCTATCACTGAATGTGTGTCAGAAATATTGAAAACAAAACCAACTTAACCCTGCTCATTTCTGGCGCCCCCCTGGATGTACAGCGCCCTTAGCATTTGCCTATACTGCCTATGCCACGGGCCGGCCCTGCACACGTGAGTCCAGCTGCGCTCTCATAACGGGAAATGAAATCAAAACCTTCCTTACAGCACATTTAAAAACACAACACTGACAACCTGTGTCTCCAAACAATGCTTCTTCCACTTCTTTTGGCAACAGAATGTGGCGTCTCTCTACAATCTGAACATTGTAACAGGTGAGAACAGTCTTCAAAGCTATCATACATATTAATGAAGTTGCACTGCATATACAATAGACTGCACTGATTGGTTTACACCAAGTCTTTCTCATAAATTAATGCTGCACGTTCAGAGACATCATGATGTACTCCCAGGTACAGACGTCCACTCTCCAAGCTGAAATACATGCAAGTATCTAATCGGCGTGACGCAGCTTAAAAAATGAGTTTTAAACCGGAACAATGAATTTGCTCGAAACTCAAACTCAAAAACAACCAATTTTCCTTTTTTGTGAAATATGTGTCCAAAAAGTGTTTTTTGCAGCATGGGACACATATATGACTGTCAAGAACTCAAACAATGTATTTTGGTGTTCTATGACCCTCGTCAGAGGAGTTAGGCTTACCTGCATAGCACTTTGCTAGCTGGTGTTACCCTTACAATGACAGAAGCAAACAAAAAAGTAGCACGTGGATAATTTAGACCACATACAAGACAAACACAATGATCACCATAAAATGTATCTCTACAAAACTGTCAAACGCCATCAAAACAGTAGTTGTACAACAAATTGGTAAAATATCAGAACGAAAATATTGGCTGCAATGTGAAGGCAATGCTATGTCATTTAGTTTAGCAGTTAGCTAACCAGTTGCTAATTTATGCTAAAATATACAAACCCTCATCGGTTAGTCTTTACAAGATTTTATTAGTTAATATTAGTTAATGTATACCAAGGGTGTCTTGGTCCTGGAGGGCCTGTGTCCTGGAGAGTTTAGCTCCAATTTACTTCAAAACACCTGGCAGGAAGTTTCTAGTAGATCTAGTTAGAGCTTGATTAGCTGGTGTATTTGATTAGGGTTTGAGCAAAACCCTCCAGGACACCGGCCCTCCAGGACCGAGTTTGGACACCCCTGATGTAAACTATCATAAACTAATACTGCACTTATTAATCGAAGTTCACCATTTACTAATGCATTATTATAACCCAAATTCATTAGACTACAATTAATAATGTACTGTGAGCTAACATAAACAAACAATGAACAACTTTATTTCTTTATTTACTAAACATGAATAAATACTGTAACATTTTTTGTTTAATGTTTATTCATCTTATATGAATAACTATACAACCTCATTGTAAGGTATTATTCATTCATTAGCTTAATTGTTCATAAGAGCATATGGCTTTATTGATAAACTAATTGTTATGAATAAAAATGCTTACAGATAAAGAATTTACATACTGCTGCATGAAACAACATTAATATGGATAGCAGGGCATGGACTGAAGAGTGCTAATGTCCCCACGCACCGCAGTGAGAGGACAGATCGACTAGCTGTTGATATTGGCCATGGAGACGCGTGTCTAAACCTGCGCCCTCATCTCAGACTGCGGCTGGTGGATTATGTAAGCGTTTCGTCTCTCTCTTTCTCTTTTTTCCCCCCTCAGTGTTCTCTGAGCCAACAAGCTAGCGCTACCTTGTGAATATTTCAAGACTGTTGCGTCAACGCCAGTGTAGCAGATTGTGGTGTACTATAAATGTTTTATGGCACAGTGCAAGTGGGAAAAAAATTATTTTTAGAGGCTGTTTGAAATTGTGGACGTACTGTATCTCTGTTTTTTCCTCCCTCTTCTGATGGGATGAGGACAGTAATAAATTAGTATCTGTCCCGCTGCATAATGCAGGAAATCTCTCTCAAGGTGATTTCAGGATTTTTGTGTTTGTGTGTGTTTTTTTTCTCTCCTGAAGGATTGTGGAGATTCAAAAAATGCTCCAGTTTGGCTTGGAAAAGGACACAGAGGACAGAAAGGAGGAGGGGGATTATGATGACATCACATAGGCAGGGTGTGAATATCTTGAGCTAGGGATGATTGGTGATCAGGTTTGGCTTCTTTTATCGTTTCAAGAAGGATATTTGTTAAAAAAATAATAATAATAATTCTATTATGTTTTTCACACTTTCAGCTTTCTATATGTATAATATAATGGATGTTTATAAGTCCATTGCAAAAACAGAGTAATTCTTTGGTCAAATACTTTGCGATGGGCACACCACTTCAAACAAGAGAAAGGCCCAATCCCAATTCTACCCGTTAGCCATTCCCCTTACCCCTACCCCTTGTTTTGCGTGTTCCCATGAAGGGGTACTAGCAATCTCTGTTAGGTTGTGATAACCCTTTTTTAAGGTTGTAATAACCCATTGTTGAAGCCTGATCTTTCTAAATGAAATGCCTGCTACTTTTCTACATCTAATCAGCTTGCAGTAGAAACCTATGGACAGACAAATCCCAGCCGACACTCAGCTTGGTGTGTCCTGGCCCTTAGACTGGTTGCCCACTGATGCTAGTAAGTTGACTAGTCAATACCTGGATGGAAGATCACCTGGGACAGCTTGTACTTGAAAGGGATGTTAGGGCACACTCACACACTAGGCTATCCGAACCATGCACAGGCAAGTTTCCCAGTTCGTTTGACAAGTGTGAGGGGTTTGGTTCGGTTGGCTTTGACGTGGTACGCTTGTAGTGTGAGCGCAAAGTGCGCCTGAGCCATATCTGTCAACCCTCCCGTTTTTCCCGGGTTTCTCCCGTATTTTACAGGTCTGTCCCGCTATTATCCCATAAAGGTATTTTCCCATATTTCTCCAGTATTTTCAATCTTTCTCTGAAGGGTGGCAAATAAACAATAAAGAACCAAGCCTTCATATATGCAACCCATACTGCCGAACCACCAGGGGCCGCCCCTTGCTCTTAAATGTGACTGTTCTATGCTTTTGCTTTGTTTGGCATAGAAACACTTTGAAATAATTATAAAACGGCGCGATTCCCTTTCCTTTACATTACAGGTGCAGTCACCCGTCCTATGCAATCCTCAAAAAAGTCATATAATGGTGCATGACTGTCAGCTGACGCACTTCATAGTGATAAACAGATGCTGTTTCCCAAACGGGTTCTGTACACGCGTTTTAAAGCGGAGCGAAAGTGTGGGTTTGGGTGCATGTTTAAACAGATATACACACATAATTAATAATATTAATATCTAAAGATGTCGATCTTGGTGGGGTTTTTTCAAACACAACTAATTTTGTCTTAAATTAGCATAAACAGTTAGGAAAGCAATCGAATGCTTTTATTATAACGTTAGATGTGTGCATTTTTAAAGTGACACCTGTTATTTAATGTAATCAAATGAAAAAAATCTAAATAAGAGATCCATGTGTTGTTCTTTAATCAGAATGTGTAAGTCATACAGCGGAGAAACGGATATGAGATTTGATTATAATAGCTGAACTGTTTGCTAACGTATTTGCTGCTAATGTATACTATTTATTTTTTCCTTTGTATTTAACTGTTTATTTACAATGAAACAGCTCCAAATGCGCATATTTAGCAAACCTCCTAATACGTGCAGCAGAAGGACTTTTAATGTAAAAATGTAAATGTAATGTGTATTTATATAGCGTATTTATTGTGTATGGCCATACACCCAAAGCGCTTCACAATCATGAGGGGGGTCTCTCCACACCACCACCATTATGCAGCATCCACTTGGATGACTTGGCCCACCACACACCAGCTATTGGTGGAGAGACAGTGATAGAGCCAATTCGGTGGAAGGGGATGATTGGGAGGCCATGATCGTATGGGACAACAGAGGGACTTTGGCCAGGACACCGGGGTTACACCCCTGCTCTTTCAAGAGAAGTGCCATGGGATTTTTAATGACCACAGAGAGTCAGGACCTCGGTTTAACGTCTCATCCGAAAGACGGCGTCCACTGACAGTGTAGTGTCCCCTTCACTTTCACTGGGGCATTAGGACTCACAGACCACAGGTTGAGCGCCCCCTGCTGGCCTCACTAACACCACTTCCAACCGCAACCTAGTGTTCCCTAGTGGTCTCCCATCCAGGTACTAACCAGGCTCAGCCCTCCTTAGCTTCAGTGAGTAACCGGTCTTCGGCTGCAGGGTGATATGGCTGTGTTTTATGATAATTTATGAGCGTCAACATTTGTGGATCTGTTCAGCAAGATATTTGACTGTGTGTCACTACATACCAAAAAATAATACAAAAATATATAACGAAAGCCACAATGTCCACTGTGTGTGGGGGAGAGGGGAGGGGGGACAAGCTTGCTTCCGTATGGTTCAAAGCAACCATGCCTACTGAGTGTACTCTCTTAGTGAGACCAACATCAGATGCTTACCATGTCATCGTATTTGTAGGTACGAATCCCAAAGTAAGTGCGTTCTGGTCAAATTCTGTAGTCATAAAAAAAAAAAAAATAAGATTTGATTATTGTTTTTCTAAAAATACATTTTATCAAAGTCGTTATTGCACAAGTTATTAAGTGTCAACGTTTTTTCCATGCAATTTCAGGTGCAGACAGTCAGTCTAGCACTAGCTCTGTTGCAGTGATCACACTTCAGATTCAGCCAGGGAGTGAGAAAGGCAGAAAGAAAATACTCTATGAAAGGAAAATCGTTTGCTTCTGATATAATGTATGGATATTTCTTTGAAATCTGTCATTTAAAGATTAATAAGTAATAATAAATGACATACTTATTTTTAATCACAATTTATTTATTTACAATGTCTAAGTGTAAATTAAATGTTAAAAAGGTTGTTTGATTTACTTAAAGAATGATTTGGAACCATTTATGCCATTGAAATCACTGGTTTAAGTTTTCAGTAAACTATTTAATTCTCTTCTTTACTGAACGTGGGGCTGATGATCCTGGGGAAAGTCAGAAATATATTACGGAAATTGAGAAGGAAAAGAGAAGAGAGGGTATTATTTGCATGGACCCAGTAGGAATTAAGTTCTCTTTTTTCCCTACAATCCACTACAAAGTCTAACAAAAGGCTTTCCTAACATCATCTTCAGCAAAGCATACTAAATATAGTAGAAAATAGTTGACATACTGTGAAGAAGAGTCACACACTTTATACTTTTCCATTTGTCTGGCATTTGTCAAACCCTCAGTCGGTGATAGTTCATTTATCAAAGGATGGCCTGGGATTTCCTTTGAGCTGAAACTGCACATTCTGGTGACTACTGGGGCTTTATTACATCTTGTAAGGGCTGAACAGGACCCCTTGAAAGGAAAAATGAAAGGTATTTGCAGTTTTTAAGGAAACATTAGTGATTGTTACAATTTCATTTAAAAAACACTCATACACAGACAAAAACAATGAAAATTATGTTACCTATCATCATGTCACAACACTGCATGTCTTTTCATCTGTAAAACAAAAATAAAGATATTTAACAGAATGTTCAAGCTGCTCTTTACCATAAAGTGAAAGTATATGACTTTGATAATTTTGTTGAAGAAAAGTCATTCATTTTAGATTAACAAAAGGATGATAAATGATGACAGTTTAATTTTGGGGTGAAGCAACTCTTTATCTAAGCCTAAACTGCAAATTATCAAACCTGATTAATGCAGTTTTCCTGTACTCTTTATGTCCAAACATCCAATCCCAATCTAATAATCCTAACTAAATCTTCATTTTCACTCAAACCTTATAATATGCCTTAGCATTCATTATGTTAAAACACATTGTATTAAAGTTATTACGTAATGATCCACCTCAATAATCCTCACACACTTAGTTCAATATGTCCAAAACACATTTACACACACATTGATCTGCCTACATCCCAGTAATCTCTGCGTATACGAAAAATTCTGTAGGCAAAGGAGATCATCCAGGATGCACCTGTTGACACTGAGGTTTCTATATATTTCTCTGTGGTTTTGTTGAATAATCTGAGCATGTGAAGGAAATAATCCAGGGTAATACAGGCCCTGTTAATCTGGGGGTGGTTATGTTCAGTGTGCTGAGTAATCCCAAATATACTCTGCTCTGTAATCTTCGATGACTTGGATCAGGTCGTACGCTCTGAGAAGTGAAATGTGACAGATTTCCATCTTTATAAGTCATTGCCATATAACGGCAATTCATAATGTTATGATTTTAAAGGCTCATTCATATTTTAATAAAAGTAATAAAAGTTAATGTTGTAATACATGTTGTAATAGTTGTATGATCTCATTCATACATTTTATTAGGATTTGCTCATCCCCCAAATAGGGTTAAAAATCCAATGAAGTCATAAGAATTATGGAAATATTCCTCAGAGATTTTGGTTCATATGACATGATAGCATCACGCAGTGGCTGCAGATTTGTTGGCTGCACATCCATGATGCCAATCTCCCGTTCCTCCATATCTCAAAGGTGTTCTATTGGATGGAGATCTGATGACTGTGGAAGCCATTTGAGTACATTGAACTCATTGTCATGTTTATGACATGACAAATATCCTGCTGGAAGTAGCCATCAGAAGATGGATACACTGTGGTCACAAAGGTATGAACATGGTCAGCAACAATACTCAGGTAAGATATGTTTTTGACACAATGCTCAATTGGTACTAATGGGCCCAAAGTGTGCCAAGAAAATATCCCCCACACCATTACACCACCACCACCCGCCTGAACCATTAATACAAGGCATGATGGATCCATGCTTTCATGTTGTTGAAGCTAAATTCTGACCATACCATCTGAATGCCGCAGCAGAAATCGAGGCTCATCAGACCAGGCAACGTTTTTCCAATCTTCTATTGTCCAATTTTGGTGAGCCTGTGTAAAATGTAGCCTCGGTTTCCTGTTCTTAGCTGACAGGAGTGGCACCTGGTGAGATCTTCTGCTGCTGTAGCCCATCTGCCGCAAGGTTGGACGTGTTGTGAGTTCAGATATGCTCTTTTGCGTACCTCGGTTGTAACAAGTGGTTATTTGAGCTACTGTTGCCTTTCTATCAGCTTGAACCAGTCTGACCATTCTCCTCTAACCTCTGGCATCAACACAGCATTTGCACCCACAGAACTGCCACTTACTGGATATTTTCTCTTTTTCTGACCATTCTCGGTAAATTAACAGTTTTAAATTCCAACATAACAGAACTTAAACTTTGACAGGTCTCCACATTTTCCCACGGCATAAAATAACACTTTATTTATATATAAATAAGTACTTATTTGAAAATGAAAACAGCAAGTGAAAAGTTTAGTCCATTTAACTTGAAGCAACAAAAAATTGATTACAATGGTGTTATTGTTTGAATAAAATAAAGAGCCTCAAAAATATTTTACTGAATGAAGAAAAAGTCCTTACTCTCTCATTTGTTCAACATAATGCAGCTATTTCACCCCAAAGAGAACATTCTGTCAGGATAAACTCACCCAAATCAATAGGATGTTCCAAATCAATAGGACCAATCTTCAGGCTCTCCTTCCCCCAAAACTCTAATTCTGCAAAATGACCATAAAGATGAAGAAATTAAGAGATATGAACACTTTATATGATGTATAGATTCGAACTTGCATTTTATGAAAAGCTTTGGATATTAAAACTGAAGCTTATACCTGCTTGACGTGCAAGAACATGCTGCTTCTGTGTATGCTGTAAACAATGTTTATTGATCATGTTGAGTAAATCTGAATAAAAGGCTAAAGTCAATGTTCACTTTATAAAGCAATCATTGATATTAACCATTTCATTCTATGCATTTACTTTTTGAAGGGCTAGTTTTAGGTGAAAAATTTGATCGAAAATACTTTAGTTTGTATCCTAAAGAATATGAATTCATTTCATTCAAACTTATCATGCTAAAAATACTTAGTTTCAAAACTAATTTGGCAAAAGTGGGGACTAGTCCAACTGTTGGGTTTAACAGTTCACATACTTGTCTTGGTTTCAAACCTTTATGAGTTTTTTTCTTCCATTGAACACAAAAGATGATTTTTTGGAGAAAGCTGAAAACCTATAACTATTGACATCCATAGTTGTAATAAAAAAATAACGTTCAACAGAGAAAAGAAAGGTTTGAAATTAGGAGAAGGGCTAGTAAATGATGCTAGAATTTAAATTTTGGGGTTAACTATCTCTTTCTCTCTCTCCTCCCGGCAATGTTGCCACTGATGCAGGGTCTGCTCTTTGGCAAAGTTTTCTCTATTTGGTCCTGTCCAGGGCATCTTCTGGCGATGCATTGATGATCTTCGATCTTCCCTATTTCTGTCCATCCATCATTTCTTTGGTCTACCACACGCCATACAAATCATAAAAGTATTGCATTTTGTAATTGTGTATACATTACCAGCATCACCCCTGAAGATAATAACCAAAAAAATCATTAATTTTAAAGATTTTAACTCAATTACAGTATGTTTATACTGTGCAACTGGAAAGTATTCATAGCGCTTCACTTTTCCCACATTTTTTTATGTTACAGCCTTATTTCAAAATGGATTTAATTCATTTATTTCCTCCAAACTGTACACACAAACCCTATAATTACAATGTGAAAAAAGTTTTTTGAAATTGTTGCAAATTTATAAAAAAAAAAAAAATTACATGTACATAAGTATTCACAGCCTTTGCCGTGAAGCTCTAAATTGAGCTCAGGTACATTATGTTACCACTGATCCTTCTTGAGATGTTTCAGCAGCTTTATTGCAGTTCACCTGTGGTAAATTCAGTTGATTGGAGATGAAAAGACATACACCTGGCTATATAAGGTTCCAGGGTTGACAGTGCATGTCAAAGCACAAACCAAGTATGAAGACAAAATAATTGTCTGTAGATCTCTGAGACAGGATTGTCTAGAAGGCTGGGGAAGGTTACAGAACAATTTCTGCTCCTCTGAAATATCCAATGAGCACAGTGGCCTCCATCATCCATAAGTGGAAGCACCAGGAGAAGAGCATTAGTCAGGGAGGTGATTAATAACCTGATGGTCACTCTGTCAGCTCCAGCATTCTTTTGCGGAGAGAGGAGAACCTTAGAGAAGGACAACCATCTGTGCAGCAATCCACCAATCAGGCCTGTAGGGTAGAGTGGCCAAACGGAAGCCACTCCCTACCTGGAATTTGCCAAAAGGCATCTGAAGGACTGTCAGTATAAGAAACAAATTTCTCTGGTCTGATGAGACTAAAATTGAACTCTTTGGAGTGAATGCCAAGCGTTACGTTTGGAGAAAACCAAGCACCACTCATCACCAGGCTAATATCATTCCTACAGTGAAGCATGATGGTGGCAGCATCATGTTGTGGGATGTTTTTCAGCAGCAGAAACTGGAAGACTAATCAGGATAGAGGGAAAGATGAATGCAGCAATGTACAGAGACATCCTGAATGAAAACCTGCTTCAGAGTGCTCTTGACCTCAGACTGGGGTGACGGTTCATTTTCCAGCAGGACCATGACCCAAAGCACATCGCCACAATATCAATGGGGTGGCTTCACAACAACTCGGTGAATGTCCTTGAGTGGTCCAGCCAGAGCCCTGACCTAAATCCTATTAAACATCTCTGGAGAGATCTGAAATGGGCTGTACACCGTTTCGTACGGCTTGAGAGGTACTGCAAAGAGGAATGGGCAAACACTTCCAAAAACAGGTGTGCCAAGCTTGTGGCATCATAAAGACTTGAGGCTGTAATTGCTGCCAAAGGTGCATCAACAAAGTATTGAGCAAAGGCTGTGAATACCTTTTTTTAGGTTTTTAATTCTTAATAAATTTGCAACAATTTCAAAAAATCTTTTTTACACATTGTCATTATGGGGTATTGTGTGCAGAACTTGCAGGAAATAAAAGAATTTAATCCATTTTGGAAGAAGGCTGTAACATTAAAAAATGTGGAAGAAGTGAAGTGCTATATACCAATACTTCTTCTACTGCTTACTAACATTAACGTAGAGTTAATGCTTAACAAATGATGAATTCACTATTTGCTAGTGCTCATTAGATTATTCATAGTGTGTAGTTTCTATATTGTTACCGAATTATGTTAAGTGTCTGCTCTTTTTAAATAAGTAGTTTAAACAAGCAGCAAAAAAACAAGATTTTTTGTGTGTAAAACAAGTCACTCATCCAAAGAAATAACAAGAATTGTGGTGTAGTATGAACAATGCAACAACCATTTATGAGTACATATCCCAACATGCAAACACACACACAAGAAGTATAAAAGAAGAACACATGCAAAGAGAAAGTCGGTTACAGATTTGCCTATGTTAGTTCAGCTGAGATATGAATGAATCCACACAGCATGAAAACATGACAGCATAGAAACTAAACAGACTACAGCACCAGAAAAAAACCATGGTAACCATCTGTCATTTATCATCTACTGTATTTACAGCAAACATAACTCTCTCTAAACATTACTCTTCACCAAGCTTCTTTGAATATCAGCGACATCTATGAAAATGAGCACCCTCCTCATTCGTCTTTGTGGCATTTGTGCCGCCACTGGGGTTTTGCTGAAGGAGTAAAGGGGGTCTGGGGGAGACTGGAGGTTTGTGGGGTTGTAAAGCTAGAAAGAGAGAGAGGCATGAACATCCCCTCAGGTCTCCACCCCCAACCTGTTACTCCTCTGTTACTAGGCAACACCTGCTGGCATGTGCTAAATAAAGATTAGCACCCGGCGAGCCGCCTGCCAAAGATGTAAGAGACACAAAAGCACAGCTCCTGCTTTCTTACAACTTCCAGAGTCCACCGCGCTCTCTCTTTCTCCATATTATAGATTACCAGCCAAAAACACATGCTCCAGTTCCTGAGGAAAAATAGCCGGACAGAATGCTTCAGTGAATTTAGGAATGTCTGTTTGGAATGATTGTTGAAAGGAAGTCCAAGGATACATTTATTAGATTGTAATACAGTATCGTTAAATATTAAAGGGATTGTTAACCCAATGGCAAAAGTACACACATCCTTTAGTGTTTAATTAGAAGTACAGATCCTCATGTTTAAAACCACTCTGAATGTTGAAGTACTGACTACACTTTAGTACTCGAGTAAAAGTAAAAAGTAAGGCCTGAAATAAGTACTAAAGTAAAAAGTATTAATCACTACCTGTTTTAGGTTCCATCTGTGTGTTTCAGAAGTCCATCTGAAACACACAGATGGACTTCCAGTGTGGATTATCACACTGAACTGAGCTAAACTGAACTGAACTGAACTTAAACACTAAAACCTGAACCACACTGTTCCAGTTACTGAACCACACTGTTCCAGTTACTATGACCATTTATGTGAAGCTGCTTTGACACAATCTACATTGTAAAAGCGCTATACAAATAAAGCTGAATTTAATTGAATTGAATTGAATTATAATTATATTATAATAATAAAATCATTTTTTTTTTAGGTTTTCAATTTGTCAACTCTTATTATTACCTTTATATGTTTTTTGTGCTTTTATAGAATGATAGTTGGTAAACATATTCAAGGGCGTGCAAAGATGGGCATTTTGATTGAGGGTGCTTTCACACCAACACTTTTGTTTCGGAACCTATCTCGTTTGCCCAGTTAGTGCGGTTCGTTTGGCATATGTAAACAGGGCAATCGCGCTCTGTTCCGCGCCAAAGTAATCGCTCCGAGATCGCTTGAATGAGGTGGTCTCGGCTCGATTGAAACGAACCCTGGAGCGGTTCGATTGCAGTGAGAAAGCGTTCCGATCCGAGCGCGGTTATATCACAGTGTTTTATGGATATGTAATAGGCTTACGGCTAAATGAAGAGAGAATTATGATTATGGCGGGAAGTTTCGCGAGTCTCCGGATGCCCGCAAACGAGTGATGATCTCCCGGTAATCTCGCGTCTCCCTCCCGGTCCTCAAATAGGCATCGTCGCGCACCCTTCTCACCCCTCCCCACCGCATCTCTCCTCAGACACATCGCGTGCGCGCACCCTGTCAATCACCACCAAACCACCACCTCTCCTGACAGTTTAGCGGGACGCTGCAAAACAAACCCTAACACTGACCAATGTAAGGAGAGTTTACTTACATGTGACTTGTTTTAGCTCTTTTGGTCCGATTAGAAACTTTGCAGTGTGAAAGCGAACCGCTCCAAGAGCAAAAAGCAACAATGTAACATTTGTAATCTCTGCTTTGGAACAACTGAATCAATTCACAGGTGTGAAAGCACCCTGAATGTAGTGGGCCGCTCTGTCACAAAATGCCAGGGCTGATTTTTTTTCCCAGTCCAGCCCTGGTGTATAGTCTATTCACAAAATGAATAAGGGGAAAAAAATCATTGGGGACACACCCCCCACCCCCCCACCCCAAAAAAGAGAGAGAGAGAGAGAGAGAGAGAGAGAGAGTGAAAGTAACAGCAGAAGTAGTGCATAACAGAGCATAACATAACTGCTTTATTGTTCTAGAAGTCCAAAACACACAAAAAAAAATAATTCATACTGATGAAGCATTTGATGTCGGATATCCAGGACCATATGAAGTTTGAACAGGTCTAACTGTTTAAACATGAGCAATTCAGAGCGAATGGGAAAATGGAAGTGAATGAGAGACATATAGGTGGATACAACCACGACTGGAGAGATAAAGCAAAATCAGTCTAATCCTAACAGAAAACACAAGCTCATCAGCCGGTGCTTTCCTTCAGTGGCTGGCAACCATTGCATAACCGTTTCATTGCATAATCCCAAACGTACATTCATGTCAGAGGTTTATCTTTAGCGCTTTTAGCATGAGGCATCCCAGAATGTCCCATTTGATAGGAGGGGGAGATAAAATGGCCCTCAAATACCTCTCAACTTCCTGTTTTAGCAGCATTATCATCATCATGAGGGGGCTGTTAGAGTGATGCTTCACCCTCTTCCCACATACAAGGATTGTTTCAAATTTAAAATAAGCGTACGGAGAAAACTCAGCACCAATGCGGGGGCGTTCAGGAAATAGACATTTAAGGCTGGAGAATATGCTATCTCACAGAAATCAGTGTAATGATGGTCTGTTGATACAAAGTAGAGCAAGAAAATATTGAACACCATTAGACCCAACTGCACTCATATTTTTCATGCCAAATTCTGACTAGAACATAAATGACAAAGCAGAAATCCATTTATACTGTATTGTTACATTCCATGTTTTTTAATGTATTGTTGTATGTTGTGTTTGGTTTCTTTTCTCCCTCTCTCTCTATTTCTGTTACCACATTGAAGCTTGCTTCCAGAGTCTCTCTCCTGCCTGGTTGTTTTGTGCAAGTATATTGTCACTGTTGTGGTTAACTTGAAGTTAAAATCTTTGTAAAGCATTTGCAACTACTTACAATCTGCCATAGAAACATAACTTTGTGTTTTTAAAGTCATGGGGAGGTGGGTGCCATTTTATTTATAAAACCCCACTTCTCTTGTTTATGTTTAGTTAGGAAGTTAGTGTAAATTTCTGTTGTTAATTTAATTTTACTTTGTCAGTTTAGACAGTTTTACTCTCTAACTAGCTAGTGTACTTTTGTTTGTTGTTTTGGCCTTTCACTTTCCTGAAGCCTATTTTTGCTTCCCAGTTTTGTTTTATCATTGTCAATTCTGTTAGTAAATTCTTTAACTGAATTTGGTGTGTTGTCGAGAAGTAGGGGACTGATCCACACTCACCCCAACCAACTATAAACTTTTCACTGCTACTCTCACTCCTAAACACTTAACATCAAGGGTGTAACAATATTCTTCTACTTCTATTCTTCAAGGCTCTATGAATAATGCATCTCTTAACCTACACTTGTTAAAAACTAATTACGTTATTTAGGGTTCATAATAGTTCAAAGACGATAATAATATTTGAAATTTCTCCTGGCTTTTTTCACACACCGGCCACAATTTTCTGTAAACCAATAGCGTTCAGCTGTGGGTCAAGTTCCACAATTTGTTTGGAAAGAATAACCAATAATGGCCCATTTCCACTGAGTGGTAGAGTACGGTACGGGATACCTTTATCAGGCTTGCGTTTCCTCTGCGAAAAGGGTACTAATGGCATGATATACGACAAAGTGTCAGTTGATGTCATTCTCGCTCGAGGAACATATAGCAACATATTGCCTACTGTCGATGCAAACCTCTCATCTGTATCTTTACTCTTCATCAGCACATGTAGCCTCTTGTTAGGAAGTAATTCCGTCATTCCGAATTCATAATAGTCTAAAACTTGATGAAAGTTAAACATGGCAGTTTGTTCATGTATTAGGTTGCTGAAAGAATCATTTGCTCCTTTGTTTTTTTCAACTTCTCCTTTGGTTTTTCGAGCTTCATTCTCACGTTTGTCTGTTTAGGATCAGATATCAGAAGCACTTCAATAATCACTCACACATTCTTATCATAAGCTCAAGAAGCTTGTTATTTCAAATACAGACGTGAACACAAGCTATCTGGACAAAGTGAAACCGCTCGCGCTTTAAACACCCATGTTTAATTTGCGGGACAGAATTCACAGGGTCCAATTCTGCTCTTTTTCTTGGCTTTGTGGCAGTTCATCAAGACTATGACATGGTTTGTTTATGCTTGGGTCAGCCATGGCTCGTTATTATATGTATAAATTAGTACGGTGTAATGTCTCGGCTGTACGCACGCATGTAGAAGTCTAAGTTATCATATGCCTTTGTTTATATGGTCTTTTTCACCAAAGAAGGCTCACACAAACTCCAAAGGCAGATACTTATTAGATCAGGCCCTGGTGTGTGGACTTCGGGGTTTTTACAATGTGGTCACATGTTGATTTGTCAGTTTGTATGTCTCAGTATTTGGGCTTTTGTCACATGGTCAAGAAAGAGACAAAATAGATACAAATAAAACATTTTCTGGTCTGCTCCTCTCCTGATCTGGTGTCTGTCTTCTCTGCCTCTTTGAGGCCTACTTACTCTCTTTGTCTCTCCCTCCGCATGTCTCTCCTTCTTCCTCTGGTAACTTTATTTGAATTTAGGTTGGGCACAATTAATATCATATGTTTTTATAATTTCATGTTTTTTTCATTTTATGTAGTTATTTGTAATTAATTCAGCTGTAACCATAGCAAGTTATTGACATTAAATCATTTCATTATTAAGTATTTGTGAATTACTTTTGATTTAACATCAACACGTAATTGCTCCACATTGCAAAACAATACAATCACATAAAAAAAATCAATGCTCTCCCACATTTTTAGCTATTAATACTGCCCTTATTTCTGTTTTTGGTATGAGATTGCAGAAGAATGGTTTGACTCGAAATGTACAGATTTTACCATCATGCTGACTTTTTAGTCACTCGGCAGAATTACAGTTCAAACTGCTGTGGTTAAAACCCATTCTTACACACGTTAGTGACGTTTCTCTGTACACCAATAGTGTTCAGCTGCGTGTCTAGCTCCGCCTTTTGGTACCCTTTTGTTGTGCTAAGTAGCCTTCCAAAAGGGTACCCAAAAAGTGGTACCTTTCGACAGTGGAAACGGCCATAAAAGCGTACCAAACTGTACCGTACCGTACCACTCAGTGTAAATGGTCCATAAATGGTATGGTACATTTTTTGCTACCTTTGACATTGGAAGTGGACAAAAAAAAGCCTACCGTACTTTATCGAACCATACCACTTTTAGTGAAAATAAATTGTACTGCACTGAACATACCATTGAGGGGAAATAAGTCTCTATAGATTTAGATTAATGATTATAATAATTTTTTTAATAATCATTCATTTAGATTGAATGCTGAATTTGTAAATGATTACTTTAGTACTGTTATGGTTAATAATTTTAGCAGCAGGCCAAATTAGTCGCTAGGTCACCAGGAATCCTCCCTCCCAGGTGCTGGTTTGAAGCCATTACTATTGCCAGTTTGGAGTTTGTTATTCTGGCGAGCCTTATAAGGATGATACACGGAGCATCTTTTAGAGCAATGCTGCCCGGTGATGTTTGCTTGGCTGTCCATTAGATCAGGGTTTCTCAACCATGTTCCTGCGAGGACCACCAACACTGCATGTTTTGGATATCTCCTGTCTGTCACACCCATTACAGGTCTTTCAGTCTCTGCTAATGAGCTGATGATCTGAATCAGATGTGTTTGGTTAATAAGCCATTAAATATGTGCAGACCTGGTGGTCCTACAGGAACGTGGTTGAGAAACAATGCATTAGATCAGTCTACAATTATTTTACCAGTGAGATTGCCAGCAGCAAATCACATGACCAGTTTGGAGCTGTCAAAAAAATTCAAACAAGATGGCAGTTGCTCACCAAAAGTGGAGAGAGGAAACTGTGTCAACAGCTGTCATTAAAATGTGCAGTAAGCAATTGACCTTCAATGTATACTCATGTGTAGGTATAACCTTTCAATGTGCTTGTTTTGTTTTTGTTAAGGTAGCACTCATTCATTCATTTGTTAAAGTAGAACTCATTCATTTTTCCATTAGACAGCCTTTTTGCATTTCATTTTTTTTGCGTTTGTCCAGTTGGCTTCAACCAAGTATTCAGTATGACATGCAAATTACAGAAAGTTGAGTTCAATTGGATTGGTACTAAACAGGTCACTGGCATAACAAGCTCCACTTTTTCAGTAGGACTTGGTGCATGAGCCCTTGTCTAATGTGGAATTGAGTTGCTTTGCCACATGACCATAACCGTCACCAAATTGTGCATTTCAAACAAGTCTAAAAAACAGTGGTGTCCAAATTTGTTCCTAGAGAACCACAGTCCAACAGAATTTAGTTCAAAATACTTCAACCGGGTAAAAAATTCTTTCAGACTTCTAGGAAAAGATATTCATGCTAAAATCGCAGAACACTGACACACACACACACATCTAACATAATGGCAGTTGCTCAGGAAAGGAGTGTGAACAAATAGTATTATCCCGATAAGTTGTCATGTGTCAACATAAAACAGGGTTGTTATCTCATTTAATTGAATGGTTACCATGTCAACAGCTGTCCAATTAAAATGTGCTATAAGCAATTGAGCTTCATTTTATACTTTAGTGTAGGTTTAACCTTCCGATGTGCTTGTTTTGTCCTTTTTTGTTGTGCATTCATTATATCAGCACAAATGTTTCAGAGGGAGGGTGTTGAAGGAATGCATCTCATCTCATCTGGGGTCCGTTCTTCGTACCTCGCCTAAATGATCTAAGATGATTTAATAGATCCTGGATCTTTTAATCTTGATAACTGATCTCTGCCTTATTTGGTTCTTCAAACAAGTTTGCGAATCAGATTAAAATGTTTGATCTGAGATCGCTGCATGTGTTGTGAAGGACAGATAAATTTAAATCATCAATTGATGCTTCGCAAAAGTTACAGACACCTTTACCAATATAAAAATGCTTTTTTGATTACAATTTTTTTATACAGTTATTCCTCACGCCGATTAAAAAAAAAAAACTGAGTAGGCCTTGGTTACTGTAATAAAGATAATATTCTCCAAATGTAGAACTAAATACATTGATATGCATTGAAATACATGATGAATACTCTTGACACAAGAAAGTGTAAAGTCTGCAGCTTTTATGGAAAGTAATTTGCGCATCATATTTAACAAACTGTTTACTGCTAATTTATGTCGTTTTGCTCACATGGATAATTGAATATTAAATAGATGATGTCATTACGCTGCTGTGCCTTCAGCCAATTGTTGCATTGCTGATCATAATTTCGGGAATCTGTCCTTCCTCTGCATATCTCGTTGTAACAAGTGGTTTGAGTTTCTATTGCCTTTCCATCATCTCAAATCGGTATATTCATTCTCTCCAGACCCCTGTAATCAACAAGACCCTGAATATTTTTTTTTTCTCTGACCATTATCTGAAAACCCTGGAGACAAGGGCTTTAATGATTTACTGTGAGCCGGTTGAAAAGTAATTAAAAAATGTGACGATTCAAGAAATGTTGAATGAATCACAATACATATTTTGAACATTTTTGAAACGCTGTGTTTATAGGTGTAAAATTGGTTTACCTGCACATCAGCGGTGAGGAAAGGGTCTATTAATAGACCAAACCCATAGGTACATACACTAGATATCTCATATGGACCCTGAGCATGCGTCAATAGCGATTGTGTATGGGTGTAGTGATGAAAAAAATAAATAAATAAGGCACAAAGACAGAACCTTTCATAGGTAAGATTTAGTTTTTTAGGATTTTGTATGTCTTAACAAGTCACGTTATTAATGATATAACAGTCTTACTGCACTGACCGTAAGGCAAAGTAGCATCAACGTGCACTAAATTCTCACCTTATACTAGTTTTCTCTAATAAAATAAGCAAACAATGTAAATGAAATATGACAAGAAGATGCTGTGCTGCCAAAAACTAGGAGTCATTCATAATAGAGATTCATTCACAAATAAAAACTCTGTTAGAATGAGAAGTAAAAGCAGGAGGAGGTGTGTTTCGGGACATGGATTAGATCAAATTTAACAGGTAGGGAGATAATACATTCCATGCACACAAACACACTCTTTGTCAGGAATGCTTGTGTGATCACTGATCATCAATGTAGAAAAGTGATGTAAAAATTATACTTTTCATGATTTAAATAAAATATTTGCATACTGACCATCGAGAAAACTCCCGATCATAGATATATGTGTATATATCTCTGGCTCTGAATGGCCAGTCCTCCTCTGTACCTTGGTCCCACATTCATTTCAAAGGAGCGCTACGCTGTACTAAAATGGCGGCTCTATTGACGCATTCCTTCCAATAGACAACAATAGCGTAGGTGTCATCTAATGTAAATATCTATGGACCAGACCACGCTGGCCGGAGGATTGGCAGCTTCGCTTACTCTGATGAGCGCTAACGTTTCAGAGATCAGACGGCACATCAGTGATTTCATAGTGAAATTGAGAAGATGTTTTTCAGATTAGAGAACCAGGTGTTAGATTGAAAAAGCTAGATTAAAAATAAGTTTAACAATTTAGTTTATGTATATTTTAATAATTAGCTTATTATATCATATATTATATATCACAATCAGTATTTGATGCCAGTGGCTAATCCATTGGATCAGAGGGCCTGTTGACCACGTCTGTACACACTGCTCTCTGGTTTAGGATAGGCTTTCCTCTCCACACCAGCCATCTCAGTCCCCAGTGAGAGTTTTTTTCAGCAGGGGACCTTGTAAATGTGCAAAGATCTTAGCTTATGCCAGAAAACAAAGACATTCTGATATTTCTATTTTTTTTTAAATGCCAAATCCTAGCACAATCACAGTTTTAGTTTTAAAAGAGCTTTCTTTAATTTGTATTGTTCATTAGGACAAACTTAATTTTGATGGTCTGTTTGTTGAATTTAGCTTACATTACATTAGCATTTACAAGCCAACTAATTCTCATTAGATTATAAATAGACTGTTAGGTTAGGGTTGGGGTTAGGGTTAGTGCAAGTAGACATGTACTTTCGGTCACTTGTGTTACTTCTGACATGTAAGTTTCTTATAGTCAGTAAAATGTTTGTTTAGCAGCAGTATCAACAGATATCTAGCAGACAGTCTACTAATTCTCAAATCCATCAAAATTTTAAGAGTTCACACTTAACTGATGATTAATTATAAGCTTGTTTAGCATGCTGTCCAAGGAGAGAGCCATGAGCTCATAAAGATCCTCGAGCCCGGGGCTCCCTCCTGTTGCAAGGCGAGAGATCTCGAGAACTCCCCTGCTGTAGTAACTAATGAACAGAGACAACTTAAGAGATAACTACTTACTAGGAGCATGTCTATAGTGCCGATTTGGATTAGTCAATTAACTTAAGTTGCATGTTTTTGGACAGTGGGAGGAAACTCTGGGGAAACCCACGTGAGCATGGGGAGAAAGTGCAAAATCCGCACATAAACATCTGCTGGTTTGGTAAAGCCTGGAGACATTCTTGCTGTGAGGCAACAGTGCTAAGCACTGGGTCACGGTGTCACCCATCTAGGAAGGAGGAAGAGTAGGGGTGGACGGGGGGATTCTTCAAAATGAATATAGCGGTGGTACGTAACCCAGGGTATTTGTAGTAGCTTTGAGTCATCTGATTGGTGCATTGAGAGTTGGATAATGCGGGTCCAGCCGCTAGTAATCATAAGCATGTGATCCTCTCGAAATTAGGTTATAAAATAAACTTCACAAAGTGTTACGGTTAATTTTTGATTTGGAATTTGTTTTAAATGTGTAATGTAGCTGCACAGTCAAAGTTTTAGTTTGTTTATAATAAAGAGTCTTCAGGATCATTTGAGAAAAATAAAAGGGCTCTTGTTCACCTTAAATTTATCTCAAATTATTTAGTAAAAAAAAAAATCTTGACTAAATCCTGAAATTATTTTGTTAAAAAATCATGAATTGTAAGATTAGTATCGTGAATCGTACCCAATTACAAGTAAGGTAAATTGTTACATCCCTACTGGACACTCTTTTGCAGCAAATTCCCAGTAAAGCAGCATCCTCAGACCAGCCCGTTTAGCATAACCAGCCATTCTACATTCAGAGTCACCTATCTTACCCATCCTGATTTGAACTTGTTTTGACCACTACATGCCCAAAGGCATCAAGTTGCTGCCATATGATTGGCTGATTGGATATTTGTATAAACAAAAAGCTTAAAATATGTACCTAAGTGACATGTGAGTTTGGTTATTTGCATGACAGATAACACTGAGTGCAAAGGGTTTTAGTCGGGGTGATGCCAGATCTCGCATGTGTAGTGCTGTGGCATTCCCTGCATGTACCCGTCTGTGTCGTTGCAGTTAATTATGTTCGAAGCTCTCTGTAGTGACCATAGTAACAATCTCCATGGTCTGTAGACTCACCGTCTATCTCTACAACAAACCAACATGCCAGAGAAAAGATAGAGGGTCGAGTCTGTCAGTCAAGGCAGGAGACGAGATAAATCCCGTCAGCCCGAGAGAAAGAACCCGGACCAATAAACAGGAAGAGAGATGGATGACTGCAGGGAAACATAATCACCACGAGCTAATGAAGGGAGATAAACCAAACAACCAGCAGTCAACCCGAGACAGACAAACAGAATTAAAGGCTAAAAACAGGCAAGACTGTGATCATGTGTTAGCCAGCCTGACAAGTTGGAGTCGGAGATGTAATACGGACTGGGATTGGACCAAGACAGACAATACCCTTATCCTGACACTGGGAAATCAATGTGAAAGACAGGACGAAGATGGATATTTAAGAAACAGATAAGCCAACAGTGTGGAGAAGGGAGTAGGAGGGAGTGTATTGTTGCAGGAAGTGATGATGAGGAGGGGGTGGACAGGGTGTCCTGGGTAAGACATCTAAGATTCAAGAATGAATGTTGGCATTTCTTTAGCTAAGACCAAATAAATCACCCTTCCTATTCTCACTTTGTCTTGCTACACTCATGCTTGCATCTGTCAAGAGTAAATGGGTGCGTTCGACATGAAGCACGGCTGCAGCCGATGATCAACGAGATTAGCCGAGCACAGGCGGGGGCAGAGTTGAAAACAGAGGCTTAAAGCTGCTGCAGTCATGATGACCGATCAAATGGCGGAATCGTTTATTTATTTGTTGAAATACCAACAAAAGATATACAGTACAAATAAATCAAAATACAGCATAAGGGAACCATAAGGGAATTATGAATTAAATTTATATATAACAAAGGCACGAGAAATAAGGGGAAAACAAGATAGCACATAAAAAGGAAATAAATATCTACGTATAGAATTATTTTGAATAATGAAAGCATTTTGAAAAAAAAAAAAAAAGCACTTTAATCAAAAAAGATTAAACAAAAGGACCAAAATAAATGAGCTACACTATAAGTAGAAATTTCCCAGAAAGAGCAGGTACATCAATGCCACTTTTGAAATTTCTGCATAAACGGCTTGACAGGAAATAAAATATTTTTAGGCATATATTTTTATATTTTAAAAAACAATATATATATATATATATTTATATATATATATATTTTTTTTTTTTTACTTAATTTGTTAAAAAAATCTTTATAGAAATGCCAGGATCAATGATGACAATTATTTTATTTTAAGTCTGTAAGACTTATTTGAGTTAATATTTAGGTTATTTTCTTATATATATTATTTAAATTGTTTATAGAGCTGAATATAGTAGTCTGTATAAAAACCTGTGCAAACAATCTAGTCATTATGAACATTATTTAACAAAAGATGATCCTGCAGTAAAATATCTGTAATTTTTTATTAAGCATGATGTGTACAAGATAGAGAGAGATGGTATAAAAAGTGAATTGTTTGTTTTGAAATTTGTGAGACGGAATTTGTCCAATAATAAACCTGAAACAAACATGGTTATTGTCATGTGGTGAACTTGGCCAAACGTGTAACATCAGTGTTGTCATCACAGCTCCTGCAGTTGTTCTTCAGATGTTGAACCGGCTGAATCAAATGTCTGATCTTGGAGCGCTGCAGCGGTACTTTGATGCCACGTGTTACATCAAGTGGCGTCGAAGTAGCATCAATCCGGACAACATTTCTAACCAGCATGCACCGCTTTAAGACAGATTTCGATAGATCTGCAAAGCACTGCACGAAGTCGAAAGCACAAAATGACAGTTTAAAAACACCACTGGAAAACTTACCTTCTATAGAGTTTAGCTCCTAACTTACATCAAGCTTAGCTTAGAGATTACGATGACCGACACATATTCTAAATTTGCATACTTTTTAATAGGTATTACATTTGGTTTGTCATAGGGATGTCTAGATCTGATCACGCGATTGGAAATAAGGCCCGACACAAGGTTGCAGACACGATTGGAATCAAATGTTAGCTGCCGAAATACAGTGGGAATCGGAAGTTTGGGCACCCCAGGTAACAAATTGTATTAATGTGCATGAAGAAGCCAAGGAAAGGCGGACAAATCTCTAAAAGGCCTCAAATTAGACATTCTTATAATATGAAAAAAGTTAGATTTTGTTTCCATCATTTACACTTTTATTGTGACATACACCTATCTTGGTCCTTCCTTTGGTTACTTCACTATGTAACCATAGCTTTCTGGCACAAGTAGATGTCATCAGGTGGTTCCAAACATTCCCTGAGTGTTTCGACCCTTACCACAACAATCTCCAGCTGGTGGGTCGGTTGGGGCGGCCAAGCCACTGCCCATCTAATCATGGCTTCCAGCATTCCTCCTCTTTCTTATTCCATAACCAGCAAGCTTGTTCAGCTTCTTCTCCCATCCTGCGAGCAGCATGTTTCTTGCTCTCCTCTTCCAGGCCTAAAGTTGACATCAGTCACTATATACTGACCTTGCAGGAAAGCTTCTACACCCTACCTCCACAGGAAACAGTCATGCTGGTCACCAAACGTGTTCCTTGAGGGCCAGTGTCCTGCAGATTTTAGCTCCTACCCTTATCAAACACATCTGAGCAAGCTAATCAATGTCTTACTAAGTATACTTGAAACATGAGGTATGCTCAGCCACAACAGAACTGAGATTGGTGACCCCAGGTTTATAGTATGCACTGCCTCGTTTGGAAAGCTGAGACCTCAGTGTCATGGATTGTTCTCAATCACTGTCTGGAAAGACCAGGTGATGTCAATCTCAGAGTTTTAAATGCCCAGACTCTGACCTTGCCCCAACAATCAGCTTTATGGGTTTTTCTAAGCACTTGTGTAGAAAACTAAAAATAGTTGATGCTCACAAGGCAGGAGAAGGACATAAAAATAGCGAAGCTTTTTTAGTTGACAATATCCTCTATTCGGAATGTAATTAAAATATGGCAGTCATCAGGAACGGTGGAAGTTAAAGCAAGGACCTAGAAGATCAAGAACAATATCAGACAGAACAGCTCGCAGGATTGTGAGAAGGCAAGTCATAACCGACGTTTGACTGCACAATCCCTCCAGAAAGATCTGGCAGACAACAGAGCTGTGGTACACTATTCCACTATAAAGAGATATTTGTACAAATATAGTGTTCATAGAAGAGTCATCAGAAGAAAACCTCTTCTACATCCTCACCACAAAAATCAACAATTGAATTTTGCAAATGAACATGAAGACAAGCCTGATGCATTTTGGAAACAAGTATTGTGGACCGATAAGGTTAAAATAGAACTTTTTGGCCGGAATGAGCAAAAGTACGTTTGGAGAAGAAAGGGCACAGAAGAAAGAGAACCTCTTTCCAACTGTCAAGCATGCTTTGGGGTTGTATTGCAGCCAGTGGCACAGGGAACATTTCACGAGTAGAAAAAAAAAATAGTTTCAATAAAATTTCAGCAAATTTTGGATGGTAACTTGATGCCATATGTGAAAAAACTGAAGATAAAGAGAGGATGGCTTCTACAAATGGAAAATGATCCTAAACACACCTCAAAATCTACCGTGGATTACATCAAAAGAGTTAGACCTCATTCTTACCTTGACACATGCGGCATGACATCGCTTTGTTGCAGAGACGTTATTAGTTAAAAGCAGCTTGAAGAGGAAAGCGCGAGTATGTCTGCAGTCTGGAAGTATTATAAAGTTGATGACAACAACATTTCCACAGCAAACTGTGAGATATGTAAACTTGGGATTGCCTGCTGGGTATTTAAAGTTGAGGTGCTATTTGTTTCTATATTAAATTTGTTTTATATTTACTGTTGCACTGAAGTCCAAAAGTGAAGAATTGATGTTATTTATTACTTGATTGTTTAAGCTACCTCACAGAGGTATTGTTAACAGAATTGTTGAATGTTAAAATAAGGTGAATTAAATAAAAAAATTAGAAACATCCTGGATCTTTTTTTCCGCTTTTTTCAATTCTTTCTGTATGTATTATAGAAATATCGGATCAGGTTTCGGTAGAAACTCAAAATCAAATGACTGGGACACAAGCGCAAAAAACATGATCGGGGCATACCCAGTTTGTTATCTACAGTACATTGTGGGGATTTGAAAAAAAAAATTACACAGCATGAATGTGTGACTTAAAAATAAGGTTCAGATGCACTAAATCTTCTAACTTACAAATCATCTTTTATAGGGAAACACCTGATGAGGTGATAAAGCGTCCATCAGTTAAATACCTCGGAATCTCACCATAAAAGCTGATTAATACTCTAGCCTAGTGCCCTGTCGTGGACCTCCACTGACTGCACGTGCACCTCATGAAACTGAAGAGGCTTATGTTTTAAAACAATGTTGTGTTATTCTTTAAAATAACAGGGGGGTGAGGTCAAAAGAAACCAACTGCATGTGAAATCAGACGAATAAACATACAGTAGAAGTAGGAATTTCCGGAACTATGTCATATTATTAATATCATTCAAGACTTCTTAAATCAAAATTTGATGCATCCTTGCTTTTGTTCACATCTAAAACTGTTACACCTGTTATAGTTTAATAAATATTAATAAAAACAGAACATGGGTTGCTCTACAAACAAACTTTATATATATAAAAAAAGTACAAAAATAAATTAATAAAATAAAGTACACTTTCAAAAAAATACTGATATTTTTTTCTATTTAGTCCACTCCACAATTCCCACATTACTGTCTGGCTAGTTTGTGTCCTCTGCATATATGCTAAAAGGGCAGTAATCATTCCAGACCATTCACCAATAAAGCCAAGAAAAACAGGGCATCCGTATATTGTAAACCGATACGTTCAAATATTCTTTTCCAGTTATCAATAAAAATAATTGTTACTTAATTTCATTTTTGTAACTATTAAATTGTTTTTCATTAAAAATTGTAATATATGAATCAGTGTTCAACCTGCTGGAAAAACATATTCTTTAATTGTTTATTAAAACCACCTGGGTCTCCACTTTTGCCAAAAAAATGATCCAAGTTTTTTTAAAACTTATCTTTCTATATTTTCCACGACTGCTGCATTTTCAAGCCAAGAATTATTGTCCATCTGGTTATCCCTGTGATTGATCACACAAGGACAGATGATAAAGATTTCTGTGCAGGTGTACCAGTTGCGAACAAAATCTCTTCAAAGTGATTCATATTCAACTCAAACCAAAAGTGGCGCCACATGAACTGTTCGCTCTAGTCTCAAAAAAATTGTGTGCTCCGCCAGCCAAAATCATGTCACACACACCCAAACCTCTGCAAACATTGGTATGATATCAAAGTCGCCATGCGCACTCAAGCAAACACGTCGAGTATAAATAAGCTGAATTGGTGGTGTGCTACTCAACTCACATACTTTGTGTTTTCCATATTATATACAGTTGGGTTAAAGCACTAATTAAAGGTAGACATCTGCACATGATCATACATTTCAGTCATGCTTTAGCAAGATTCTGCACCAGTACATTAGGAAGAGTTATTTCTTTTAAATCCCTGTTTGAAGCTTTTACATTTTATAAAAGTTAGAGAAAAGATAGAGCTCTAGGTCAGAGGTGGGAAAGTTTGGCAGAGCTTTGATCCAACCTAGATACTTTTCTAACACTCAGTCCTTGATCATCTCATTAGGTGTGTTTGATTAGAGTTGGAGCAAAACTCTGCAGGACCGTGGCTCTCCATGTTTGAACTTGCCCACCCTTGCTTAAGGTAGAGCTCTTCATTAATTTTTTCCATCAGATAGCCTTTTTGCATTTCACTTCTTTTTTTTTATGATCGTCCATTTGGCATTTACCAAGTATTCAGTATGGGCTTGCAAATGACAGAAAGTTGGGTTCAATTGGGATTGGTACTAAACTCTGCAGGTCACTGGGCCTCCTGGGCCATATAACATGCACACTTTTTTTTAAGTAGGGCTGGTGCATGAGCCCATGACTAAAGCCTCATTCACACTACAAACGACTCACAGCAGCAAAGCGACAAGTGACCGTTCATTTCAATGGAGAGCGAGTGACTTCTTGCGACCTCCGTCTACATGAGAAACAGCGGCCGTTGGCAACCAGGTGGGCGTGTTGAGCGACGCAACAAAGTTGAGAATACTTTAACTTCATGCAAATGAATAGCGACTATCTTGAGTGACAGACAATACAAACACTAATAGATCTTACAAGATCTCTCAGCTTGCTCAGAGGCCAGCTGTATTTGTGCTGTATACATAGACTAAAACATATGGACGTAGTATCTATGACGTCAACCATAAGTTTCTGAAGAGGGCAAATGAAGTTTCAAGTAGGCACGGCCAACTGTCGCCATTTTGTTTGCGCGTCATCGCACCCATGGCAGGATACCAAACAAGGGCAAATAGGCGGAGAGTGAGCGGAGCTACAGACACCTGCTGGCATTTTGCTTGGACGTGGCATACAGGCTTAAAGCTGCTTACACTGAGCTTTCCTCCCAGACTTCCATTCACATGCACGCGAATGCGTCAGACCGGAAGCGCAGGGTTATGCGTCAAGTTTCGCAGGTTGCTGCGGTGCAAAGTTCAAGCTTGGTGAACTCTGACCTGCGAAATCGCATCACTTTACTGGGTGAGACCAGTCGAGGATCAAAACATGACCTCTCTGGACAGAAATTTAAAACATGGAGCAATCGCTCGCTTTTTTAAATGTCCAATAAGCTTGTTAAAAACCGCCTCTTTTCACAGCACTGCATGATAGAATTTCGCACACATAAACTCTAGTGTGACCGCAGCTTTACTTCGGGAGAAATGCTAAATACTTAATTACCTGTGACTCGTTTGTGTTCTGACCACGTGCTCGGTTGTACATTATATCAATAAAGTGTTTAGCCTTTAAAAAACACTGCTGTTATACATTGAGCCACTAAACATTGTTCTTATGATGTTTTTCTACAGGAGGAAAACGCGAATTATGTCCTAACACTACAGATATAGTCTGTTAGTAAACGCAGGATTATTGATAAAATCCAGCATAACACTGAATGACAACGCTTCCGATGACTGATCTAGAGACTACAGCTGATCAATCTGTCAGATTCTGGAGTGCATTACAGCTCTAAAGAACATTATAAATGATCTTAAATAAAACAAATACATTTCTAGAGATGGTATATAGGCTAAGTATATAATTTCACTCACCAGGGAAACTTAGGCCATGTGTATGGTTTGTGAGTACAATTAAGTGCACACAATATCCCATATCGTCTGATAATTGTAGGAAATAATCCCAAAAGGCATTTGACTGTGTAAAGAAACATTAACCAACACAAAAATGCGATGTATATGCCGACCTCAGTGGCTAATTTGCCGTAATCAGCTGAGGTGACGAGAAAGCGACCAGCGAGACCTAGCTGTCACTCAAGTGGCCACGCCCTTAATTATGCAGACTTAATATAACTTAATAAAAACAAAACGGATGAGTTATAAAAAAAATTCACCCCCCTCACAGTTGTCATGAAGGTTAATCATGGCTATATGCACCAAAGCCATCTTTTGTACCAGGCTGTAAACATGTTTTTTATCAGCTGTAGAAATGGCCAATTTCCCATTGCAGCCAGAAATTACCTGGACTTCCTGGAGCCAGCACCCCAAGGCGAGTCAATGAATTGCAGTTTTATTTACTTCCGTATTGGCTTCCCGTGGTAGAGCGGGAGGTTGCTGCTTGGCTGTATATATCTACACAGACCAAGTCGCCAACCAGAGCGACAGGCAGCTTCAAAATCACTGCTAGTCTGAATGATGCATAATGTGGAATTAACATAACTGTGACCAAATCATGGGTTTCAAACAAGTCTAAAAAACTGTGGTTTCCAAACCTGTTCCTAAAGAGCCATTGTCCAATGGAAATTAGTTCAAAATACAATTAAAAACTCCAACCAGGTTTAAAAAAAAAAAAAAAGACCTTCAGACTTATTACAAACTTCCAGGAAAAGATATTCAAGCTAAAATCAGCAGAGCACTGACACAAAACCTCACTTTACTACAGCAAATCAACCAATAGTGGAGCTTTCACAGCCCCAAGTCAAAATAAATAAATAAATAAATAAATAAATAAAAACAGAACCTGGAACAACAGCTGCCCCCAACAGAACACAGACTACAGATCCAGAAGCATATATAAAGGGAATAAGCTGGGAATAAGCTCCCTCCAGGCACAAAGAAATATTGCAGATATACAAGTTGCAACTTAAAAGATGTCAAACTATACAGAGATTTTGACAAATGCAGTTTATTATAACAAGTGTTATAACAAGAAATACATTTGGATGAATTTACAGTTTCAAAGTCAATGTAAAAGTAAAAGTAAATGGTCACACTTTAAAATAAGGTTCTATTGGTTGACGTTATTTAAATGATTTACTCAAATTAACTTTAAATAAACAATACTTGTACAGCATGTATTAAATCACAAATGTTCATTAACTAATGTTTATAAATTTAAAGAAATACAGTAATACATGTATTGTTTATTGTTTGTTCATGGTTGTAAATTAACTAATAAATCCTCACTGTAGAGTGTTACCAACTAAATAAATTGAAGGATCGAACTGAGTCCAGCTTTTGGACTCTGAACAAATAAGAACAATAACAAAATGATAAAAAAAACATATCAAACAGCAAATGCTTTAATCAATATTTAAAAAAAATCTGATAAAATAAAATTACTTTTATTTCTAAATCAGGCCTGATGTTTTTTCCTGACCCATACTAACACTTAACTAACTCGTAGACCCATCACAAGTGCTGCTGACAAGTTCTGTGCCATTAGGGTTGGACTCTGAAGAGCTTTTCTCAGTTTCTGCACCTTCCTGTTCCACAAGGTCCACCTCTTGGCTCAAGCCCTCAGCATCTTCCGTGCTTTCTTCCTGGGTTTCAGTTTGACCATCGTTTCTCTTGCCCTGTTTGTCACGAAACACTTCCACTCCCACCATACGGAGGTAATGGAGACGCTCATTACGTGAGACAAAAGCCCTGATGGATGTTTTTCCCCTCCATCCACACAAATCTATTGGGCACTGAGGAGCATCGAGATCCCTGGAGAGATGAGAAGAAAAAGAGTTAAACCACGTCATCTCTGAATTTAAATATGTAGGGGTATTCACAGGATTCAATCCAAATGTAAAAATTGTATGTGAAAATGCAGAATTTTGCAGTCATTAAGGCTTTACTTTGAACTTGATGAACTATTAATCTGTCAACCATTTGAATGCTTACAAACCATTAAATTGTTTAAAGGTCATAAAATAGTTTAAGTTCACTTCTGAATGTCAGTCTAAAGCAGGCTTACTTGCCCAAAAATGCAGAGCAAGCAAAGTAACAGTATCTTTGTAAATGTTACTCAAAGTATGAGTGAAATTTTGCTCTTTTAAAAGTACTCAAGAGTAGTGAGTATTGAGTATTGTGCTGTGAAAGGCTGATGCATTTGTGCATGTGAAAACGTAATATTCTGAAGTGCATTTAGTGATTGTTTAAGGGCATTTGGTGATTTCAGTCATCATACAGCAAACATCCTTCATTTTCTCATCAGCGACATGCAGTCTAAAACTCTCTCTGGGTCATTGTGGGAGATGATTTTGGGCATATTGGACAATTTGAATGCTTCCAGATGCTGCTTTTATAAAGTGTCCATGTCTTGGGATTGTTCAGTATGATGTGATTAACTTTCTTTGTGCATTTTGATTGGACTGGAATCACAGGTCTGATTTTTCTACTAAGCCAATCACCTTGACCAGCTAGAGAAAAGAAAGAAAAAAGTGACTGCAGAGTGAAAAGATAGAGGCGTAAAAGTACAATACTGCACTAAAAACGTACTCAAAAGAAAGTAAAAGTACACATTTTTAAAACTTTGTGAATTACAATTCCTGAGAAAAACTACTCAATCACAGTAATTTGAGTATTTGTGATTTGTTACTTTGCACCATTGCAGATGAGAGACAGTGAAAACTGTGAAACTGGTGCCTGGAACTACATCTCAGATATATTTACTCGCACTTTACTAGTTTCACACCTGCCTGAGTTTTTATTTTGTTCTGTTGACAAAGAAGATATTCACTAAAGAAGGTTTCCAACATTCTTCACAATATCTTCAGGTTCATAAATAAAATAATAATAATAAATAAAAAAATAAAAAAACTCAAACAGTCTGAAACAAGGGAGAGTAAATGAGAATATTCATTTTTTGGAGGAATCGGCTCTTTAAATTGTAAAACTTAAAAGTGGTGATTAATGTTGAACCAAAATAAGTAGTAATATTAAATCTAACCTTCAAGAGTTCACACTTAGCTGCTGATTGATAATAAGGCCTGTTTGGCATGCTGTCTTGGGAGAGAGCCCTGAGCTCAGAAGATCCTCAAGCCCGGGGTTTCGTCTTGTTTCGCAGACTAAGAAGGTAGTCTGAGCTCAGGTAGGTCTCGAGAACTCCCCTGAATTCATTTTTTCAGGCTGTTCTTTGATCATTAGAGTTTGTGCATTGAAAGCTTAGATCTAAATGCTCATATGCAGTGCCAATTTGGTTTATTAATTTCACCTATACCGCATGTCTTTGGACTATGGGAGGAAACCGGAGTTCCTGGGGAAAACCCACACGAGCACAGGGAGAACATGTAAACTCCACACAGAAATGCCAACTGGCTCAGCTGGAACTCAAACTGGTGATGTTCTTGTTGTGAGGGAACAGTGCTAACAACTGAGCTGCCATGCTGCCCTGTACTAGGTTAATATAGAAACAATGGGGAGGAGTAGGTATTGGGGGATTCTTCAAGACGAAGATTACAAAAGTAAGAAAATCTGGTTATTTATATTGGGTTTGCGTTCTTCTGTTTTGTGAATCATGTGTTGGCTAATATGGGACCAGCCATGGTCAATCATAAGCACGTTATCCTCTCAAAATTAGTTTATGGGGGTCGCAAGTCACTGGCATTGTTATTTTGGGTGTCGCAGGCTGAAAAAATTGGGAACCCCTGTTCTAGATCAGGTAAGGAACTATAATCTCGTTCTAACTTAATAATAAAGAGTCTTTACTGTCGTACCATGGCTGTAGCAGGCTAAAACTCAAGCTTTTATCTAATTATCTAAACTGTTTTTGCATTCTTTTGCTCAGGACGCTAATGGTCTAATACAGTTCAATGACTTGTGCTAAGCTAAGCTAAAAGTGACTTGTAAAATGAAAAAGTGGAGTGTTTCTTTAAACTTCCAGATTTACACATTTTGCATTGGGAAAATTATGCATTTATGTGTATGTATTATGTATTTATATTTTTTGCAGATCACTCTTTTTGCCTAATTCTGCAACTTTTAAATGTATGTTTTATGGCTGTGCATTGTCTCTGTCCTAATAAAATCTAATCCTAATAAATTAAACAAAAACCCAATACAAGAGGAAAAAGAGCCAGCAACTGAGTAACGGGGAGGAGGATGAGAGGAGATGGCAAGACAGGAGAAGGGGGAAGGAAAATGAGCAAATTATTGATCAGCCACAGCACAGACAGCGCCAAGAGCCCTCGTGGTGTGTGACGCCGGTGGTGGTTGGGCCACTTTAAGAGCGCCTGTGATCAGATGGATGGAAAAAGAGAGTGAAAGATGATCAGGCACACTGTGCTGGAACGAGCCGTCATGTTTTCATGTGGGGAGCCAGCAGAAAACGATGACACGCAGAGCCACGCGCCGCTAATCACTGTGACATCAGAGCTGCTCACGGCTCGTGTCACTCACTATGAGGAAACTGTGAATAACAAGTACACATACACACGTCAACGTGAGCGTAAGAGCTTTATGGGGGCTCGTACTAATGAGGAAATAAACTGACATATTTATACATTCCCATGATGCTGTGGGGCTAATTTAGACATGTTGTCTAGCTCAAAACAGATATTCAAGTAATGATGCTTTGGATATAAAATTTAGTGGCTTGTCTTAATTTAAAGAGTTTCTGGGTAAAAGCAACACTTACACTCATTTCATATAATGTTGAGAACAACCTTTATTACTCTGTTATTACTATTTAAAGTAATGACTATAACCGAACATTTAGAAGGCCTTTAAACAACAACACTTTAAACAAAAACGTATGCATTTTGGCCATTTATTTACTGTACATGGCAGGGGCATTTTCGTGGCCTAAAACGCTGATCTTCCAAAAGCGGACTCAAAGATATATTTACAGTGTTCAATTAATATTGTGAAAACAGTGGCATCATGAGCATGCCTGTTGGGTTCAGTCTATAGACATGCATACTTGACAATATTTACTTCACAAATAATTGCCAACCAAACAACTGCAGCCTACAAGTACTGTATTTTTGTGTTGCTCAAGGTCACCTGTACAAAAATAGGGGTGCAACAATACAGACTTCTCACGGTTCAGTTAGATTTTTGGTTTTAGATCAGTTTCTGTATAGAGTATATATGTTCAGTAAAAAACATTGAACCTAACAGTAACTAAAACCATAGGTTCATGAAAACAGTTAGGTTAACTGTAACTGTTAGTTACATAAACTGAAAAATACATTCAACACTGCATAGTGCATATAATCTTCAGTGTATAAAATAGATGAGCAGAATGATTTAATTATCTGTTGTTGTTTGATTGATTGAAGACAGCAGGAATTAGCTTTTGTCTGTATCTGTGGACACAATTTCTCAAATGCTTACATTCCAAGGCATCATTAGGTACGTTTCACTCACCTATTTTTATGCACATTTTTGGATATAAATCGGTTGATGGAAATGCCAAGATGCGCATTCATTTTGAAAATGCACGTAAAAAATACATAGTGTGCATAGAGTAGGATAAACTTTTTATTCGATAAGAAAAGATGCGCATAAACTATGATAGAAACACTTTTACCGCACAAATTTCAGTATGCACATTAAAAAAAGTCATGTGATTTTGTTAGAAGAGATCATGTGATGGTAAAAATGTGTGTAAATGGACAAGCCAGCAGGCTGAACACATTGTAAACCATCTCAAATGATGTTTTGGTTATACTAAAAGGTCTTGACAGCTTCATTATTAGTGTCATTATATTATTAATTACTTTCAGAACTGTCAAGAGCGTCTGTGCACGTTCATTGCTTGTCGACATCACCTTCTGAGGCGCAAGTCATTTATTAAATGAAGAAAAGATTTACACAGCTTCTCCTACTGCAGCAAAGTTCCTTTTTACTGTTGATGTTTGGCGCCAGTTAATCAGGAAGTGACCATTTTTTTTCTCTTTGACTCATTAGATTAAAATGCTGCTTTATTCGCACATCTTTTATGCGATATTCCAGTTTTGCACAAAGTTAATTCGCATTTTTAAATGGAAACATAGCAACTGAATGCATATCAAATTGGACAAGTGGACATAATTATAGGTCATAATGGAGTCTTACCATTGAGACGTAAGATAAGGCATTTCTCAGGGCCCATTTACACTAATGCGTTTTTGTTTTAAAGCGCATAAGTTTTGCTACGGTTACGCCATCCGTCCACACAACGCAGGAGTTTTCGAGCTCCGAAAACAGAGTGTTTTGAAAACGCTGAAGAGGCCGTTTTCATTGTAAAACGCTGCTGCTCCGTCTCAGTGTGGATGGAGGAAAACGGAGACATCTGAAAACGCAGGCGGGGCTGCCAACATTCGCCTATGTGTATTGAACCGTGAACGTTGTGTCGAATGGTTCAATATTATAGAGTATTGTGGCATCCCTAGTAATAAACCAACCTGATTGTCACTCTAGAAAAAACTACTCTATGCTTTATTTGACTTCACCGATCTGTTAAACAGCGTTTCTTTAGATTAGTTTTGTTTTTTAATGCATCAACTAGCCATTTGTAAGTAAACACATCCTTTAAAAAGCCATATTGCTCACATTTTATATCAGTTAAATGTACCATTAAAAGATCATTTTGTTATCGCTAGAAGACTATTATTGATCTAATCTATAATAGAAGCTTGTGACGCAGTTAAATTACATATTTTTTAAATATTAGAAATTGTTTTTTTAAACAGAAAATTTGCTACACAACTATTTAATTAGTTGTTTTAATGCAGTGTCCAGAATAGAAGATAAAGTATATAAATATCAAACTAATAAAAATATATATCTCCTAAATAAAGAAATTAAACACTTAAAAATGCTGAAAAATCTAAAAATGTCAAATGTTCCTTACTGCATTAAAGATGTTTAACACCCAGTGGTTGAACTAGGTATTGCACGCCTGGTACAAAAAAACGAAAGTGCAGGTTGCCAGATTGATAACACCAACAGAAGTGTGCCTGGCTGTCAAGCCTAAAGGCTGATTTAAGTTATGTTTTCTAAATAAAAGCAACGGCACAAGATAGAAGGAATATTTCCATATTAAAAGGAGTTTTTTTCTGATCAACACCTGAAATTTATATTTTAGAAACAAATTCTATTTCTTGCAGCTGAACAACAGGATAAACTGACCATGATCACCTCAGGTACACCTCATGTGCTTTATTCAATGTTAAATGCTAATAAATAGAGTTTGAACACCATTTTACATGACATCTATTGCCATACTACTGAAAGCAGCAGCAGCAGATAGTTAAACTTTAGAACTGTGACTTAATGCAAGCCAACACATATCAGTGATTCAGCATCTACATTTAATGCGAGTTAAACTGAACAAATGAAGTACACTAATTTCCACCAAGGCAGCTTGGGTGCTAAAACATATTTGGCTAAAGTGGCATTGGGCGGGTTAAAAGAACCAAAACAAAGAAAGACATTGCGGCACAGAACACACATTTTCAAAGCAGAATATCAGTACTGTTTTTTTCAGATAAACAGGAATGTTCACTTAGCAAGTTTCCTAAATATCTGCAAACATATAATGGTATTTTAAAGCTTTAGAAGAGTAAGAAACTTATATACAGCACCTTTTACAAAAAAAACTAGGATTGGACTAATTTAATACTTGGATTAAATACACAAAATGTTGACCCAAACAAAAGGTTGGTCCATACAGCACCTTTAAATATTTGAAAAACTAACAAGTACCATCTCTAGAATGAACATCTGCTCAGGTGGATTCCAAACAAGAAATGAGTTACAGAAATATCCCTTACGTGTACCCGTCTACTCGGGGTATTAATCCCATTTAAAACATGAAAGCGACAAACGTGTACTGTGCACCAACGCTGAATAAAAAAAATATAATAAAAATTCAAGACAAAAAACTTCCTAATGTGGAAGAAACATCTGGCATAAACACAAAAGCACGAACATACATGGGTATGGGTGTGTTTGTGTGTAACAAAGAGAGCACGAGCGAGATAAAAACACACACTTTCCATTTGGATTGACTAGTTTTCTACACAGTAAGGGCCATCAACTTGAAACACGACTGTCTGGTGGGCCAAACAATGAGCTTTCTGCTGAGAGAGACAATGAAGAGCTATTTATCTGTGAAGTGGAAGCGGGGTGCATCAGTTCGAGCCCTTTAATTATCAGACAAGGGGCATAATGGCTACAAAGCACTCAATCTCCATTCATTTGTCTCCTGACTGGCTGATGAATGACAGGAGTGCCATCACACAGCCCTGTGTGTACGTACAACACTGACACACAGCTCCTGCCCACCTACTGAACCGACTACCTAGACTGCATTTAAAGACTTTACCTGATGCAGAGACTGATTCAAATGCAGAATTGGTTGTATGGGATGAGTATCTAAAAGCAATGGATTTAAATCCTTGTGTGCTGTTGGGGACATTTTCAACCAATTTGGGGTGATTTTAAGGGTTAATTTTGCCACAATGTTCTCTGTCTTTCAGCAAATGGAATGCTTTTTTGATGACAAATCTTATTGACACAATTTTAGAAAAATGCTTTAAAAAAAATAAAAATCAACAATAGACTAAATGTACTACCCTTTTGTTGTGTTCGTGGCTGGTTTTGCCCCATTGACTTTCATTATAATAAAATTTTTGAAAGCAAAGTCATGACATCATAGGGCGTCACGATCCTCCAAATCCTCAATTCGATTACATTTTCGATTCTAAAGTCACGGTTTGATTTGATTTTTGATTATGCATAATTCATTAATTAATAACGAATACATTTTTGTAGCCTACCTTTTAAACTACCTGACCTGCATGGTCTTTGTTTTACCCGTAAACAAATCATACAGTAAATGAATAAAGGCAAGTTACACACATAATTACTACCTGTCAATCACTTTTTCTGCGGGACTCGTGAATAGGCAGTGATCTGTGTCGTTAAAATGGCATCAGTAAAAAAGGTGCACAACCAACAGGAACCAGCCAACAGTATCTGAGGTGTTTGCTAAAATGACTAAGTACAAGTGAGTGAAAGATTGAAGCAGTCGACTGATCTTCTGACTGCCTGGACCTGCTGTCTCGAGCGCATGGCTGTGTGTGCGTCTGTGTCTGTGTGTGGTCACGTGAAGTGCGTTTTCAGCAGTAGTGAGGATGGAAAGAGGGTTGCTCAGAAATGCTACACGCCACTGTGGATGTCAAATTGTTGTCGTTCTAAAATGCCATTTAAAAACAAAGACATGTTAGTGTAAACACGGCCTGAGTGTGTACTTTTCGCGAGCGGATTTGCAACGGGGGCGGGGGAGAGGTTTGCGATACCGGTGTTGTCTATCTGATGAACCTTAATACGTACATAGCAGAGCTTGCAAAACTGTGTTTTTTTTGTCGACAACACAACCGTTGTCAACATAACTCACTGGAAATCCAAAATGCTTTCACACCGGCGACTTTATTGAAAGAGGAGAGGGTTTAAGCTCTGTCAACGGTTCTCCTGCATCTGCTGTTTAACAAGCACTTCAACAAGCGTGTTTTTTTCCTGCTTGGCAAGCCAAGCTGACATGACATGGGGGCGTGGCAGCATCGACGATTCTATTTTTTGATTCGATAATCGAAATAGAGCATACATTTCGATCGATTTAAATTTAAAATCGAAATCGTGACACCCTTATGACATCACATAGTTATTTATGTAAAATGATGTAAAAATCGTTTATGCACATTTAAAAGAGGTGTTGTACAACGATTATGATGTCTCTGATTTAAAAAAAGATGTGACTTATTTAGTGAGTCACGTGACCGCGAATCAGTAAAATTTTAGTTTAGAACCACCCAAATAAATCAATGGAGAGTGAATCATTCCAGGAATGGCAATGTGATAGTAGAGGTCCTACAATCATCTGTAATGCAGCAAATACAGTAGATTATTGTCTCGTCCTGCAGCCCCTCCACTTTGTGAACTACAGAAGACTTTATCATAATCTGGACTGACAGCGAATTGGTTTTAATATTCCTAAAACGTGGTGCTGAAGTCTCGCCAAAGACTACAGAATACACATGACATGTCATTTATATATATTTTTTTTTTTTGAATGGGGAAAATTTTAACGGTCAAAATGGTGAATAAAGCCCCGTCTTCTAGCACAGGAGCCAATCATAGATCGCTATATAGTGATTAACTCCCACCTTCTTGTACAAGAGCCAATCATTGATTGGTATAAACTGAGGATTCTCTGGGGGAGGGGCTCTGAACAGACATGAGTTTCTGCAGATTTTGTGAGATTTGGATGTTTAGAAATGAAACTAAAGACAGAGTTGCTGTTTAACTTTATTGGTGATTCCTAAAATGAAATTCAATCATAAACTTGGCAAGCAGTTTTGGAAAATTTGGCATTTCCCCATTCAGACAGAATGCCCGAGCATGGTGCCCAAGAGGTGTTTCAAAGCTGGCTGCCGAGTGAAATGACTTGCCTTAAAGGGACAAGTTTTGGTTGAGAATATATTAAATTATATTACAACGATTGTCAGTTATTTCTGTTTAATTGATGTACAACTGCTAAATTGTTGATGTGATGTTTGAGTATTTAAGTTGATGTCTGCATTATTATAATACAAACGTATATTGTATGGCTATAACGCAGCACATTTGCAGTGCTGCTGATGAGACTTTATTACGTTATTTGTATAAACGTTATTTGTTCATTATAGAACCACACGTGCAAGAGTCGTATGAAGCAGCTTTATTTCAACCTCCTAGTAACTTTTATATTGGTGTCTTCATTGTTTGATTTGTGAGCAATCAACATTATGCTTTTACAACTTATATTGTAAACTTTTCTTTAATTATTATTTTGCGCAAGCGTCTGCTTATTTGATGTATGTTTTTTTTTTCCTTTTGATAATACTATTATTTGATGATGAATATATCCAATCCAGGTAAACACCATTAATTTAGTCCATTATGTTTTTATTTACAGTTATTGGACATCAATAGTGTTCATATACATACGAGACGATTGGCACCATAACATTAATTTGTGCAACGGTTCTTAATTACAATTTATCCACCATTTATTTGTTCAAAACCTATTTGAGGTTCTTTTGTTGAACAAAAACATTTTGAAAATTGTTGGTTGCTGGCACCAATTGCCTTTCCTAGTGATATTTTGTTCCTACTAAGTCAATGGGTCCTAACAACTAGCATTCGTCAAAAAATCTTTTTTTCATTCAAGATAAGAAACTCAAATCACAATGGAGTAAATGATAAGGTTATTTATCTTTTTTTTTTCTAGAAATAAAATCTTTAAGGATTTTTCCATACTATCATATCAACACACAACAAAATATTGTTTAACTACTCTTTTTTAAAAAGTGTGATGTCTGCCATGCATTTGATTTAGAGCTCCTGTATTTGTATTATATATCTGTTTCAATCCCAGTTTCCCATATTGGTCTACTGCCTACATGGACAACTAGCCTTTTCCAGCTTTCTAGGTACAGAATTTATGAAGTTATGGTCTGTCATACAAAAGAACAGCTTTAAGAAAGACAGTAGACTAGTTTAGAAATCAAGTCCAATCAATCTTCTTGAGTTTTTTGTTAGAGAAATACAGTTAACAAAAATAAATAGTACTTACTTTGGATCTGGTAGGTATCGCAAAACAATGCTGCCCATTTCTACAAAGGAAAAAAAAGAAGAACTTTTTAGAGCAGTGTATTATGAAAGGGATTAAAAGGCAAAGTAGGCGATTTGATTTAAAAACTATTTTTTGTAATGCTGGATGAAAGTCTCTTCACATCCCAACAGCACTCATAACATTAAGGGGTCTAAATGCAGTTTTAACATAGAGTCAAAGAGCACCCAGTCACACTCTTGGCATTTTAAAAACACAGAGCTCTCAATGAAAAATGCCTGTGGCTCAGGATAAAACGTGTCGCTGGACATATGTCCTTATGTTAATACTAAAACATTACACAATTGTCCCACTGGTTAATTTATATTAATTATTTTATACATCATGGTAGGGCTGTGCCATTTAGGGAAAATATCTAATTGGGATTTTTTTGCCAGTTGCGATTTGACTTATGATTTAATTTTGTAGTCAAGGTCCAGCTAAATAATCTGTAAGCTGTGGCAACAATTCTGCAACAGCTCTTAAAAATGACCTGTTTTTGTTGGGTGTCTGTGACTTTAAAACCAAAACATTCCCATAATACAAATGCTAGTTTTCTTTGATATTAATTTGTCTATTAATGCTTCTAAAGCAGCAGATGCCATCATCCCACTCATCCGTGCTTTCCTGTTTGTTTTCTTTTTTATTGTGGCCGTAGTTCAATTGCACAATTCTGATAGGGCAGAACGAAAGTGTGCTCACTCAACTGGCAAGTAAGACTGTCACACAATAAAATAATATTTTATAACAAGTTGTTTTGATAATGTCAAGTTATGGTCACAGATTGTGATGTATTCAAGTAAAAATGTCATAAAAACATCCCAAACAATGTCCTCATTGCATTTAAAGGGACATAACTAAGCAAATGACACTTAATGACAGTTGTCATAAGCATGCATAAAATCTCATTCACATTTATCACGTCACATTATGATTATAAAGATGTCTTATGATCAAGTCAAGCGATTCCAAAATGTCCAATATTTTGAATCTGGAGCAAGCATCTTGAGAGGACTTTTGAGAACTTAAAGCCAAAATCCAGAATGATACCTAATTTGACGCATTTTATAAAACAGAACATAAGGTGGCACATGATTGTGAAAAGCTTGGAAAAACAGCATGATGGAACTCTTCTTCCTCTTATATCAAGATTGGACAGAACCAGTATTTTCTTTCATATTTCTTTTTAAGAAACAATACAAAGATGCCATTCATCAATTTATAATACAGACAATTAGGATTTAGTGTGCATTATTTATGTTGTGACAAATTTCCAGATGACAATTACGAAAAAAGCACATGCATACAATTTTCAGATCAATTTCAGATTACAAACACTGCAAGAACAGAAGGCATCATTAGGACACTGACCAAGTTTCTTAGCCTGCATGTGAGCTTCATCTCCAAGTTTGCTGAGGAAAGGGTTTTCCTGTGTGAGCAGAACTTTCACGTCCTCCACACTGATGTTGATGATTCGGGCTCTGATATATGGGCACAATGTGTAAACACCCTAAAGAAAGACAACAGACAACTCACTTTTCTATTACATACAGCGTACAAACACAAGTACCGCTTTTGTGTTGCACACAAATCTCTTATTAAATCAGCATTGAAAAGCAGCAGCAGACATATTTGAATCTATTTCTCCAACTATGGGAACATAACAGATCATCCTCAAGCTAAAAATCAATGCACTGTTGTGGAAAACGGTAATGAAAGTTCCCTCTGGAGCTGAGAGACAGGCAAGCTGAGGTTATTAACGGCACATTAAGATTAACTGGTTTCCCTATAGACCACTGAACCTAGTTTTTGAGCAAAAAAAACATCTGAGAAAACTGAGTGTTTCTTTAATTATAGGCCGATTACCGCAGTATGACTTAATTTCCAAAGCCTTTTTGATTAAAATCACATGTGAAACGCAACCATTATGTCTTGCAGAAATAGCTCTAGGATTAAACTTCTGTTTCTTTAATCTCTACTTAAAAGAGATCTCTTTAAAACCATTTACTACAGGTACATTTATTAAAGATTGTCCAGTACCAATTTACATCATAACATTTCATATTTAATTTATGTGTTGCATATATAGAATAATTAAAATATGGTTATGGCCCAATGTACGTGCTTGTGTTATTTTGCTTGTGCACTCCCTCTCTCTCTGTCGGTCAGTTTCCTATTCGTTTGTGGATACATCAGTCATCGTTAATCTATGTGACAGCATCACCTTCGCTGCCAATGAGAAAGGAAGCTCAAAGTTTAAAGGGACATTAGCGTGGAAGCTCGCTCTCCTAATTTTTGCCTTGCTTGCTTTTTTGCTATGAATGTTTTTTGGCTTGTGTTATGTTGATTTATTGTGTTGACTTGACTTTAGAGTTTGATTCAGTTATCGTCTCAGTTGTTGTACAATTTTACAATATTTCACGACTAGGGATGTAATGATTCACCTGACTCACGATTTGATACTCACGATACTAATCTCACAATTCAGTCACAATTTTTTAAACTAAATTATTTGAGAAAAATTTAAGGTGAACGAGAGCCCTTTCATTTTTCTCAAATGCTACACATTTTTTTTTACAAAATAAAATCTTTTGTGCAATAAATAAATTAGAATTTTAAAACAAAACCCAAATAAAAAGTAAAGACTCCTTAACATAAACAAACTAAAACTGTGACTGCGATAGCATTTGACATTTTTTTGAAAGAAATATCAGAATATCTATGTTTTCTAGTATAAGCTGAGGTCTTTCCACATTTACAATGTCCCCTGCTGATGAAAAAACTCTTTCACTGGGGACTGAGATGGCTGGTATGGAGAGGAAAGCCTGTCCTAAACCAGAGATCAGTGTGTACAGAGGTGGTCAATAAGCCCTCTGATTCAGGAGACTGTCCACTAGCATCAAATACTGATTATAATATAAAATATAACTAGCTAAATATTAAGATATGCATAAACTAAATTTAAAAAGCTAGGGTAAAAAAGAAACAATCTAATACCTGGTTCTACAACAGCACAGCTTTCTTATTTAGTCTGAAAAACATCTCACTTTCACCATGAAAACACTGATGCATTATGTGATATCCTTAACGTTAGCATTCGTTAGAGCTCGCGGAGCTGCCAATCCTCTGCTCCGTGTGGTTTGGTCTATTAAGAGCTTTTTACGCACAGATGTCTGTGACGGTAGTTTTTTTTTTTACTGTGGCTGCATTATATTCGTTGTTTTGTTAGCTGTCATTTTACTCTGCCGCTCTACCTCTTGCTTGCCGCTGATGTGCAGGTAAAGCGAGTTTGTGCCTGTAACCAGCACCCCCTCTGTTTAAAACATGTATCGCGATTCATTCAGCATTTGTACCGGTTTAAACAGTTGTAGATTATAATTATAATGATTTTCAACTGACTCACAGTGAATTGTTATAACCCTATTCACGGCCCCTGATCGTCAGTTTTTAGAAATCCCTTGGAAATTGAGGAGTTTAGATGTCCCGTGACCTACATCTTGCAACACGCAGAAAATTCAAATGTTTATACAGTTTTTTTCATGCAATTTAACATGCTTTTTTTTCTACAGCACATTGTGTTTTGCCTCATGATAAGAGCATTGTGTTCTGTGTCCTGACAGGCTTTAGACCATTGTCAATCAATCTCCTTTATGCTGTGTCTCCTGTACAGTACAAAATGTCTTCAGCTCGCCAAATTTACAGAAAAATGTGAAAATGTTAATGCTTGTCTGAGAAAAGTGTATAAATTGTGTAGTGAGGGGTTTTATAGCCTTAAAACCTCTATAATAATTGAAAAAATAAAGCGGACTACTTCACGAATTTGGCCTACTGTGGGTTATTTTTTAGAACGTAACTCCCAAAAACAATGAGGGACCACTGTACACACATGCCTAAAAGTGAGCACCGCTCGCTGTTTTATACGCATTTTTGTTAGAAGCATAGATCTATTTTATTTATTTTCTATTAAGCAGTTTAGAGGATAATTTTCAGCCAGTTTGGGGTTTTTGTTAATATTGCTTTCTTTTATTTGGTGTCACTTGAAATCCTCTTTCCCTGAACATCATACATTAACTGATTTATTTTATTTTTATGATATACGCTAACTTGTACATAGTATCTTGCTGTTTGAATTCTTTTCACTTTTCTAAATAAATTAAATTATTTTCCTATTTTGTCACCTACTCTCATCAAATTGAGTCACATCAAATTGTTACCTCTAACCCCTTGAGCTAAATCTTAAAGACATAACAAACTGTTACACTTTCTGTACCTTTATTTATTTTATTTTTTTTACAAACTATTGTTTTAAAACACCCACCTCCTGTGCCAGTCTGAAAGCACAACCAAACTGTTCTCCATCATTATTTCTGGACAAGACTTTCACTCCTGTGTTTATAACCTGCAGAAATAAAGGCAATTCAGACATGAACAAACAAAAAAACCTATCTATATCTGCAACTGTAGACCGCTACCTATAATAATAATAATAATAATAAAAAAATAATAATTATAATAAAACCACCAACAACAACTATTATTATTATTATTATTAGTAGTAGTAGTTTCAGCAACAGTAGTAATTAGTAGTCACTTACATGTAATAATTACATCATTGTTATATAATAGTACATACATTGCTATTATGAACATTATTAGAGTAGCAAAACAACAAATACATATACTACTACTACTACTACTACTACTACTACTACTACTACTACTAATAATAATTATTATTATTATTAACAACAACTACTACTATTATTATTAATTTTATTATTATGATTATTATTTGTAGTAGTGGTAGTAGTAGTAGTATGAACAACAGTAGTAATTAGTAGTCACTTACTTGCTACTTGAAATTATTACATCATTGTTTTATTAGGGAATCAGAGAGAGAAATGTAAAAACTTTTAAAACTATTTTAAGATTTATTTTAAGACCCTTTCCACACATTTTAATATTCATAGATAATTTTGGTTTCAACGAGTGACATAATAATTTGTAGTACATTTACTAACTACTGATTGTAAGAAACAATATTAATATAATAAATAAATACGCCAATCCAGAAGGAGGTGCCAATAGACCAGCAGGAATAACGGTGTTACCTTGGTTACTGGAGTAAACAAAGCAGTGTGCAGGTTTTTATCGATTTCATAAACGACACAGCATCCCAATATTCACAGATTAAATTCAGGCAAACTGTAGCATATATACATGATATAATCAAAATGATACACAATTTAACATCATGCAAAAAAGTATTTAAGACTTTTTAATAACTTTTAAGGGCCTCAAATTTCTCTAAATTGATTTATCAACTTTAAATACTTTGAGACCCTTTGTGTACATAATAAACAATGAATACGTATCAGTGTCCAAACACCATCTTACAATAATTAATTCCTCATATCCCAAATACTCCACCAAAAGGTTTCTACAGTGCGGTTCTTTGTTCTAGTGTAACTCCAGTGATGTCTGTTTACATCAGCAGCAGATGGTTGTTTCATACTTGATGAATGTGAAGGCACTAGAGCGCAGATAGAGATGAGATCATAGTGAAGCTGCTGTCCCCATCTGCCTGAACGCCAGCCTCAATCACTGCTAGCACTGATAAACGTACGTGTGTGTGTGTGTGTTTGTTTCTTGCCTTCATTCGTTCACTGTTGTTCAGAAGGACATTGCGCAGCTCTTTGGAGACCATGTACAGGTGCCTCTTCTTCCCTTCATGAGTTCGAGTCAACACATTAAGCTTGGGGAAATCTGGAGAAAGGTCATAGAAAGATCTGGGGCAGACAAAGAAATATACACAGATGAGCCACTGCATTATGAACATCCAATTCTGAAGCAATGAGGGCATTTTGCAAATGAATGGTGATTAGTTCAAATGGACAATTATGTGGCACATTTTATTTTAAGCAATATAACAGTTATTACACCATATAATGACTAAATTAATACAATAAATTTTATATGTGATATAGACCTTTTTCATGGCTGCTGCATGGAGGGCGCCCTAGCAATCAGCTTCTTCCGGTAGAATGCTAAAAACTTCTGTTTACAGCGTGTACAACTGGTAATTTTCGCTCCGAAAATGGGTTTCAATAACGTTTTTATTGGATAACAGAGTGTTTTTGTGACACACAACTTAGAAATGTGTCTGTTAAAGCCATTATAATCTAGATAAACGTTCTCCTAGTTCACGTGTCTGCCGTCAGAAATACAGTGTGTGTGCGTTCCCGGCCTGTCAGCTGTTAGCTCAGCGGCTCTTTAACACACACACGCACATGCACAGAGAGAGAGAGAGAGAGAGAGAGAGAGAGAGAGAGAGAGAGAAACAGAGAGAGAGAAAGAGAGAGAGAGAGAGCAAACCAGAGTACTGGCATGAAACTTAACAGGTAAGAAAGTCGTGCAATTTACAAAAATGACCAATAAAAGTCTGTTATTGATACTCTGCTGGCTGATTTGCTGTTAATTCTAATCGCGAGCCGTTTGTGTTTTATTTCATGTGTTGTATTCACCACGTTGTGTTTTTCTGTCATTTTGAAATGACACTAGTCTATATTTTCACTTTGTCACAGTTATTAAATCAGTGTGTCAGTGGCAGAGTACAGGCTACGTGTGTGTGTCAAACATTTTGGTGAATTACATTTGTTTGGGCTGGTTATATATTTGAAATAAAGAGAAAATGTTGACTTTAGCGATGACGAGGCTTCATTTAAACTGCAGAAGATGCTGTCTGACAACGAGGGGAAAATGCCTTACAGCAGCTGTTTTCCATCCTATTAGATCGCATTTCTTTAAATGATCAGTTCAAGAGACGGTGCTGATGGACAACAGTATTAGTTCAAAGAGGATAAAAGCAGGTAAAATAGATTAAAATTATCGTTTCAAAGCCGTCCAAATGTGACACATCAGCTGCCGACCGGAAGTTCTTCGCATTCTCCTTGCGCATACACGCAAAGCTTAATGGGTTATTTTGCGTTCCAAGAAAAAGGTCTATGCAATGAATACACATCAGTCTAAACACCATCTTTCAATAATTAATTCCTCATATCTTAAACATTTAAATTAATTGCTAGTGTGTACGTGTTTACATTGCGGTTCTGTGTTGCGTCACAATGCAGTGTGCATGCATGTAACCAGCTTTCGGTCAGTAGTTATTTGTGTATGAACAGAATGCTTATAAATTTCACAAAATCTGGCCTCCTTTTGTCTGTTACCTTGACTAAAGCTCTATGAACTAATGCATCATTTGTATGTAATGTTTTTATATTCTTATCATCACACTCTGCAATTTAAACAGATCTTTGTAAACTAGTCTGAGAGATTGTTTGTGATGTGGTTAGGTTTATTTTTATTCATTTTATTTCTGTCTTTATATAATATGTGGACAAAATATGTAAAATGAATCATTTTTCTTGAATTGGTCTTTTCAATAAAAACTTATTAAAGGACTTTTTTTTTAAAACGGTGAATATTTATCTGGGTTTCAATGAAGACAAATAGTGATGGCAGTGTTTCTTGAAACTTACATTGTACAGAGGCACACCTTGTGTTCAGGTGTCACTGTAGAACAGTGGTCCCATACTCAATTCCTGGATGGCCAAAGCTCTGCATACTTTAGGCCCTGTTTAAACTAATTTAGTTTTAAAACGCAAAAGTTTTGCTAAAAACTTTAAAATTTAACTTTTTGGAAACGCTGAAGAGGCCACTTTCATTTTAAAACACTGCAGCTCCATGTTAGTGTGGATGGGGGAAAACGGAGACATCTGAAAACGGAGGTTGATTGAGTTTTTTTCCTCAATATTAAGTAACCTAAATAAAAAAGTTCAGTCTTGCATCCTCTCCTTGTTAGTTCAGACTATGAAGTTTGATATGGAAAACAAACTCCCAAGGAAAGGTCAGGTAAATCTTCAAAGGGAACAGTGTACTGTATAACATCATTTACATCACCCTGGCTACGTAGTTTTACTTTAACAATAAAATGAAAACATGATATGAGAACTGCCTATTTTCATTTTGAAATTAGCAACTTAACAGGCACTGAAAAAGTTGAGGCGTTGTGGTGTAGCTTCATATTTATAGGAACGTTATCTTCACTATATGCATATTAATAATAAAACTGCCTCATTTCATTTTCATTTAAAATGTGAAATATACCCTCTTTTTTGTTGAAAATCAGTTTAATAATCAGTAATAATGGCCATTATAAAAGTATAGTAGTCCCTTTATTAATCCGGGGTCGCCACAGCGGAATGTACCGCCAACTTATCCAGCACGTTTATACTCAGCGCATGCCCTTCCAGCCTCAACCCATCTCTGGGAAACATCCACAAACCCTCATTCACAAACAAACGTATCTTTGCGCTTAGCCAAAACACGTTACCCGAGAACAAGTAATAGATTCAAAAGACCAAAGTCGGGAAATGTGTCGTTAGATAGACAACAAGAATGAAATATCACGTTATTGTCACAAATATAGTGATATTAGATTTAGCGGTAGATCCTTGATGAACAGTCTGACGTGCACAGCTCTCATCGCTGCAGTGCATGCCACCGTGTGTGTGTGGTCACGTGATGAGCATTTTCAGCAGCGTAGTGTGGACGGAGATCTGTTCAAAAATGCTGGGTAAAACGCCAGTGTGGACGGGGATCGCTTTTATTCTAAAATGCAGTTTTAAATCTAAAACATATTAGTGTAATCGTGGCCGCCTTATCTCCAACCAACTCCAACTCACACCTGCTTAATAGTCTCTAGCAGTCTTGAACACCTTAATTAGTTGGATCAGCAGTGTTTAATAAGGGTTGAAACAAAACTGTTCAGAGATGCGGCCCTCCAGGAATCGAGTTTGAGACCTGTGCTGTAGAGAGTACGTGTCGAAAGTGGTAAACAGATGGTCCAACAATTTTTTTTTTTTTTTTAAATGTCACCCAGCTGCATTTGATGCATATCTCAGAGATGATCATTTATTGTCCACCGCCTCTGCAATGCTACAGTGCAACAAATCACCAGCAGCTAATATTGGTGACCAGGGCAATGTCTCAGATCTTCAAGAGTCCTCTGCTTAAAAGGCTGTGTAGACAATGACTCAAACATCCTCATGCTACCTACACACAGTCGCCTACTACACATGGACTCAAGATCATCAAGATTAAACCATTGAGGATTGGAAAAAAAAAATTCTGATTTGATGAACCAAGATTCCTGGTTCAATCAATCAACAGCCAGGTGTAGATATAGCGATTAATAGGTGTGGCACATAGATACATGGTCTAATGACACAAGCCCATGTCAGAGGTTTTACCCCATGGACCATGTTTTCTTGGAAAATTTTTGGACCCATTATGCCACTATTCCTGACAGCTGTCAGTATCTGAACATTGCTGCAGACCAAGTGCACTCATTCATGGCAACAGGATAAGGCGCCATGCCAAACTGTCAGAATCATCAAGAATGCTTTAAGGAACATGCAGAAGAATTCCACTCAATTTCTTGGTCTTCAAATTCACATGACATGAAAATGGTGGTTAAATCTGGAAAAGAGAGTTCATGCCTCAACACCACCCTTAACCAGCAATATGCATAAGCTGCAGGACTTGCTGTTGACAAAATGAAAATAAAGCCTCACTAAATAAATAAAGAAATAAATATATGGTCAGTGTTTTGAAGGCTAAAGCAAATTCTGCAGGTTATTAGGTATGTGGACATGGTTTAATGGATCTGTGAAATTGCAGTATGGGAGATACAAACTTAAGAATATAAAAATCACAATATTTTGTGGACCTTCTTACAGTAATATGATTATCAAGTGTATTTACATGGACAATCAGTAATTGAATTATTCTGTTATTCTGTATAAGTCAATATTATGACTAAAACAACAATACTCCATTTGATTTGTGTTAGTTTTTGAGTATGACTTTAGTTGGATTAAGGTAATCAAAATCTGTGCATTTAATCAGAGTTTTGTATTAAATATTTTTGCCCATGTAGACATACTGGATGATGAGAATTTAGATGTACTGAAAGACTTTTTTTTATACAGAATTAAAATATTTACAATTTGTTTTAACCAAAATAGGACATAATGAGTTTATATGAATAATGTTTCATTCATACTGTTCAAACTAGGGGACTCATGGAACAACAACTCCACATATGCATCACAGAAGTAAAGACAAACACTTAATTTGATCAAACATCAAGTAAATAAACACATGAATAATAGTTCATGATATGCTGGGAGTTTTATAAGAATCTAATGCATTTTATAATGCGATGCTAATCACAGAATTTATCAACGTATTAAAATCAATTTTTTTTATAAAAGGATGATTTTTTCCATTCTATGAAATGAAATGTCTGGCCACAAAAAATATCAAACAAAGATATTACGAAGGGAATTTGAAGTAAATCTTTGTTTGTAAACAGACTGATCTGTATTCTGTATCACGCATGTGCTACTTCAATGCATTTATTCATTGCAAAGACAATGATTGAAATCAGAATGTAAGTTATTGCTATTATTATAGGAAGACTAATCATTGTTGGAAGAACCAACATTTTTACCAGTATACTGCAAGCATAAGACTTTGCCCATCCCTAATGGTTAGACAGAAGTGCAAAAATAAAAAAACGAAAACACGCACATATGCCCACAGCGCTGGAAATGCTACGGCATATGGAGCAGAGGCGTTGTCTCCAACAAGTCAAAATGGCAGGTTGCCAGCGCTGTGGCACTGTGCATCTGTGTGAGAAAATAAATAACATTCATCTCAAACAAAAGAGCGAGTCACAGCAACTGAATGATCATGATCCTATCAACCATTCATCTGATTGGCCTCATAGGATGTATAGCAAAATAACACAAACCCTTTTTTTACGCACATAAACAAAAGGCTCCAGCCTACTCAAAAGCATATTTATTCAGGCATGGAGAGCGCTGACAAATACTGCAGCAAGATGTGCATGTGTGTGTTTGCAAAAACAGAGTACTGATAATTGTAATAATGATCATCATAAAAGCTACTTATAGTGTGAGTGGTAATCATTTTAATGTTGGTATTAGTAGTATTATTAATATTATCAAGATCATTTTTGTTGGTTATGTTTCAGGCTTAAAGAAAATAAAATTTAAATAAATTAAAGGAAAACAGGAATGTGACCATTGATAATATAATATAATATAATATAAAACAATACAATATAATATAATACAATATAATATAGACATCAACACTCGCTAACATGCCAAATTATGGTAGATTTCAGCTGTGGCGGGTTAGACAGCCACTCCCACAGCCACTTTGGTGATTTTTAAATTGTAGTTTTCTTAAAAAGCAGAGTTAAACAATAGGGTTGGCTAAATGGCCCAGGGCCAGCATGAGAGGAGACAAAAATGAATCGATGAATACCGAATGAGAGGATGGTCATGCGCACGTGGAGACTATCCTCGTCCACTGACGAGAGCTTTAGTGGCTTCAGCGCGCACAGGTGATGTGACTGCTTAAAAGCCTGCACGCTCACTTCTCTTTGTGCGAAGCATCCGTGCCTGGAAATGCAACTTGTGCGATTGGTTCACTTTGACACAAACTGGACAAAAACTGGACCCACAGTCCTGCTGCTTTTAATAGCTGGAGGTTTTATTTCTTTTTTATTTCTTTTTGCAAGCAGCAGTGGTTGCTGCTTTCGCTTTACCCATTCTTTGAACAGATTAATAACGTTAACCATGTATGTGATCATCCTTTCATTACAGCAAAAGGTATGTTTTTTCACCTGATTTCTTTTGCTAAAAGTTATTTTTGTTAATATGGTTTAATTTTGCTTTACAATAACACTGCTTTAATATGAGATTAACTCTCTATTTATATAGGTAACTGAAAGTTTTTTTTTATTATACAGCTTATACTTATATAGTATTTTTTATATTTAGCTTGTTTTGACACATTATTTAAATTTCTTGGCAACTAAATATTTATTTATTTTTGGTATGGTTAGAGAAAATTTAAGAAAAAAGGGGTAAATGCTGAGTGTTGAGCACTGAAAAGTCATGTGAAATAAAAACTAATTGTAACACAACATTATGAAACCACAATCCATTTGCTCATGCTTATCAAGCAAGGTGAAATAAGTAAGATGTCATGTGGCCATAACAGAACTTTAAAATCAAGTAATTTTAGCATGGCAAAGTCAGATTTATGCATATATAAAATACATTTTACCAACAACAAATTGTGTCTAGTGAAAATGGCGATGGCTAGTGGAGTTGAAAAACTACTAGCCACAATGCCCAGTGGTCAAAAAAGTTAATGTCAAGTCCTGATATAATATAATATAATATAATATAATATAATATAATATAATATAATATAATATAATATAATATAATGTAATATAATGTAATGTAATGTAATGTAATGTAATGTAATATAATATAATATAATATTGCAGCTGGAAGGGCATCAGCTGCATAAAACATATGCTGGTTAAGTTGACGGTTCATTCCACTGTGGTGACCCCAAATTAATAAAAGTATAATAATAATAATAATAAAAATAATAATAGATATTATAATACTATAAGTAGGTATTAACAAAGTATTTACAAAAGATAATTTTTTAGAACACCTAAACACAAAATGTTTGTATTCTGAATAATATAAAATAATAATTATAACAGTAAATGATAAAGAAAAAAAATCACCATGTTTTAAAATCATGAATGTGGCCACTAATGATTTTTTCTTTGTCATTTACTGTTATTTTATTTAAAAAAGATTCATGTGAATGGCCACTTAGAAAGTATAACATAATAGATGATAATTTACATAAACAACAGCAATCCAGTCTAGATTTATTCAGGCATGGTGAAGACAGACAAATACTGTAGCAAGATGTCAGAGTGTAAAACAGTTTTGAGTTGTATTGAGCAGCGAGGCTTTGTAAATGGAGAGGAAAAGCACTCACTGGATGGGAGGAAAGATGGGGTCGTCCTCTGTCAGAAACACAAAAGGATCCTCTTTGAAGCCGAATAGTTTCATCTTCTTTGGAGGAGGAGGGCTGGAACAGACAGAGCTAGTCAATGGGGAGAAGCTGAGCCAGAATTGCAGTATCACACACCATCCACTAGGAGACACTGAGACCAGCAGAACTACTTATGGGCTGAAAGTGAATATTGCAGGAGATGGATTGTTAGTAAAAGGCATTCGAGATGCTAAGGCTATTGTTTGACAATAACTGGGTTTTTACATTTGCTAGTAACACATAGGTTGCATAAAATCAAGGGGTAAAGTTCACCTCAAAAGATAAAAGTTTCCTGTTGATTTACTCATCCTCTAGTCGCTCAAGATTTTGGTCATTTTCTTCAATAGAATATTGAGGAATTACAGCTGAACCCAGAGTTCGTGGTCATTCACAATGACAGTGAATGGTGATGGGCTTTTTAGATTTAAAAATAAACGCATACAAATGAGTCCAAAATCAAGTCAAAATATTGGTATCGTGACAACACTCGTAAAAATGTAACATTATTTACAATATTATTAGCTTTAGCTTATTACAGCCTACAGTAGTTTGCTTTTTGCTTTTGATGATGAATGTACAAGTACTGGTGATGCAATCACTAATATCTATTAACCGCTATCAACAAACTGCATTTCCTGACCTCTTATCCAAGCGCACACCCTTGCACCTTCATTATTAAAGCAACTTACCCAAAATTAAACTACAACTGCTCATGCGCAGAGATCTGTTGACCATGCTATGGATTAAAGCTAATAATATTGTAAATAATACTCAATTTCTTACAAAGGCCAATGGCTTCACTTCACAAGATGCATAAGTGTGTCACCAGGAGCCACAGGGATTAATTTAGACTTGTTTGTATGGGTTTATTTTTAATCTAAAAAAAACCCTTCACTGTCATCATATGAATAACCAAGAACCCTAGATTCAGATAAAAAACCTCTTAAATGTTCTACTGAAGAAAAGGGTCACCTACATCTTGGATGACCTGTGGGTGAGTAAATTAACCATCTGGGGTCTGAGGGGATATTGGGCCCCTGAGATGTTTGACATGCCCATAGATTTGCACTTATTTCAGCTACTCATTACATAGTACTGGCCAACATGTTTTTGTATTCAGCACAAACTGTGCTTCAATAATGTGAGAAATACTGATGTACACGCTTGTGTTTTTCAGAAAAATGTTTTAATGCGTGGATAGTAGATTTTGGAGAAAAAAATAGTAGCTGAAATAAGGTCCAGAAAAACCACACGGAATGGGCCTAAACTAGACTTGAGAAACTAGAATATATACTTCACAATTATGTCAAGATTATTCTGATCTCTCATTCAAAGAAAACACTACAATGATTTACATTTTGTAAAGTATTTTTGGGTTAGGTCAACTGTATGCGTGGGAGTAACAATGGTCATACATAATTCACACCTAAAGAGACAAAAGACACTCCCCCAAAGGCTAATGTTCACCCATCAAAAGCATTATAAAGCAATGTCTAGCTGAAAAGTTAGCCCAAACTAAATGCTTGTCGTATTATGACCACGTAAACACTATGGGTATCTTCAATGTATATGAACTTATACAGCATGCACAAAAATGTATTTGAAATGGTATAAAACAAGTTGGCAAAACTGTTGAAATTAAAACCCTCTTGTGCATTAACCAGCATTTAATAATATCTGAATGACTCTGAGACACTGAAGTAGCATAATAACAAAAGCTATAAAGACAAGAATAAATATATTGAAATAATTGAATAAATAATATATATTATTTATATATCATGTTATATATTGAATAAATAACATGAAAAGCATATAAATCATATATATAATGGCTTGGTTAACTCTTTCCATACTGTTCAACTACAGTAAAATCAATAAAAAATAAAATAAATAACATGTATGACATGAATCACATTTTGAATTAAGCAGCATCAGATTGCAGTGGTCCCGTGAGGTTATATGGGTCATAATTCCAACTTATTTCTGAGAATGAAAAATGAAAAGACATTTCTAGCCACAACGCTGTGATTGTTTGTGGGCATGCATGAGTTCAGGCAGCTATTGTCATCATTTGTGTTCATGGTGGACACGGCAAGAGCCGGTGTGACACACGCCCTGCCAGGAGAATTCTATGGATTACAGAGCGAGACAACATTTGTTTTCAAAAGGAGTTGGAAAGTGCACATTCCAAGCTTTATGCAGGTATGTCTCTCATGTGTCTTTCTCATGTATTTGTGGCGATTCCGCCGTTTTTTCTTACCAAAGTTTACATGTCACATGTCTCACATGGACGATTGTAATAACAAAGCCTTGTGGGCGTGGTCACATTAAAAATAATCAGAACTCAGACTGAGAAACTAGACATAGTGTTGGTTTCATACTGATTACTTTATCCAACATCTTTTCAACATGCACTCACTGCATTTAAAAGTATACACTTCAAGCTTTCCATAGACATACAGTTGTAGTCTGAATTATTAGCCCCCGTTTATTTTTTCCCCAATTTGTTTAACGGTGAGAAGATTTTTTCAAAACATTTCTAAACATAACTTGTTAATAACGCATTTCTAATAGCTGATTTATTTTATCATTGCCATGATATGAGTACATAATATTTTACTAGATGTTTCCCAAGACACTTCTATACAGCCTAAAGTGACATTTAAAGGCTTAACTGGGTTAATTAGTTTAACTAGGCAGGTTAGGGTAATTAGGCAAGTCATTGTGTAACGATTCTGTGAAAATTTCCATTATTTGGCAAATATTTCAACAAGAAAAAAAAAACAAAGAGGGGCTACTAAATCTGACTTCAACTGTATGTCTCATGTCTGTGTGTTTTGTTTTCGCATATAGACGCATTTTTAAAAACAGTTCGCGAAGAGACAAAAGAAAAACTCCAACTGATTATTTTTCTTATTTTGCACAAGCACACACTTTAGTTGTTATTGTGAGTGTACACAAAAAAAGACACCTAACAGATTCGATTGATGTATTGCTCTTATCTGTATGATCAAAACTGAATGTGTAATTTAAGTTCTTTTTGGCGTTATCATAAGAAGACGCCTCCAACCGTGTAAACGCAATCGCCGACCCCAGATGGTTAACAGGACATTTTTATTTTTAGGGGAACTTCCTCTTTAAAAGAGAGGAATAACGCATCTTTCTATTTAAGAACAACACAGTTGCTGCACATTTACAAATTTAACGAAACAGAAATGAGGAAAAACTGCTTATTTAATTGAAAACTGTTCAGATTGTACAAACTACAAACATAACCTTACAAGAAAAACTAATATGCAATTGTGTCTTCAGCTTCATCATTAAATAACTGTTCTAAGAATATAATACATAAAGCTAAATAATAATTAATTATTATTAAAAAGGTATTATTAGCAGTATTTATTTCCACAGTTGCCAATGTTTCTGGAGATTATTGATGTGACCATGCTACAATTATCATTGAATACCTGTCATCAATCCTTTTGTAATTTCCAGCAATATCATTTTACACCTACTTATCGTTATTGTTCCTAAAAGTATTGTTATTAAAGCTAAACCTTGCTCATTAAATCTTTAACATCACTAGACATATCTGAAATAAGTCCAATATTTAAAACGATGATTATTAAAACCCATATGGACTCATCACCTTTATAGTTTTTATTTAACATGAGACTAAAACATCTTCATTAGTGCCTCCCAAAATGCACAGCACACTGAGAACAAAAGACCAGGCAAACAGTCCAGAAAACAATAGAACAACTGGACACCCACATAACACACCTGACCGCAGACACTCACCCGCAAACATTCTCTTTCTTGACCTCTACGGGCTCCGGTGTCTCTGGGACAGACGGGTTTCTCTCCCCCTCCTCCACAGGGGCGTCAGTAGAGGGTCCGTCTGCCGGTGGGACGTCAGTGGGGGATTCATCCATCTGCAGCTCCTCCACAGGAGCCACTTCACCAGAGGAGCTCACTTCCTTATTACGGAGCTACACACACACACACACACACACACACACACACACACACACACACAATGGATGAATGAGAATACGCTGGCTTCACATTTCAAAGACAATGATAAAGAAGGGAGATTTATCTATGAACTTGCTTATTAGGTAAAAACAAATTGATTTAAAGAGAAAAATGACAAAGATACCAAAAATGAACTCTGTTAAAAATACAGAATTCTCTATGCATCAGTTTGCATTTATTAATAATATAATATATAATGATGATAATACATGCTGGATAAGTTGGTGGTTCATTCCACTGGTAAACCCTGAATAATAAAGGGACTAAGCCGTGAAGAAAATGAATGAATAATAATTAAAAAAAAAATTTGTAAGAATGTTTTTTAGGCATGTAGACATGGTCAAGACGATCTGCTGCAGTTCAAACTGCATCAGAATGGGGAAGAAAGGTGATTTAAGTGACTTTGAACGTGGCATGGTTGTTGATGCCAGACAGACTGGTCTGAGTATTTCAGAAACTGCTGATCTACTAGGATATTCACGCAAAACCATCTCTAGAGTTTGCAGAGAATGGTCCAAAAAAAGAGAAAATATCCAGTGACCGTAAGTTCTGTGGGCACAAATGCCTTGTTGATGCCAGAGGAGAATGGCCAAACTGGTTCGAGCTAATAGAAAGGCAACAGCAAATCAAATAACCATTCGTAACAACGAAGGTATGCAGAAGAGCATCTCTGAACACACAACACGTCCAACCTTGAGACGGACGGTGCAACTCCTGTCATCAAAAAACAGGACACTGAGGCTACAATTCACACAGGGTCACCAAAATTGGACAACAGAAGATTGGAAACATTTACTGGTCTGATGAGTCTTGATTTCTGCTGCAGGATATATTCTTGGCACAATTTGGGAACATTAATACCAATTGAGCAGTGTGGCTACTTCCAGCAGGATAACGCACCATGTCATTAAGCGGGAATCATCTCAGACCTATTTCTTGAACATGACAATGAGTTCTTTGTACTCAAATGGCCTCCACAGTCACCAGAAATCAATCCAATAGAGAACCTTTGGGATGTGGTGGAACGGGAGATTCGCATCATGGTTGTGCAGCCGACAAATCTGCAACAACTGTGTGATGCTGTCATGTACCAAAATCACTGAGAAATATTTTCAGTACTTTGTTGAATCTATGCCACAAAGGATTAAGGCAACTCTAAGAGCAAAAGCGGGTCCAACCTGGTACCAGTAAGGTGTACCTACTAAAACCAGAAAATGTATATCAGCACATCAGAAACAATACCTTTGGATGACGGCGGTTCCAAGGCATTGGAGCCTTTTTCACCAACACAGCCACAAAAAACCCGCCCGTGTTCTGGTGGTGAGGCAGTATCCTCACACTGAAAACACAAAAGAAACATTACAGCTTGAGAACAACAAAAAAATCTGGGTTCATAAACACCAAGTAATGGTTTGCTCAGTTGTTGGTACTGCTCCACTACTATTGTGGTAGGACCGTGCCATCTGGTGGAGAGTATCGGTAAAACACATTAGAGTCCTTCCAGAACTTACCATCTCTCCAGTCTCATTTCTGTCAGCTTCTCTGAGTCTGATGGTGGAAACATGGTGGGTCTGATCTGTGTGTGTCGACTCGTTGGCACTTCGGAAAAGTTAGAGAACCACTGACCTTCTTTTGTCATTACCTAAAAAAAGAGGGAGAGCTCGGTTACCTATGTTTGGGGTCATTTAAGATTTCTTTTTAATTCAATTACTTTTTTTTATTTTTTTTATTTGAGCATTCAATTTTAGTGTGTTAGTGTACATTCAATTTATCAGAATTTTTACACAAGGTTTTCTATTCAAAAAGAAAACTCACAAAATTATAATTTTTTATTAACTTGCAATATTAAATCAATCATTCAGTGAATCATATTATTATTCACTAAATCATATAATAAGAGATATTCCAAATTTTCAAAATGCTGTTTTCATGTTTTATTTACAATCAGAAACGGGTAAAGAAAATGCTGAATTTTGGAAAAGAAATAAATGAATAAAGTAATAATTAAAAGCTCACTTGAGCTGGCTTTTGATTTGTTAAAAATGGGTTAACGTGAATAATGGTAGACAAAACCAAAGTGTAACACACATCAAGTCACATAACTAATAGTCTGTTTTCACTGATATGTACATTAGGATTACTAGCATAGCATTATTTTTGGCCATCGCACTGCAAGAAGATTATTAACTTTCTCAATTGTTACTAATGGCAGTTTACATTGTTTCATTTTTTCCAAATTTAGATGCTGGGATGGAAACCTGTCTGGTGTCACTTTAGTGAAGACCTCTGTTTCCTACATTTGCAGTGCTACAGTGAATGCAGGGAAATGACTGAATTTATGCAAGAGAAATAAACCTATGCAAAATCTAATTCGTATCAGAGTTGAGTTCAGTTCATTACTTTCCAAGATGTAATTCCAGGCATATATTTGAGTCCTGGGAGATCTGGAGAGGCATCTGCTAACTCTAAAGAACCTGAGAAATAAGCAGAACAACAAATAAAAACAATAAATTAACATAGGTTTTAAAACTACTTGCTGAAAAAAAGATAAAACCAAGTGGTTTGAAGGATAGTGTAGAAAAAGTATCAAAGTTAATTGGCAAAGTGGTATTTTTGGTCTGTGCTGTGATTATTATGATCATATGCGTCTTAGCATATAAAAAAAAAAACACTACTGGACAAAAAGTTGTGAAAAAGTTTTTTTTTAGTCACTTTTGGTCAGCAATCATGCAGTAATTTGATAAAAAAAAATATTTAAATAACATTTTTTATTTGAATACATTTTAAAATGCATTTTGTTTTTGTGATTTCAAAGCGGAGACCCAGCACTCTAATATTCAGATTTGCAGTTCAAATAACTTGTTAATATTATTAATATAATCAGTAGTAATAATATTAATAATAATTATAAAAAACATTTATTAACAGTTGTTACGACTAAAGTTTATTCATTTATTGTTGTTGCACATTGCATAGGTAATTTCTTGTGTAGTTTTTGTTATCCCATAGGCTCCCATTTTAATATGGTCCAGGCTCTGATTGGCTGGTCGCGGACAGCTAAAAAAAAGGAAACCTCTGGCAAAGTTCAAGGAGCTCATTTGTGGTGCGACAATTGCTGGGAGGGGAGAGCTCCTGGATTTCCCTACCCCTCCGGCGGACGACCAACCTTTACTCTTGTACAAATGTCCATGTATGCTTGCAACTTTGAGAGTTTTAGCTTGTAGGGGTGGCCTGCCTTTTTATTTGATTACTTTTGAGAAAAGTCAGCTTCCTGTATTTTTAAGCCCATGTTGTTTTCCCCTAAAATTGGGGCATAATAACAGTTGAGACTGTTTTGATGAATAAAGCTTGGACTTTTTTTGGTAAAGAAATAATAGAAAAAAATATAATATTTAAAAACATGAACTTATTTAGCAAGGGTGCTTTAAATTGATCAAAAGTGATTATGACATTTATAAATGTCACAAAATATTTCTATTTATATGAATGTTGTTCTTTGCAACTTTCTATACTTTCTTTTTCTATTATAAAAAAACCCACCCAGCTGTTTTAAAAAAACACTAATAAAATTGAAATGATCTTTTGAGCACCAAATAAAAATATCAGAATGATTTCCAAAGAATCTGTGACTGTAGTAATTACGCTACAATTTCAGCTTAGAAACCAAAAGAATAAATTATATCCTAAATTATATTCAAATAGCAAACCTTTATTTTAAATGACAATTTTTGCTGTCCTTCGTATCAAATAAATGCAGACTTGGTGAGCAAACCATATGTTAAAAATAAACGTATTATTCTAAAACTTTTGGCTGGTGATTAACATCAATATAAAACTGTCAGTCACACAAAGAATAGTTGTAACACGATGAAAAAAAAAGGAAAAAAAAGCTTAAATGTCAAACATTCAAAATGCAAGCAAACATCTGTACCTTCACTTTTCTCTAGCAGGGCGGCAATGACAGCCTCATCCTCAATGGGGTTCAGAGAGCAGGTGGAGTAAACCATCCTGCCCCCTACTGCTAGCTGCTCCACACCACGCACTGCGATCCGCAACTGAAGCCTGAAAGACAGAGAATTTAAACTTAACACACAAAGTTACAGCATAACAAACTGCTCTGTTCTGCACCCACTGCAACTTTACAACTGAGATACACAGAGCCATGCTGACAGAGCAACACAAACAAAATACAACTCTAATAGATGCAGCATCTCCAACAAACACAACAAATCACAGTTAATTCACTGCCGCTGCCAAAAAGCTCCAGCTCCAGCCATAAAGATCATCATGCATCAAGACATGAGACAATAAATGCACTTGGATGTGTTCAGAATAGAGTTCCACTGTACTGCTAACTAAACGATCAGTAAACACTGCAGAAGAGTATGAGACTCCATTGTAACTTCAATACAGTCATGTACCTAGCAATCAAAAGATTTAAAAAAGGTCTATTTAATTAGTATGTCAAAGGAGGAGGAAAGAAATAGACATTTATAGGTCTACACCGGCGAGGTGTTGCATTTTAGTACAGATTTGAAATAAAAATAATTAAAAAATTTATAAAAACAATTATAATATATAATGTGTTATGGCATGCTTATTTTTCCCTGAGTTGTACTTATTAAAATATATAAAAGAATAAATGCACTAGTAAACTCTTGCTGACAAATGGGTAAAACCTAACGCTCTGAAAGATATAAAAGAGGTAAAGACAGGTAAAGGCTTAAAGTCAATATTATGGGGCTGCATATTTCATTGAAATAAAAAATGTTTCTATTTTAATGCATCCATATGATTTTGTTTTAAATATGCAAAACATCTTTTTTAAAACTATTTGTTACTGAATTACTTTAAAGATGACATCTGCTGTAAATCCCTGTAAAATAAATTACAGGCATTATTTTTTCTTCAGAAAAAGATGACATTCATTAAACTGGATACATTCACATGTACAGAAAAAAATGAAAGCTAGATTAAACTTTTATTAAACGTACACTTACTACACAGTGCCTATAGAAAAATCATATCCTGTGAAAATCTATACCATTACTCACATTACACCCTGCTTTCAAAAGAGCTTCGGCATAAAGTTGTAGAAACGCACAGGTTAATAGAAGGATACAAAAAAGTTCAAAGTACGGGTGTGAGCTACAGATGCCTGCTAACATTTTGCTTCTACAGGATTTCTTAGGGAGAAACGCTTAATATTTCATTACCTGAGACTCGTTAATGTTCTGACAACATGTGCTTGGTTGCATACTATAGCAACAAAGTCGTTTAAAAACACTGTAGTAATACACTGAGCTACTAAGCATTGTTCTTATGGCATTTTTCTACAGGAGGTAAACACGAATTACTTGCAAACTCTTCAAATATAGTCTGTGTTATTAAATTCAAGGCTATTTATGAAGTCCAGGCATAACACTGTACAACAATGATTCAGATGACTGTTCTAGAGCCTACAGCTAATAAATTTGTCAGATTTTTGAGTGCACTACATCTCTAAAGAAAAATATAAATGATATAATAAAATAAATACTTTTATAGATATGGTATACAAGTAAATAATTTTACCTAACCTGGAAAATCGAGGCCACTTGAATGGTTTGAGAGTACAATTACGTGCACACAGCATGCCATATTATCTGATAATTGAGGAAAATAATTCCAAAAGGCAACTGACCATGTAAAGCCACATAAAACAAAACAAAAATACGAAGTATATGCCGAGTTCAGCGGCTAATCAGCCGGAATCAGCTGAGGTGATGTGAGGCAACCAGCGAGACCTAGCTGTCACTCAAGTGGCCACAACCCTTAATTATGCAGACTTATTATAAAGAAACAGAAGAGTCTTCTCAACAAACATCTTATTTTTCTGCAGTAAAGTTGCCCATTTTAACATTGGGCCCTATATAAATGTGCTTTATTATGGAGTCAGGACTAGCAAATTTTTGATGAATTGCAGTTTCAGTTATTTCCGTATTAGCTTCACAAGGGAGAGAGGGATTCTGGAACTTGATTTAAATGTATCATTTCTAAATATATTTATATATATATTATTTGCAATAAAACTTTTTCCTTTAACACAAACAATTAGATATATGAACTGTACCTTTAATTATACCTGCTTAAAGAAAACACTTTTTGAATGTATCAAACAAAACTCAAGTACATACACAGAATAATATGTGCATTTATAGCTAATTAACAAACGTAAATATTATCCTGCTTGCTTTGAGCGTTGTTGAGCAAGTACTTAAACGTTTATGATTGATCACAAGCTCAACTTAAAAGGCTGCAACTTGCTCTATTGGTCAGGGCGGCTCTGGCGCTGTTCAGCAAACAGTTACACGGACACTGATGTTAAATAGATGCATCGATCCATTATAGACGGTGATGCGGTGGAGAAAACTTGCTCTGCAGACATGCTCTTTTTCTGGATCCACAAGTAACCTTAATGTTGTAACAGCCGAGAGAGGAGATAAAATGTTACCTCACAAACACGCCAGCAGGTCAAATGGGCCAGAGAAAGTAAGAGAGAGAGTTGATAGCTTTTATTTTCACCATAGCTGGGTTCTGATGTACTTTCCTGTCAGTAAAAGACTGTCCAGCAAACTCACAAGCAGTGAATTGTGCAGTTATCTGCTTTTAAGTAGTTGGAGAGTTTTAATTACTCGCGTTCTCCATCACCATAGAAAGCTACCGCTTTATGACGCATATGTGATAAATGACGTCAGCAAGTAATAACCTGTAATGCAGACGCGAACATATCTGTATCGGTTCAGCATTGCGGTGCATCGAAAAAACTGTGAATTGACACCCATATTACAAAGGTTGTAAAATGTTATTAGGAATGTGATTTTAGACAGTGTGATGAATAAATTAATTATTTCAAAGGGGTATGATGATTTTCTAAAGGCACTGAATAACTCTTTGTATAAACTTTTGTTTTTAGCATTTAAGCAACTGCACACAGTGCATACAATATAGCAATTAGGGATTTACAGATGCGTCAGGTGATGGTCAGATGGATTCATTTAAAGATATCGGTATATTGGCAATAATATGAACACTTATTAAATCGATTAGTTTATTAAATTACATGGAAGAATTAAATCCACATCTTTGGAATAATCAAAATACCATTTGAAGATTGTTATATTGTACTTTTATCTTAGCTTCTCTTAAAATGTTGAACAACTAAATGTTTAATAGGTCCAATTGTTGTTTCATAAAAATTTCATTTTTAGTGCAGAAAAAAATTGTACCATGATCAATATGAAAATATTGGTCAAAAGTTTGTAAAAATAAATTCAGTATCGGCAAAAAAAATAGTAATAGCAGTATACTCTACCATACAAAATAAATCAACAGTAGTACTACTCTTACCCATGGAGATGCAGGCTGTTGCTGGTTGTCCATTTTTTCCACACATCAATGTTCTTCCTCATGGTTCCGTCTCCACTGCAGATATAACGGTGCTGATTTTATTGTTCAGTTTAAATGCAAACCCATTTCAGATCATTTCATTTTTCTTTAACCTTTAAACTGCCCTACCAAGAAAAATAAAAAACAAAATTCAACAAAATTCAAAAAAATAAAATATTTTTGAATACTAAATCATCTTTATTGTTCTGAAGTATGCCATAAAATATTTCAGTTTCTCATTTAACATGTTTTCTTGTTTTATTTTTTAGATGTAGCAGTGCAACATAATTGTGTTTGTTTTACTTTTTTGTAAACCAACAATACTGTGTGTGTAAACCATTATTTACTTTAACAGTCATTCTTTAAATGACTTTAACGGTCATTATTTAAAACAGTCAAAATACGATCAACCATTTGTTAGAGCAGGCAGTTAAAGGTTTAAGGCATACCCGCTGAGCAAAAATACAATCATATCAACTTTAAGTCATTTCAAACCATACTATTTAACTTTAAACACTCTCCTGCGGTCATATGAGATCACATTTTTATAAATAAATGACATCAGTGTTGGTTAAAAAGGCAGCACATTTTGTATCAAATAAAAGGGCTATTCAGAAATAAACTCTTTCATATAGGAAACTACATTCATATGTGGCAATAACATGAGCCATAATTACATCTTTAAATCCACTTCAAATCATTTCATCAATGGAGAGAAATGTTTAGACAGCAAAACTAGGCTGACCACAGTGAATGTATGCGTGTGTGCGTGGGATGTTTGGCCTGCTGGTACGGTGTAGACTGTGTTGTGTTTGGCACCTGATTCTGCTGCAGGCCAAGTACAGACTTCAACCAACTGTAAACTCTACTATATGATGTTACATGCTGGGAATTGATTCAGTGCTCGAGTGAAAACACAGAACTCTGGTGTGTCTCTGCGATTGTGATTTCTATATTTGCTTTTGTAATAAAAACAACTGCATATCTGTGTGCAAGAGAGCGGTTTGCTCCTGCAATCAGTTTGACAACACACAAAAAGATGCAAAAATTGTCTAACCAAGCCAAACAAAAATACAAATCTACTTTTTCCAAAGTTTTTTTTTTAATTTTGGCTTATGTTCATTCAGACAGGAAGTTATTGACATTTTAAGCAACCAGTAATCACACTTAAAACAGCCTTATGGGTTAAAGCTTGCAGGAAGATACAACACATTACAGATGGTGCATAGGCTTCCCAAAAGCCAAACTAGCTCATCTGCATACAAAAATTTATTCAATTACTATTGATACAATTTTGTACTACAACTATAGTTACTTACATTTTCTTTCTGTTTTAAATAGGAATGCACCGATCTTGATACTTGGTTAGGATATTGGTTCAATACCGCAAGTTTTTTGCTGGATCGGGTGTCGGCCAGCTGGTACAGATGTAAATCCGATCTTGAGCGTGCGCTACATTCTGTGTAATTTATAAGCCAACAAAAGCATTGAAGGTAGCCTATTATAAGGCACTAAAAAGTTGTCATGCTACTATATCCCAAACGTTCTGAAGCCATTCTATAGTTTATTATTAAGTGCAATAAATATCCAAGTGGTTAAATTCATGTTCGGTTTATGACAACATGAAAAACTCTGTGTTTGTTCCAATTAATACAAGTAATCAGTGGAGAAATGCATTTAGTTTTGCATTAAATGGGTTCATTTTGACCTGCAACAAGGAGTTCATTGCGGTTTCTAAATCAGCTAAATCTCAGTTGTGCTGTGTCCGTTAGATCAGCAGATCGCATTCACAACACTGGAGTAGAGAGGGTTTGATACCTGCTCTTCACATGCAAAGTAGGCCTACCTAAAACTTTTTAATTAGAAAAGGTTCAATAATACATTGGACAGATCCTCAACGCACTGATTTCTTCCCTTTGTGCTGCTAACTTTTGTAAGTGTCCAGAGATCATGGAGGGCTGCATGCTGTGTCTCACGCAACGGCTGCACAGATGCGCGTTTTTGTGTTTTGTTGCTGAAGTTTACCAGAGGACCTTGTTTTGAACTTCACCTCTTCTTGTTTAATTTGTAAAAAATGAAGTCATAGGCCTATAGGTCTGTTATTTTTACTAAAAATATATATTTTATTTGGGTTTATTACCAGGACTGTAGAAACTGTATTACATAATTTTTTTTTTTTAAATAAATAAAAAAAAGCACAGAATTGGGATCGGATCTGTATTGGTCGATACTTGTATACAATTGATAATTTTGGTATCAGGATCGTAACCTTTGAGTCCCATTCAAAATGCCAAAATAACATTAAAAATGTTACGAGATGCTTCCAAACACAAAGACATAAACAACTACCCCATTGATCACACTACAAACAATTCATAACTAGAATAATACTATACTAAGAAAGAGAGAATAAGCCCTCATTGTTAACTTGGTGTTTTGTCTATGATTAACTCTGATCACCTCATCTGACATGTCTTCAAATTTGAGTCGTTCATTCACCTGACACTGACAGTCCCATATAAGCTTAACCAATGCACAGAATCTGAGCCGGAAAACACCCAATAGTTAGTTCAACTTTCGAGTCTTCTGGTTTTTGAGTTGTTTGTTCATCACATGACAGCATGTAAAGAGATGACTCAAAACCGAAGACTCAACAAATGAACAGATTAAATAATTTTTCAGCTCTGCATGCATATGATTGGCTTCTATCATTCACGTGATGAATGAACGACCCAAACTGAGGACTCAAGAGTGAACGGATCATATCTTTTTCCGGTCCTAAAGGAAAATGATTGGCTTCTGTCTTTAACATAATGAACGAATGACTCAAACCCAATAGAGGACTCAAAAAATTAACTAATCTTCTCCTCCACCTGCACAAATATATGCGCATGGACAAATGAACAAATCACTCCCTAAGAGGACTTATTGTACTCGAGTCACATAAAAGATTCTTTTGAAATTAACAAAACGTTTAAGAACGATCCAGCACTACAAAATATTGAGCTTTTTTCCACTTAAGAGCAGGTCCAGCCATTAAAACCCAATTATCTTGAGACTTCCGGTCTTGACGTAGCAAACATTTATAATATATTATTTTAATATTCTGTCATAAACACAATTGTTTGTAGAGTAAACAGTTGTAGTTTGACCATGTACTGCAATTTGTTATTCCAAGTCATTTTCCTACAGGCAAATGAATTAGAAGTATATAAATAATTAATAAAAAGAGCTTATTCAAGATTGCAGAATAAGGTAAAAAAGGGACTCATGTAAACACAGTCGGGGTCTAAAAGAAGATTCCTCACCTGCAGGGTACATCACATAGGATCCGGTCATAAAACAGGATGTCCTTCTTCCCATTGTTATCAAAGTGTAGACGTGGAATGCTAGAGGCATCATGGTTGACCACCATAATACAGGGACTGTTCAATCTTTTGGCCTGATGAACCAGCAGGTAACAGCGCTTGTTATCCACATCGTTGGCAATTACAAAACCCTCTGAAGACACAGAAGAAATTGAGAGTAACTATAGATTTTAAAACCACACAACAGTACTCACTTCATCATAAAAAAATGAATATTAATAAAGGTTTACCAGGGAAAGGCACATCCATGTCAGAGTGTAGCATCTCTATTAGTTGAGCCGTCTTTGATCCTGGAGCCGCACACATGTCCAGAATCTACATATATAAATTCATGAAGACAACAGAGGAGACAAACAATATACTCAAAGAAAACATCAAACATCCACCTGGTATTCAAGCAAACTAATGAAGTTGTTTAAAACCTACCTTATGTTGAGGCTCAATTTTCAGTAGAAGAGGAGGAATCATACTGACTGCTTCCTGTCTGCTAATATTTCCCTGATGAAGGAAATAATCACACACTAAAGGTCAATTCAAATTTATTAACGTTTATCAACATTATTAACCTTTTAACCATTACTCCACTCATTGAGAAAAGATCAGAAAACGCACAAAACATAATGGTTGTAAACGCTGATGTGAAAGGGTAAAAAACAATAGTTCAATAAGTAAATCACATGTACTGCACTAAACATTTTATATTTGATAAAGCATACTGTATGAAATAAAGTAATCTGAAAACAAAGGCTGCCTTTACCCTGCATGGTTCAAGTGACCAAATTTAGATTTTTTTTTCTCCCATGTGGCACAGATTGGATATAAGCAAAAAATAATTATTTACATGGATTTCGTTTAACTCGGATCAGATTCAAGCCTTGTTCATAAGTAGAATCTGATATGAATCAGATCCGTGCGCTCATGTCTTGCAGTGTAAATGGGTAGATCGGATTTCCACCTGTCAATGCAAGTTGCACATTAATAAAAATGATAATGAATGATGCAATCTCTGACTTATTTCAGCCAATTTCCCACAACTTAAATCTCATATACAAGAAAAAAAAAAAACTTTCATATTTTCATGTAGCACAAGTTAACGCATTTAAGCATGTTAACGAAAGCAAGTGCATTATTTGTGTAAACTATATAAACTAATATAGCTAAAACTGCATAGATTAAGTTCATAAATCATGCCATTGACATGACAATGGTTTAAAAAAATCTAGATTTAAAGAAAATGGCCAAATGAGAACTTTTCTGTCCTAAACTATATAGCTAAACAACTTGTCAAAAATTAAGTAATAACAATTAAAACCTGTAAACAGATGTAAATAAAGGAATTGAGAAAAGAGCACTCATCACAGCTGTCAGTCAGCACCCACTCTTTTTTTTTTTTTTAAGGTCTTTGTGCGTCATTGTAAACACAGACATCAGACAATAGTCACTTTTAAAAGATGATGTAAGGGAGTCATCAAAAAAAAAAAATAATTAAACAGTCATAAAATTGGAATTCATCACCAAGATCTGCGATGCAAATGCAGCCTAAATGCCCCAATATAATATAATTTTATTATTACTTATAGTGGTCAAAGAACAAACTGCAGGTTGGATAGTGTGACCAGTAATTTACCTAACTGGTAATTTTATCATTTTCTTTTGTATGAAATAGTAAACAAAAAAATAAATATATAAATAAAAGTGGGGCAAAATAGTGCTACCTGTTGTTAACTGCCCAAAACAAAAATAAAATTTGTTTTGATTACAAAAAAAAGGCTTACTACAGGAGAAACAATGGGTTAAATTAATCTACTATTGGTTAGTGCCAACTCTGTAATAAGTGGGTGTATGAAAAAATTCACACAGAAGAGCTGCTAGATTTTAGATGTGCAATTCTAATTGAAAGCCACAATAACACCATGTTGACAGTATAAAAAGCATATAGTGGCACATTAATAACAGTCATCGACTGCGTACCTCGAGTACTGAAATTGCAGAATGTTTACAAACATCTACATCTCTATTATCAGATGCTTTTTAATGGCATTTAGCATTTGTTATGTTAACAAGAGTTATTTACACTGCTCAGATATTTGTACATTCTTTATACTCAAACAAAGTACTTCAACATAAAAAAACTCAAAAGTCAAATATATATATATATATATATATATATATATATATATATATATATATATATATATATAAACAGTTATGGTCCAAATTTTAAGCTGACAGCACAGACCTTTTAAACATAGCAATATTAAAAATAATATTAATTATAATGAAGAATATTGTTGATAATGTTAATTATATTTTAGAATTATTAGTGAATTTGATGATGGTTACTAAAATATAATCAAAAAGAAAAGGGGAATAAAATTACTGTTAGTGTAAGCGGAACAGAGAGTGACAAAAGACAACAATGTTTTTTTTTACCGATTCAGTTTCGCTGACCAAGAACTGGTGGAATTTCTCCAGAAGGGGAGATTTGCGGAGGATCTTTCTGCTCAGATTTGTATGCCATGCCAGTTCATCAGGATACCTACAATGACATGGAAAGGCTAAAGCTCAAGTCTGAAGTACTTTGTAACACAGATTTGCATGGATATTCAAAAATAATAACCACATTTTTTAACTAGTCCTACCAACTTAATGGCTGAGGAGCCTCAATTTTCTGCCCGTCCACCTCAAGATCTTGAACCTCCTTGAAGTATTTCTCTTTAAGGGTATGAAGGATTTCTTTGGCATGACTGATTAGAGGATGAAAGAATAAAAGGTCATAATTATGAAAACTAAATCCCCTGAAAAAGCAATTAAGGTCATCAATATATACAGCCTTGTGCTTTTGCAATGAGCTTGAAATACATTAATTGTATTGATTCCTTGCAACCTTGCCATGAAAATGTTTTTTCACAAAATTACAAAAATTGTTTCTAAGTTTTTTGTGCAAGCAAGTATTTTACAGCACTTTAAAAATGCTCAAAAATGTCTCGGTCAGTGTTTTTAAACTATTAAATTTGATTAACCAAAGTCACACAAGTGACAATTTCACATCCGTCAAATTTATAGCGGAGAGCCATAACCAAGCTTTTTCCTCATAAATGCAATTCTTTTTGTTCTATCGAGAGCCAACTCTCATCCTTGACCTTTTGATTAGCATTGTTTATTTTGGGTTGTGCAGTTTAATTTACAGAATTTATACATAGTATGTTGTATACTGTAAACTCGCAAACTTTTTGGTCACATGTATAAAACACATATGAGCAATTCCAGCGTTATGGATGTGACATTTGCAGTAAAAACTCTAAACATAATTTCACACAGAAAGTATATGTTGACATTATATCGAATATGTAAACATGTTTTATATTTTAAATTAGGAAAATAAACATGCGTTATGGATGTGACAAAAAAAGTTTGCGAATTTACAGTCGACAACAGATTATTTAGAAATTCTGACAGTTAAACTGCACAACCCAAAAGACACAATGCTCATCAAACAGGTATGAGTCGGCTCACTATAGAATTAAAATGATTGATTTTATTTTATTTGACATTTTTGCATTTATGAAGAAAAAGTGTCATTATGGATGTGACACTTCTCCGTTATGGATGTGACAGCTGTGAAATTGCCACTTGTGTGATTTTGGCAAATTAAATATAATAGTTTGAAATACTGACAGATACATTTACAAGTATTTTTAAAGTACTGCAAAAAACTCACTAACACAAAAAATGTAGAAATGGTTTCTCTATTTTGGTGAAAACTGCATTATTTTTTATGACAAGGTTGACATTTGCATGGAATTGCCCATATATTTTCCTTATTTAAGTACAAAACAAGTTTACAAATTAATATTGTTCTGATCCCATAACTCTGTGGTTAGTAGTTTGAGAAAATATGAACAGATGTTTTAATATAATGTTAAACATATACTTTCTCTGGGAATATCTGTGCTGTGTTTTTACTGCAAAATGTGTTACAGATGTGTAACACAGCTATAACGCTGGAAACGCTCATTTATTCACTTTTCGATTTTCCTATAAGAGATTCGCAAATACTTTTCTGAAATTACATTATTAAAAAAAAAAAAAAAAGTCTTAATGTGCAAATACAGAACCAACTTTACCTCAATCTAAAATTGCCTAATATTTCAGAAGTTCAGTGGAAACCCTGAAGCGGCAGGTTATCAAAATACTCTTCAGAAATGTTTTAGGAATTATACGGATGGAAGAAGACAATTTTGAGTGAATAATCCCTTTGGATCTGCAGAAAATATCATGTCACCTCTTGTATCCTGTTATCCGTATTGTAGCTGGCAGTGGCTCCCTCATGGCCTCCATGAACTCCTCAAACTCTCCATCAGGAACAATCTTTAGCTCTTGATAGTAGTGCTCAAAGAGTTTGTTTTCCTTGACAATATCAGCATATCCAGCACCCCAAGCCTACCAAAAGAGCCCATGTGAGCACACTATTTAATACAGGTATTGGATTTAAAATTTATCAAGAGATCCCATTGATTTATTTTTTTCTGACAGTCTTTCTAAAGTGATTATATGCTGTGTGTATTCTTCATACACCATAAACAAATGCTGGGTTCCACACAATTGATTTGTGTTGGGATAACATGAAGGAATTAAGTTAACTTATTAGTTTTCACAAATTTAAGTAAGTAGATTGAACATAAAACAATTAAATTGTCACAAAAAGAATCTCAAAAAATGTGTTGTTTCCACTTATTTTAAATAAGTAGTTAACGAAGAACAAGAACAAACAAAATCATATTTCTGAGTGTAGTTTTCATGTTAGTCTTAGAAATTAAGGTGCAGTGTTGGCAGTGCGTAGAAAAGTAAGCAGCTAGAGCAGCTAGCAAACTCACAGCATCATCTCTGCTCCTTTTCCCTTCTGGTCTTCCATCTCTGTACTGCTGTGGTCTGTTTTTATTTCTCCTGCCCATGTTAGCGACGCATATAACTCTGGATATAAATCTGCGCTGTTTAATCTTGCAATGCCTGGATAGCTGCACTTCTCAGCTCCTGTTGTACTCACGTGTTCGTGACGCGATCTAAACAAGCGCACACTCGACTGAAAGACCCCTTCCATGGTGTCTGCAATATTGCCTGACTTCTATGCACGAGGCGCGCTTTCTCTCTAAATGGTAATATTTTCATTATAAACTATCAGACTATAAAATGTATTTAATCTTCGGGAGTAATAAGTATATTGGCGATTTTAAAAAAATATTTTACAACGTTCATTCAACTTTTTTTCCTAATTATTTTTAAATGAATTGATTTTAAAAACAACAAACATTTAAATGTAACGTTATTAATGCATTTGTAAATGTTCTACTTAAAATATAAACAAATGCGTTTATCTTAAAGTAATCGAGTTAATTAAGGTTTGTATTTAAATGTTGCTATAAATATAATAAATTGCAAATCGAATTTCTGTAAAGTTATAAGATATGATTAACCTGCAAAAACAATAATCATCAAAAGGCGGTTTTTATGCCATCAATGATCGACAGAAACTCCTTTCATTAGCATGTAATCGTTTACCTGCCCGCACGATCTTTATTTATATGTTTATGTATGTATTTTATTTACATTTATTTATTTATTTGCATATTTACCCAAATATTTAGGTTAATTTATTTACTAATTAACTTAAATATTTGGGTAGTTATTTGTTGTTTTTGCAGGTTTCGTCCTCCACACACACACACACACACACACACAAAATTGTCAAATAATTTTTTCGTCCAATATAAAAAAGGGAACGTAAGGGGGAAGAATATTTTCTTGTATATGCCCCGCCCGTTACGTCTCCTGATTGGCGGAAAACATGTGGTGGTACTGATGGGCGGGGTTTCAGATTTCTCCATGGTGTCAGACTGTTTCGTGCATCTACTGTGAACTACGTGTAAGTTGCCGTCTTATTCTTAATCGGTTTTGATTAGCAACTATGGACGCTCTTCTGAATACGTTATTTTCTTCTGAGGAGGAAGAATTGTACGTTTTGGATTGCTTATCGTATCTGATGATGGCCATGGCTCTGATAACTTTTGTTGCTTTACTCTTTGAGCATGTGCCCTATGGCAGGTATGCATCCAGCAGGTTTGGATTCCCTGTAAATGTCAAGTTGGCTTGGTTCGTTCAAGAGCTGCCTTCTTTTTTGTTGCCTTCGAGTTTAGCTTTATGGAGTTCAAGTTCAAAAATAATCCACCTGCCCAACCAACTCCTCCTGCTCATGTTCGTTTGCCATTATATGCAAAGGTAGGTTTTTTATTTGTTCCAACCATTGGTTCCAACATATACACAATTTCAATGTGGTGATTTCATTGGCCAGTGAACATTTCCTGCTTGTTGTCAAACTATTTCATATTTGTAACAAGAGGCATTTCATTCATAACTTGATGTTATAACAGCTACCATAACATAATTTATCAATATGTGAAACCTTTTGGACTCTTAGAAGCTATGGAAATTTTAAATTGTAAAACAGGAATTAAGTCAAGACCATTGCCATTGTTTACCTCGCTCAACATGTTGACAAATGTTTCCTTATTGTCTTGCAAGGGGCAATTTTATGCACTATAATTTGTATATAAAACAACTGAAGCATGTATTTCTGTTTTAGGTCTCTCATCTACCCGTTTTTAATTAGAGGAGGGAAATCAACACCGTTCATCTCCCTAGTACTAGCCTTTGTCTTCTGCATCTATAATGGGTACCTCCAAGGTAGATACCTGAGTCACTATGCTGATTACCCAGCTGATTGGGTTACACACCCCTGCTTCATCATAGGTAAGTGCAAGTATGTATTTATTCACAGTCTAAAGCAGATGTACTCAAAAGACTACACTCATAGAAAAGAAATAGCATTTTAAAGACATGCAGCAATGTGATATCCTGTATGTTCGTTGTACTACATGCTTTACACTTTGCATTGTGTAAATGGCAGATGGTCCTCTTAGCAGCATGAAAAACAAACATTAAAACTGTAAACCAAAAAGCACCCCAATAACAATAAGAGGAGTTGTCATCATGTCAGTGAGTTTATTGAGTTCAAGTTCATTCCTGAGACCTCTAAGTTGAAGGGATTTACACTGGGCTGGGTATAGGGTTGGTGTATATATTAAGTCTATAGGTAAGTCTAAGGTAGTCTATATTAAAAAAAAAAAATAATATATATATATATATATATATATATATATATATATATATATATATATTCATTAATGAGTAATACAAAACAATATATTTTTAATGCTGCCTCCACATTCCTTCAATTTTTTACTTTGACTTGAACCACGGGAATCAACCAGGGGTGTGTTTCCCAAAATCATCGTTAGCCAACTAAGGTCGCAAGATCCATCGTTACAAACATAGTTTGTTGAGTTGCCGTTTCCCAAATCCGTCGGTCCAACAACCCTTCGCAAACTGCGTCTCAAACTTGAGCACTCGCAGCTACAGCTCGAGCTGTATTTGGAAACATAGTTTCTGGCTGTGTTCGATTCCCACTTATCCCCCCTATGCCCTATTCATTTAGAACATTCTAACATACAAAGTTGAAATTATTAAAAATAAAAAAGAATTAAGGTCATCTCTCCTAAGTGTAATTTGCTTTTTTAAACTATTCTTACAGTTCAGTTTTAGCGATCTCCATGTTTACAATTGTGCTCCCTTCGCAGTGCACTTTGAAAACCTGTATGTCATTTTGAACACAGCCTCATGGCTAAAGCTATAGGTGACCTATTATTTAAAAGCAGAATTTATTTTACATCTCCAAAGCTTGTGAAAACAAAAAGCATACATTAATTCTTTTCATTTATAGTGGATTATTTATTAGGTATCTGTACTGTATAACATAGGCCTGCTGGTTAGAACTTTCTGCAGTGGTTTACATGTGTCAAATTGTAAAAGTACACTTTTGTAAAAAAACAAAAAACAAAAAAAACAATATTCTACTTAATAATAATCATCATTATCAATATTATGAATATTATTAAATTATTATTTTTTTCATTTCTAATACATAATAAATATTAAATTTAATTTTATAATAAATAGTCTCAATTTAAAATAAAATATAATAATTATTTTAATTATATGAATTATATATGATGTAAGAATTTGTGTTTTGTTTGAATTTGCTTTTGTAAGTGATTTTATGTTTTAGAATCTGATATGTAATATTCTCAATAATATTTGTAAAAGAAACATTGGTCCTATATATGAGCCATGTACATATATTTCAGTTAATATGGAAAACGAGTGCATGTTTTTACCAAAATCTAATATTGACAAAAAATTGACGGAAAGGACAAGATCTCAGATACAAGCGGCCGAAATGAGTTTCCTTCGAAGGGTGGCAGGGCGCACTCTTATGGATAGAGTGAGGAGCTCTGACACCCGGTAGGAGCTCGGAGTAGAGTCGCTGCTCCTCCACATCGAGAGAAGTCAGCTTAGGTGGCTCGGGCATCTGTTTCGGATGTCTCCTGGACACCTACCTAGGGAGGTGTTCCAGGCATGTCCCACCGGGAGGCGGCCTCGGGGAAGACCGAGAGGGAATATGTCTCTCGGCTGGCCTGGGAACGCCTCGGGATCCCCCCGGAGGAGCTGAAGGAAGTGTCTGGGGATAGGGAAGTCTGGGGTTCTCTCCTAAGACTGCTGCCCCCGCGACCCGGCCCTGGAAAAACGGCAGAAGATGAATGAATGAATTAATGAATGAACAAAGAATTGATGGGGTTTTTCTGTAAAGAAGTAGTTTCTCCAACCCATTTAGAGCATCATTATTAGCGTTATATGTTATAACTAACATGGTTCAAGCGATGGATCTGCGACAAAGAAACTATGCGTTCTGAAAAACACTCGTCACTACATCCTTCTTTTTCCAAACGATGCATCGTACTATGATAATTCAGCTTGGAGTTACGTCATTGTTTGAGAAACACACCCCAGATATGCCGTGCACAGTCGGGGGCAGAGTTAAAAACGGTGCTGTTTTTCCACTGCACTCGACGTTCGTACACGACTGTCAGAAAACGCCTGAATGAATACTAGAAACTCATAGACGATTAAATTGTTGGATGCACTGTGACTAGGGGAGAGAAGCTGATTTTTGGCAGTGTCTGAAATACAGAAATGCAGTGTACAAAATAAAATACAAAAGCAATAGCCTTTATTCTCTGTGTGTTCACCATGATTAAATGAATGAATACTAGAAATTCATAGACCATTTGAGGGAATGTGGAGTGAGCATAAAAAATGTATTACTAATAAATTATTAAAAAAAAAAAAATTTAATATAGACTTGTTTTCTATTACCTAATACTTTTCATCTTGCGCACACAGACCTGATTTGACAACACTGGAATAGATCCCATCCAGTCAGCCCCTCGCAAAACATTCTAGTCAAAGTTCCTTCACAACAAAACTGAATATTCTGTGCGACTGCCACAAGGGGGCATACTCCAAATGTCATGTTTTAATGTCGTCTGCAGAGGGGAAAGGTGACTTAATGGTTCCGCAGCCTAAATTAAACCCAAGTTTTTAACATATGGAGATGATCGGAACACATGTTATGTTCAACATAATACTTTTGTTATGTTCATGTTATGTACAACTTGGTCATGTTATTATTAAGTTTTACACCCATATATATAAATATTCTAAATTTAAACCTTTTTAGCATTTTCAAACAAGAAAATTTAAATACTAATAGAAAGAGGGATGGGAAAAATAAGCACATACTATAGGAATAGACTCAAAAACACATGTCAAAGACTTGCATTTCTTGTATACAACTTTATGTTATGGAACTTTTTTGTGTCTCAGTCTGTAAATACCCAGCAGACACAGGACATCAGATTGATGTTCCCCAACATCGTGAGGATGTTGCATTTTGTTTGGGAATTAAAATCTGTTTGACGTCAGAAACCAACGTTAGGCTGACGTCAGAGTCCAACCTAAAATCAACCAAATATTAATGTCTAATGATGCTACAGCTTCACATTGTGTGGACCTTACCAATATGATGTCTATTAGACGGTGGATTTTGGTTGCGGTACCTGACTAATAATTGTCAGTATTTGACGTCAATATGATGTTGGCTTAAGATGTTGGTTCGACATTGGATTTTGGTCACTTTCTAACACAACCTAAAATCAACAAAATTTCAATGTAATTTGACGTTGTTATTGGACTTCAAAATAACGTTGTCCTTAGTCGCTGACTAGACATTGAATTTTTATCACCTGATGTCACAACTTAAATTTAACCTAAAATTAATATCTAATGACGTTGTGTGTCTGCTGGGTAGGCGCTTTATAGGCTGTAGACTTGTCTTGATTGCACATGATACAACAATTATTGACATAAAAGGTCATATTTCATTCATTTGGAAATGGACAGCACAGCTTAGTAGCACGTAGAATGAGTTCTTATACGGATTCTCATACAGCCATGTTTGTTTGCATTTTGAAGAAAATTGAATCGAGCTTTCATTACCTTGCATGTACAGATTGCTCCTAATAGGCAAGGTACATTATTATCTGTAACCAAGCCCTGATTGCTTTATAGATTTGGATATGTTTTCCCACATATATACATTAATCAGTGAACATAACAAAACAATGCTGCAACTATATGCAAAACAATGCTTGTCAGGGTGGTGATTTATAGCTTGAATAAGAGTTATTTAAATGTAATCATATCTCTTTTTTTAGAAGAATTTCTGAAGCCATTTATATGGATTCGTCGTTGGATTTATTGTAGTATCAGGGCTTTGAGTAAATGGATTTTTAATGAGGGGGAAAAATAGTCAAGATTCTTGGTACTCTCAAGATCATTTCCCTAAACCGTACGTCATCTGACTTGGTTACTGTAACATTGACCACTGCAGGGCATAAATGCTGGTTATCTCTGAACCCTAACTGACCTGTCATGGTTGACTGAACATTAGCTGCCATTCATGCTATTCATCAGTGTTCTCCACAGGCCCTTGGAGTAAAGATTTGGTGGACTATAGTTCAATTGTATTAGGACTCAATCATGTAAGCATTGAGATTTATCTAGATTTGCATTTAGATCAGCACTCAAATTAGTATTTCAAAGTGTCTAAGATAGACAGATTCTGACTTTCAGTAGTTGTTACTGTCGTCTTTAATGTGACTTGATACTTCAGAGAACATTTTGAAAAGAGATGCAGTGCTTCTGTATATTTGTGGTATGGAAATTGTTGATCATTTTGAAACATGTTTATCAGTTCACTGCATCTGTGCTAAAATAAATATAACTGTCTTATTTTTTCTTTTAATTATTGTGGTGTGCAGTGTTAATTCAGAATATTTGTACTTTTTTGGGGTCTTTTTTTATGTTTTTTATTATATTTTAGGGTCTTGTATGTGGTTCCTGGGATGGATTATTAATATGCACTCTGACCATATCCTCAGAAACCTCCGTAAACCTGGAGAAACAGGTTATAAAATACCTAGAGGTAAGACAAGAATAATCCAATTTGAATGATGACGAGTGAAAAGTGTAACTTAAAATTATGTAACAATAATACAGTAAAACATTGGTGTTTGTTTTGCATCTTTACAATGTTCGACATAAAACAACTGTAACATTGAGTGAAAGCTTATTAAAAATAAACATAATAAGTGTATTTTTTTTGTTTGTGATTTGCTTTTGTAATCCACCTTTGAAAATTAGTTTAACCATATCAGTTTATCCAATATTTTTTTCGAAATCTGTATAGGAGAGTAATGTTGTATATGGCTCTGTTTCATGACTTATTTGACTTTCTTGCATTTGTGGTTCTTCAGACAAAAAATAAATGACAGTAGGGCTGCACGATATTGGAAAAATCTGATATTGTGATATTTTATTTTTCTGCGATAAATATTATGATATGAATACAAGATGGTTTCACGAGATGGTTTTATTAGCTCTGATGGTTTTCTGAGGAGATGAACAGTATTCAGGTACAGAAATTGAATAATCACAATTCAATAAAAATGCTTTTCTTACATTGCTTTGTCTCATTTCCAGTCGAAATATTTAAAATTCTTCAATCAAGTAAAAATAACGCTTTGGTTTCACCTTAATGCTGCGATCACACCAGATGCGGAACGGACAAATCGCGCTATTCGTGCGTAAATAGCCGCAGGAACATTTGAGTTTACTCGCTTCATTCGCGCGACAAACCCCGCTTCATTCGCGTGTCAAATCCTCTTCATTTGTGCGTCAAATTCACTTCAGAACAGACGCAGACTCGCGTGATGGGCAGGGCTTCTGCCTGCCCTGTGAATCTAGCTTCATAGCTAAATGGCAAACATGGATTTTATTGAGAAAATAACAGTGTTTATATGCTTTACGAAGGCTGAAAAACAGCGTAGATACGTTTAGGGCCATGTCTGAATCCACTACATCCTTTCAAAGGTGCATCCAGCTCTGTGAGCTCATAAACTTTTCCAGAAACTGAACGTGGCTGACGGAGGCTTTCAGCGGTGCTTCGGACTGAGCCCAGCCCAGTTTGATGAACTTCTTGTCGGTGTCGGCTGGAGAATTTCCCCTGGGACACCCACAACAGGCGATACGTCACAATCACGCCCCTACAAGAACAAGCTCCTGATTGGTTAACGCGGCGCGAATGTCCGCTGAAGTTCAGATTTTCGAACTCGAGCGATTCGCTCAATTCGCTCTGCGCCATTCAATCGTACCGCACCGCAAGATGTCTATTTGCGCGTTTGTGTTGACTTAACATGTAAATCACTCGTGCTTGATGCACGTTCCACATCTGGTGTGAATGCAGCATTAGAAAAATGTCAAAATTAGGATTTTTACCCTTAAAACAAGCTAACTTATCTGCCAATGGAGTAATTAAATTAATCTTATTTTCAATTTGAAAAGTAGATATTTGGACTAGAAACAAGACAAAAATTCTAAGAAAATTTTTTTTTGCATTAAACATATGTTACCCATCGGTCCTACTGCACCCAACCCGGTCTTAGCTGGGATCGAACCGGCAATTCTTTGTATGGGGGTCGGTTGCTCTAACAAGGAGGCAGATTTCCTCATTTTTTTTAGACCATCATTGAGTTCATTTATTTATGTAAATGTGTGTAAATATATATATATATATATATATATATATATATATATATATATATATATATATATATATATATATATATATAATCATTTTGTCATTTTGGTTAGTGATTTCCATACAGTTATCACAGAATTTCAGAATGGTTATTATTTATTTCTCTATGGGTTAACTCTATGATTAGAATCGCCTAATTGTAGGATATTACTAATAGTTGTGTTTAATAATAGTCAAATTAAAATCATATTCAAATCTATATTTAATATATAATTAATATTGAAATAAATTCAAGTTTAGCATTTGTTATCACTTGTTAGAACTTAAAAAATGGTGTAAGGTAGGACAATTCCAAGGGCCCACACACTTTTTGGATCCCCCAGAAAAACCATCAGGGGCCCCAACCAACCATAGCCCCCTTTTCACCTTCATCAAAACAAAAATGTGCTTTTAAACTTGAAATGAATATAGTTTTGACATTTAATGTGATAAAAATAGATGGTTATTTAAAATTCATCACTATAATATTTGTCCATATCACTCAGCTCTAATTCAATGGCCAAACAAAGCATGTGTTCTCTACACTTTTCTTGAAAATAGGATAATTTTACGACTCCCCTAGAGATAAACGATTTTGCTGCCATACCATGCACAATATTATTGTGTGGCACTTAAAAATTGGCTAGATTCCATTTAAATTACCAACATGACCAAACTTTTTGCACAGGAAAAGTGCCACAGGAAGTGAGACATTTGTGAGTAATGATTCATAATATATTTGCTTTGGCGCAGATAATGAACTGAATTTTTTTGCCAGTTTTATACAGAGGTTGGCCGAATTAATATTAATCCCTCCATAATGACTTTGTGCCTGCTGCAGCCATGCTAAGGCAGCAAAGTTCCTTGATTATTAAACCAGAATGAAAGTATAGTTCTTAGCTTTATTGCAACGTTTAATTTTTCGTTGGTCTTACAATAATGTGATTACACAGAAATCAAGCTTTAAAAAGGAAAATTTGTGAAACCTTTGGCCATTTTTAAGCGAGATGCTAATGCTGTAATCCGTTTAAAATATGCTAAGCCAGTGGTTCTCAAACTTTTTTCATCAAGTACCACCTCAAAAAAAATAGTCTCTCCAAGTACCACCATAATGAGCAGTATTGAAATACAGAAGCGTAGTAGGCCTAGTACAGCAGCTACAACTCTGCACAGTTAAAAAAAAACGTGGCAGATCAACTCAGAAATATAGGCTATATGTCATATATGGCATATTATATATATACATTTTTTATAAATTTTGAAATATATGTAGCTTGTACATGACATATTTCATTCTTCCGTGTACCACTAGAAGGAAGTCCGCGTACCACTAGTTTGAGAACCACTGTGCTAAGCTAAGATAAAAGTGCTCCTGAGAGACCCATATATAGATTGAGTAGATTAAAAATGGTAAAATTAACTGTTTTCTCTTTAAGAGTTGCAAGAGTTGCAAGAGTTGCACTTGCAACTCTCAAGAGTTGCATGGTCGCCCACTGAAGCTAAGCAGGGCTGCGCCCGGTCAGTACCTGGATGGGAGACCACATGGGAAAGCTAGGTTGCTGCCGGAAGTGGTGTTAGTGAAGCCAGCAGGGGGCGCCCAACCTGCGGTCTGTGTGGGTCCTAATGCCCCAGTATAGTGACGGGGACGCTATACTGCTAAGTGAGCGCCGTCTTTCGGATGAGACGTTAAACCGAGGTCCCGACTCTCTGTGGTCGTTAAAAATCCCAGGATGTCCTTCGAAAAGAGTAGGGGTTTAACCCCGGCATCCTGGCCAAATCTGCCCACTGGCCTTTGTCCATCATGGCCTCCTAACCATCCCCATATTCAATTGGCTGCATCACTGTCTCCTCTCCACCAATCAGCTGGTGTGTGGTGTGCGGTCTGGCGCAAAATGGCTGCCGTCGCATCATCCAGGTGGATGCTGCACACTGGTGGTAGATGAGGAGATTCCCCCCACTGTGTAAAGTGCTTTGAGTGCCCAGAAAAGCGCTATATAAATGTAAGGAATTATTATTATTATTATTAAAATGAGACTATTCTCAAAAATTTATCTTGCTCTTCCTAAATCTTGCTAGTTAGTCACATCTTTGAGTGAGATGCTAATGGTCTAATCTGATTGATCTCTGGTAAGCTAATCTAAGCTAAGCTAAGCTAAAAGTGCCCCTGACAGACCCATATCAACTGATAAAAAATTGGTAAAACTTAACTGTTTAGCTCTTTAGAAGTTGCAAAATAAGACTATTCTCAAAGATTTACTCTGATCTTCCAAAAATCTTGCTTGTTAGTAACAATGAAAATGTGCTACGGCATTTGTGTTCTTTATTTTGCTCTCTGTCGTAAGATTGCCTGCAGAAATTTTCACTTTCAACATGCTAATTAGTCATGGTTAGTTTACCTCTAAATATGCAACGAGTATAAACGTGCATTTTTTTTAGAGCATTTTTAATATTCCACATGCAGCTCGGTGGTGTCATTTCATCTTCATCGCTGGTGTGAGTGTTAATGTAACCCCAAAATCGGTTTTACTTAACATGACTCTGAAAGAAAATAAAAATAGATGCCCTTTCAGTCCATGACTCATTGCCTGAGCAACTTGTCGCAAACACCCTCATCCAGAGATCCTAATAGTGTGTGACATCCGCTACTGTCTCTTTTTCTAAACAGCCAGTGTCCATGCAAGATGCTAATGCTTTCAAAGCTGTCCTCACAGGGTTTAATAAAAAAATATCAAACAAGCAATGTTTGTGACATTTAAGTTTAAATTCAGCGATTGTTTATTCACTCTTAACTTGTTACTGTACATGCACTTAAAAATGATGAATGCTATTTATTCAAACTACTTTAAGTAAAATGAGCTGAAATTACACAATTCTTAAGGTTTTTGGGGGACAACTTAATTGTTTTATGTTCAATCCACTTAAATGAGTAAAAACTAATAAGTTAACTTAATTCTTCATCTTGTCCCAACACAAATTGATTGAGTGAAATCCAACAATTTTAACGGTGTGTTCATGTATGTTTGTTTTAGGCTAGTGTTCTTTTATACAGTTATCATTAAAACATATTAACATGTTAATGGGATTTTACCTATGATTATGATGGTTAAATGTTTGATACGGTGGATGACTGTGATATAAGTTTAATCAAATGAATATCTAATTTTCAAACACATTTTTACAGATGTTATTTATGTAACCCACCGGTCCTACTGCACTCAACCTTGTCTGAGCTGGGATTGAACCAGCAATTCTTTGTATGGGAGTCGGTTGCTCTAACAAGAAGGCTAAAGACCATGGCCTCTAGCGTCTGTTGCTAGTGCACCTTTAGAGGTCAGAAGAGTGAGGTTTACCTGAAAAGCATTCTGCTAGCTGGTCTCTGTTACACTTACCCCCTCTAAACCTCACTCCCATCCCAGACGAGCCCCTACATGTACCCCTTCGGTCCTGCTGCACCCAATCCAGTCTGAGCTAGGATCGAACTGGCAATTCTTTATATGGGAGTTGGCTGCTCTAACAAGGAGGCTAAAGACCATGGCCTCTAGCGTCTGTCGCTAGAGCACCTTTTCGTCTAATTCACACAGGGGTTCAGCTTCAATATTTGCTATTCACTTTGAATGGGTGACGTCAGGCATTGCCGAACTGCATTGTGTATCTGTTGGCGCCGCTTCAGTGGCATTGCTCACTGCAGAAGTTGGGAAATTCTCAACTTTTCAAACTCCAACAGAAGTGTCAGCCAATCAGATCGCTTCATGCAAATACCCCAGCTCAGACATTATCCGATTGCAGACTTACTTAGTTGGTTGACGCTGCTATGACGATCACGTCAGCCCCAACTTAAGACTTGCCCTCGGTCAAGAGTTGACGTTGAAGCCCCATGTGAATGCATGGTTGGAGGTCACAGGAGTGAGATTTACCTGCATAGCACTTCGCTAGCTGGCTTTCATTACACTTACCCCCCTAAACCTAAACCTGGACGAGCACCCACAACTAACCTATCGATCCTACTGCACCCAACCCAGTCTGAGCTGGGATCGAACTGGAGATTCTTTGTATAGGAATTGGTTGCTCTAACAGGGAGGCTAAAGACCATGGCCCTATCGTGTCTGTCGCTAGAGCACCTTTAGAAGTCAGATGAGTGAGGCTTTACCTGCATAGCACTTCGCTAGCTGGCCTCCGTTACACTCACCCCCTAAACCTCACTCCCATCCAGGACGAGCCCCTACGTTTAACTTACCGGTCTTACTGCGCGCAACCCGGTCTAAGCTAGGATCGAACCGGCAATTCTTTGTATGGGAATCAGTTGCTCTATCTAGGGGGCTAAAGACCATGGCCCTATCGTGTCTGTCGCTAGAGCACCTTTCGAGGTCAGAGGAGTGGGGTTTACCTGCACAGCACTTCACTAGCTAGCCTCTGTTACATTTATTTACTGAACAAATGTACTGTACATCTGCGAATGACACTTGGAAACATGTTGTTCTCAAACATTGATACTAATCCATAGAAATACAAATTTAAAAAAATACCAATTTAATCTCAAAACATCCTGAGACAAAGTAATGAGAGGTTTGAGTTGCACATCAGTTAATTTATTCAATAAATGTGCGTTGTTTACATTATTGTGTATAAAAATGACCTACGTGTACCTCAGTTATGCGCAAATGTTTTGATGAACATCTTGGCATATCTGTTCAGCAATATCCCAAAATGTGCAGGAAAGGATGTGGTTGGAACCATGTCAATAGATTAGCCAAATCAAAAGGATTTAATATTATTCTAGTATGATTAGTTGGTGGTTTATTCCATTGTGGTAACCCCTGATTAATAAAGGGACGAAGCCAAAAAGAAAAGAAATGAATGATTGAATTATTCTAGTATGTATAATTTGAAAGCTTGTTCTTGTTTTATTTGATGCATGAGTGATGACTGGCATGATGAATCAGACATGCTTTATTTCTGATGCATTGAACCAGACAGCATGAGCATGTTAGTCAGATGGTTTTACATTTAGTAAGTGACATGTGATAGATTTGTTTGTTTTTGCAGATATTTTTGTTTAATGTTTTAGATTAAGGTGTCTCCTTTTTTGCTTGTAGGAGGCATGTTTGAGTATGTGTCTGGAGCAAACTTCTTTGGAGAGATTGTGGAATGGGCTGGATTTGCTTTAGCTGGTCAATCCATCCATAGTGCAGCTTTTGCTCTCTTCACTCTTATCGTGCTGTCCTGCAGAGGAATGGACCATCACAAGTAAGTCATTAGAGTATATGGTGTAAAATATTTTTTTCTCAGTTTTACAGTTATCTGTAGAATGAAATGTCAAAATATAGATTTAAATTCATAAGTTAATCATTTAATCTTTTAATTCTTTCCCGTCTAAGACATATTTTAATCCAAAATCATACAAAATATTAATTATAATATAATATCCATAACAAATGGAATCAGTTTACTTTATTTTAGTATGAACTTACAATTTTTCTATGTTCAGTTTAATTTTATCTGAAGTTCAAATATTTATTTTAACAAAATTCTTTTAAAATTTTGTTGACTATACTGTGACACAAATAGTTCTAGGAAGTCTACTTTTTTGCATTTCCATTAAAATAATTCCTACTTTAAATTTAAGCCTATTTTCACTATGAATCTCATTTGAATAATGATTTTGGATTTTTGCCACTTGTTTTACTCACCATAATATTCTTTAGAAATATAATGAAAATGATATGTTAGAATATCTTCTTTACAGTATATAATACACTAAGTGTTAACTTTAACATCTACCATCATGACATTATCAACTTTTATTCATTCGTTCGTTTTCCTTCAGCTTAGTCCCCTATTTAAAAGGGGTTGTCACAGCTAAATTAACCACCAACTGTTCCGGCATATGCAGCGGATACCCTTCCAGCCGCAACCCAGCAC